>NC_135896.1:30187066-30698907 GCF_964194155.1 Cetorhinus maximus
CATTTAAAGAAAAATTATATTCTTCTGCCTATCAATGAGGGACCTGATTTCTATTAAAAAGCATAAGAAGGCCAGGTCAGACAATGGGAATTTTATCATACAATAATTTTAATAGACAGCAGAATCACCTGTTATGTGCAATGTGTTGCTAACGTTCATTGCCTCACACTAAGCTAATGACTAATTAGAGGCCTCAATAACAGTTGGAGCAGCATAAATGACTGACAGAGTGGCTTAATCTTTATTGTAACTTTTGAGCTCGGCAGTGTGGCCATATGGCAAGTTTGAGTGCCACAAGTCATTTAACTTAATTTATTTATATGACAGATAAACCCTTTTAATATGGTAGGATAGTTTTGAGAGGGCATCCTAACAGTTGCAGCTCCAACGTGCTTTAGGACACAAGGTTGTAACTCTCACGACTCAGCTTTTGAGACCTCAGCCATTTGATATATGCACTGTGCAGAGGTCAGGCCCTAGGTGAAAAGAGGCAGTCAGTAACATTGCCCTGAATCTGTTGAGCTTACTGTTAGACTATTGGTTATCAGCTAGGGAAACTGCATTTCATAGGAAATCTGAGAGGCTGTATAAAGTATAGTTGACAGGGCAAACCCATTTCTGTACCATTATGCTATTTTTAGAATTTGAATGGATAAGTTCAAAGCCAGTAAGGATAAGTTTGTATAAGATACATGAAAAAGCACACTTGCTTTTCTGCTGATCCTGGACTAAACATAGTTCAGCATAATCATATATATTTACTGAATAAATGTGCATCAGTACCTCAAAATAATTGCAAGGCACTGCCAAACATTCACTTCTGTAATGTTACCAGTTTTTGTTATGAGTAAATCTCTCTTTTTATTTAAAAAAAATGCTAACGCCTGGCATCGATTGGCCAGGTGTCTGTGCATGTGCACAATTGCACATGTGCACTTGGCTCGCACTGTGTCTGCCCGCACACACTCAGTTTCTCCTATTGCTGACAGCATCAGCTGGTGCCAACACTGGTTTGTGCCCGGGCATGGTCAAACCACCTCCGCCACTCGCTGCCTGCATTTGGAGAACTGTCCTGTCCACTGCTAGCCCGTTCCCTCCGCTGCCTCTCTCAAACCCCACTCCCAAGCCCTTGCCACCCCTCTCCTGAGCACTGTGCCGCATGGTTCTCTGGTCTCCAGCTGTTGCCCCCTGTGGTCTACTGGGCTTCGTCTCTCTCCACCCGTGTCCCCCGGCACCTCGCTCTCTAACTTGGCAGACCTGCTGTGGCTTAAACTCTAGGCTGTGAATTAAAAATCCCATCTCATGCATCTGGCCTAAAGACTATTATCAACAGTAGTTGTAGAAAATGAGACAGATTAGGTTGGGAGCCCCTGCTTTCTGCAGTGGGATACATGGCTGAGGATTGCTTGTAAAATAAAGGCAAAATACTGCGGATGCTGGAATTCTGAAACAAAAAAAATGCTGGAAAATCTCAGCAGGCAGAATTGTGCTGTCAGCGAGCGGGGCCGGGGCCCGTTCGCCGACACGTAAAATGACGCGGGATAATGTCAAGCGGAACCCCAGATGTCATCCCGCCACATTTAAATTTTTAGGAAGGCGGGCCCACAGCAAAATCAGCTGTGGGCCCACTGACCTGTCAATGGCCAATTGAGGCCATTGACAGGATAATTTATACAATTAAAAGACCTGCCCTTCCAGCCTTAAGATTGGCGGGCAGGCCAGGAGCCCCGGCGACAAACAGATAAAACATGAAGATAAAAGCAAAATACTGCAGATGCTGGAAATCTAGAACAAAAACAAAAATATGTGGAAAAACTCACAGGTCTGACAGCATCTGCAGAGAGGGATACAGTTGACGTTTGATAGGGTCCCCCTTGTCCTCACTTATCACCCCACCAGTCTCCGCGTTCAAAGGATCATCCTCCGCCAACTCCAGCATGATGCCACCACGAAACACATCTTCCCTTCACCCCCCCCCGGCGGCATTCCATAGGGATCGTTCCCTCCGTGACACCCTGGTCCACTCCTCCATCACCCCCTACACCTCAGCCCCCTCCCATGGCACCTTCCCATGCAACCGCAGAAGATGCAATACCTGCCCCTTCACTTCCCCTCTCCTCACCGTCCAAGGGCCCAATCACTCATTTCAAGTGAAGCAGCATTTCACTTGCACTTCCCCCAACTTAGTCTACTGCATTCGTTGCTCCCAATGCGGTTTCCTCTACATTGGAGAGACCAAACGCAGACTGGGTGACCGCTTTGCAGAACACCTTCGGTCTGTCCGCAAGCATTACCCAGACCTCCCTGTCACTTGCCATTTCAACACTCCACCCTGCTCTCATGCCTATACGTCCATCCTTGGCTTGCTGCAATGTTCCAGTGAAGCTCAACGCAAACTGGAGGAACAGCACCTCATCTTCTGACTAGGCACTTTACAGCCTTCCGGACTTAATATTGAGTTCAACAATTTCAAATCATGAACTCTCTCCTCCATCCCCACCCCCTTTCCGATCCCCCCTTTTCCAATAATTTATCATTTTTTTTACAAATATATTTTTCTTTTCCCTCCTATTTTAAAATTTATTTCGATCTATTGTTTCATCTCCACCTTTTAGCCCATTTCGATCCCTTCCCCCCCCACCCCCACTAGGGCCATCTGCCACTTGCTCGTCCTGCTTTCTACCTTTAATGTCCCCATTAGCACATCCTTTAGATAATATCACCACCATGAACACCCCTTTGTCCTTTTGTCTATGACATCTTTGGCAGTCTCTTCTTGGCCTCCACCTATCACTGGCCCCCTATCGAGCTCTACCTGTCCCACCCACCCCCCTCTACCAGCTTATATTTCATCTCATTTCTATATGTCTTAGTTCTAATGAAGGGTCATATGGACTCGAAACGTCAACTGTATCCCTCGCCGCAGATGCTGTCAGGTAAAACATGAAACATCATCCACTGGCGGGATGAAGTTTCATGCAGGGTTTTAAAATTTTAATAAAGTTATTATGTTAATTATGAACATGTCCCATCTCATGTGACATTGTCACATGAGGGGGACATGTTAGGGAATTTTTTTTTTATTTTTAATATTTTTAAAAGTGTAAACGATCTCCATGAGGCAGCGCTTAGCCTCAGGGAGATGTGCACTCAGCCTCAGGGAGATGTGTGCTCTTTCGTGCGCAAGCGCGAAGGATCGCACTCTCGCTTTTGGGGAATCCCCCCCGCCCGCACAGGGAGCACATAGTGCTTCCCACTGGATGTCACGCTGGGCGGGCCTTAATTGGCCCGCCCACATATAATGGCGGCGGGGCCCGCTTCTCCGGCGGGGATTGTCTCCCCGCCCGCTGGAGATTGGGTCGGGCCCGACCAACAGGCAGAAAATTCTGCCCATCAGGTCTGACAGCATCTGTGGAGCTCTGAAGAGTCATATGGACTCGAAACGTTAACTCTGTCTTTCTCTCCACAGATGCTGTCAGACCTGCTGAGTTTTTCCAGCATTGCTTGTAAAATGTTCTACTAAATATTCTGATTGTGATGTAACTTCAACTTTTTCCAGCATAATAATCAGTGCAGTTTAGGTATCACATTAATGACATGGGCAGAGAGGTGCAAGAGTTCCTAGAGTGTATTCAGGAGAATTTTCTACTGTATGTTTCAAGTCAAATGAGAAAGGAGGCACTGCTCGACCTGGTTCTTGGGAAAGAGGTGGGCCAAGTGGATCAAGTGTCAGTAGGGGAACATTTAGGGGACAGTGATCTTTGTATCATAAGGTTTAGGTTGAATATGGAAATGGACAAGGAGCAATACTGAGTAAGAATAAGTTAACTGAAGGAAATCCAGCTTCAATGGGAGTAAGAATGGATCTGGCCCTGACATCTAAAGATATTTAAGGAAGCAAGAGTGGCAATTACTAAGGCACTGACCATAATTTTCCAATCTCCTTTAGACTGTGGGAGATGCCAGAGGACTGGAGAATTGCAAATGTTAAACCCTTGTTCAAAAAAGGGTGTAAGGATAAGCCCAGAATCTATAGGCCCGTGAGTTTAATCTTGGTTGTTGGGGAAAGCTTTTGGAGACAATAATACGGGACAAAATTAATCACTTGGCAAAAGCAGGTTAATTAAGAAAGCCAGCACGGGCTTGTTAAGGGCAAATTGTATATAACTAACTTGCTTGAGTGTTTTGATGAAATGACAGAGAAGGTTGATTAGGGTAATGCTGTTGATGTGGTGTACATGGACTTGATAAAGGTATTTGATAAATTGCTGCACAACAGACTTGTGAGCAAAGTTGGAGCTCATAGAATAAAAGGGACAGTAGCAACGCGGATAGGAAGTGGGCTGAGTGACAGGAAACAGAGTAGTGGTGAATGGTTCTTTTTCGGACTGGAGGATGGTTTATAGTGGAGTTCCCTAGGGATCAGAGTTAGGGCCCCTGCTGTTCCTGATATATATTAGTGATGTAGACCTTGGTGTGCAGGCACAATTTAAAAAATTTTGGATGACACAAAACTTGGAAGTATTGTGAACCATAAGGATAGTGTAGAACTTCAAAAGGACATTGACAGGTTGTTTGAGTGGGTGGACAAGAATCAGATGAAATTTAATGCAGGGAAGTGTGAAGTGATTCATTTTGGTAGGAAGAACGCAAAGAGAAAATAAAAATAAAGAATACAGTTCTAAAGTGAGTGCAGGAGCAGAGCAATCTTGGTGTATATGTGCATAAATCATTGAAGGTGGCAGGACAAGTTGAGTGAGTGGTTAATAAAGCATAAGGCATCCTGGGTTTTATCAAAAGGCATAGCATACAAAAGCAAGGAAGTTATCTGAAACCTGTATAAAACACCAGTTCAGCCTCAGCTGGAGCATTGCATCCAGTTCTGGGCACTACACTTTAGGAAGGATGTAAAGGCATTAGAGAGAGTGCAAAAAAGATGAACAAGAATGGTTCAAGGGATAAAGAACTCCAGTTACGTAGAAAGATTGGTGAAGTTGGGACTGTTCTCCTTGGAGAAGAGAAGATTGAGAGAAGATTTGATACAGGTATTCAAAATCATGAGGGGTTTGGGCAGTATAGATTGGGAGAAACTTTCCATTGATGGAAAGATTGAGAATCAGAAGGCACAGATTTAAGGTAATTGGCAAAATAAGCACTGGCGACATGAGGGAAAACCTTATCACGTGGTGCTCCGTTGGGATCTGGAATGCACCACTGAGAGTGTGGTGGAGGCAGGGTCAACTGAGGCTTTCAAAAGGTGCGGGGTTATGAGGCAAAGGCGGCGGGGTGGGGTGGGGGGGGTGGTGGCGGTGGCACTAGGTGAATTTCTCCTTCACAGTGCAAGCACAGACATGACAAGCTGAATGGTCTCCATCTGTGCTGTAACCATTCTATGATTCTATAATAAATAGTAGTAAATCTGATAGTAAATCTGTCAGAGCAGATTTCAATTTTGAAGTACATACTGTGGAGCTGTGCTACCTCATTTGGAGGAATTAAATTCCCAGTCACTGAAAACTGATACAGCATTGTTTGCAGTTTTCAGTTCAAAGTTTAATTTTTTTTCTGCCGTGGGCCAGTCATCAAATTGCAAAACAGAGCACTTAATGTAAGGATAACCATAACTTGTTGAGTCCAACTAAGAGTCACTGCAGTCCATGCCTTACAGCACATCACTCTATCCTGGCAGACCTGCTCCTTTCCTCCTTCAGTTTTTGTTGGATTTGCACCATCTTTGATGCAGACAGCTGCCTAGGAGATTGCTGGCTTTGACGTCACAGGCACTGCAACTGCATGTGCGGGACGTGTGCCCCCTTGTAGTTGCAGCGTCACCAAACTCAGTACTAATTCAGTTTTGACCTAATTGTGTCTTTTTGTACATACACCATTCATCCACAAGAGGGCACAATACTCCTCAGTGTCTCTGAAATTGGCTAAGTGCTTTTGGCAATTGATTCTCTTTCCTGAATTTTTCTCTCCTGCATCCTTTCCCTGTGGCATAGTGTCTGGCATTGAATGAGATTAGGAATTTAGAGATAGGAGAATGATGCCCATGGGCTACTGCTCCATGGCACTGCTAGTTGATATCTTGGCTGCCCCTGACTGTGATATGGATATTTTTGTATTGTAGAAGGATTGATGCTGACAAGATCTTTATGGACGAGGAAGGCCTGTTGGCCCATTTCAACTTGTCTATCAAGAGAGATCCAAATACCCCAACCCCACCAAATATTGTAGTATTGTAGTGCCCAGTTGTTTCTAAATAACACCAGGGTCTTTTGCCTCCGCTACTCTACCTAGAAGTTTATTCCACATGTTGATGTGTGTGAACAATTTCTTGTATATACTTTTTACTAATTCTATTTAAAACAGTTTAATTGAAAGAAATATTCTGAGTTAACCTTTTCTATACCCAAAACAATCTCGTATATTCCTTTGTAAAGATCACTTTTCGGATTCATTCTTTCCAGGTTGAAAAGCCCAAGTGGTACATTTTGAGGCCTCCCATTTAGCAGAAACAAGGTGATTGTCCCTTGAAAATGATGGATTCAGCACCCAGCTCCTACCATCAATGTTGCCATTGCAATTTCCACCGGGTCTGCAGCTGTAGCACCAGTCTGAGTCTCGTGGTGGACTCATTTTAAGTAGAAATTGCAGTCTTGTGGCATATATTGGACTCCAAATGCTAATTCAGGTCTGTACTGCCAGAGCATGCACTGTGCTGTTCAGTATTGGCTGATTGTCCAGCTGAAGCGGAGTCCACAGGTACCTGCATATTTATTTTTCTGGGACCAGAGGGAGCAAGATTGCTACATTTGGGTTCCAACAAAACCATCTGCTCCATTATAATTCTAGGTTCTTCTTTTTCCCTGTCTCACCAAATTCAAATCCTTCCCTTCCCGTGGACCTTTCCTATCATCTTCCAACCCTGAAGCTGAGATCGCTACCCAATAATGTAGCAGCCTGTGGTTGAATTCCACTTGCTGACTGACGTCAGCATGGATAACACTATCGGGGCCATTTGGCTAGAATACTTTGTTGACTCACTGCTTGATAGTTAAGATTTTCCTTGAGTCTCTTCCAGTCTTCCTGTAACTCAGTCTTTTGACACTGGGCATAAGTCCCAAAAGTCCTCACTTCACTGACTCTGGTGCTTGGATTTCTTTCCCCCGACAACTGGCTCAAATTACCATTCTTTCATTGCTGGCTGTATTTTGAATTCAAACCCACCTGCTGGCTCTCAATCCTTTGTTTCCACTGCTTGATTTCCGCTTTCATGCAAACTCCTCTCCTCACCCAATTCAATTTCTCATCCACAGGACCCCATCCTCTCCGTTCCCACCTATTCGCTTTCTGATGGCTGGCTGGTCTGATTCCTCAGTTGTCTCACTAATCTGAATTCTTCTGCTGTCTGAATTTTATGATCTTATGCAGCTGTCTCACCCCACACATTGAAAGGATTTCCCAAGCAGAGACTCTGTCCACTAAAGAATACCTTCTCCTCAACCCTTTTCTCTTCTTATCCCCACCTTCTCCCTCATTCCCTTTCCTTCTTCCTTCCCTGTTCATTTTCTGCACCTTGCTTCTCTCTTGTTCCCTCCCTTTCTCCATCCAACCTACTCACATTTACAGTCTCCTCATTCCTTTCCCTTTGTGCACTCCCACATATTATTTGCCTCTTCCCTTCCACGCCCTCCTATTTACTGCCTTCACCTGTCACTCCATTCTCATCCTAATTAGTTTCAGTACCCCACTCTCTAACTCTACTTGACCTGAAAAATTTAAATTGGTTTTTTGACTACAAAGTCATGGGAGATCAAATAATATTCTGTTGTTTTGTTACGTAGTTCAACATCCTGTTGGTTTTGTTGATTACTGTTCTACTTGGACATATTTAGCATTGCGTTGACTAGGTCTCAAATCTTCCTTTTATAAATCATATATTAACTAGATTATTATTATACAGATGACCTGCCAGTTTACTTCTGATAACTCCATTGTTTTGCAAAAGGAAGTGAGACTAAATCAAACTGTAGATAGATATTTTTCCTTCATTCTTGGGATGTGAACATCACTGGCAAGGCCAGCATTGATTGGCCAACCCTAATTGCCCTTGAGCAGGTGGTGATGAGCTGCCTTCTTGAACCGCTGCAGTCCACATGGTGTACGTACACCCACAATGATATTATAGGGTGAATTCCAGGATTTTGAACCAGCAGCAGTGAAGGAACAGCGATGTATTTCCAAGTCAGTATGATGAGTGGCTTGGAAGGGAACTTCCAAATGGTGTGTTTCCATGCATCTACTACCTTTGTTCTTCTAGGTGGTAGAGGTCATAGGTTTGGATGGTGCTGTCAAAGGAGGCTTGGCAAATTGCTGAAGTTCTTTTTGTAGCTGATACACACTGCTGCCACCATGTACCTATGGTGGAGGGAGTGAATGGTTAAGTCAGTGGATGGAGTGCCAATCAAGCCATCTGCTTTGTCTTAGATGGTGTCAACACTCATCCAGTAGTTGTTGGAGCTGCACTCATCCAGGCAAGTGGTGCATATTCCACCACACTCCTGATTTGTGCCTTGTAGACGGTGGGCAAGCTTTAGGGAGTCAGAGGTGAGTTACTGGCGAATTCCCAGCCATTGACCTGCTCTTTTAACCACAGAATTTATATGACTGGTCCAGTTAATTTTCTGGTCAATTGTACTTTGGAAAGAAGGGATCCATTCTGGAGTTCTTGATACTGACACAGTTTTGGAGGGAGATCAGAAAATGCACATAGAAATTGCCAAACTTTCTTCAAAACATTTTTAGTGGGGAGAAAAATTATTTTCAAATTATTACACAAGTAGAGCCACATTATTACTGGGAAAAATATTTTTATATACAGATGTAATACAAAAGAAATGCTTAAGATATTGGAGAATTAAGTAGTAATTGCCAGTGATACAATTTAAGTTTTGTTTTAGCTTTTAGAAAATAGGTTTGTCCTTGAAATTTTCAGAGTTATTTAGTTGATAAGGGATGAAAGTTAAAAGCTTCAAGTAATAACAAAAAGGGATTAATATTTATTAAATTTGTGTTATGAATCAGCAGGGAAAAAATAATTGATTCTGAGCAATGCCGCTGAGAGGACCCATGTGAGGGAAATTAGTGATATTTTGCTTTGTGTTCATGGTTGTATGTATGTTGCAGCCTATATTTTGATAAATAAACAATTTTTAAAAAGGAGTAGAATGACTTCTACAAGCCAAAAATGTTTACAGTGTCTTACATTACATAGAAAATTTTGGTTCTGAATAGTTATCAGCAACACCCTTAGTGCTAGTAATAACTTCAGAAATTGTTGCACCTGACAACCTTATGTGATTACATTTTTTATTCATTTAGTAGTCCATTATCATGTAGAAAAAAAACCCAGATAGCTGCTATCAAGTCCAATCTAGTTTGCACTTGTGCCATTTCCTGGATTGTAATCATGAAACTTTGTTCTTTAAACAGAAGCTAGGAGTGATTTATGTATGCAAGCTATCATAGTGGCACTGTTGAGTGACAAAAGATAATTCAAACTCGAATTTTAGGTTGCCCGTAATATCAAGTGGTGTTTTGCAATTTGCATCTAATTATACATTGGAAAAAATGTTTCTGGAAACAAACATGGAACATTTTGGCTATGTGCTTAGTTAAATCACATTGTTCAACTCATTAGACTTGTAGTTCAGCCAGTAATTAGTTCTTTTACTCCAGTAAAATATGTACATTTTATTAAATATTCCATTTGTTTTATGCAACTAATAGAGGAGATTTCACAAACTTAATTAACTTCAATGAACCGAAAATCTGAATTAATATTAATAGATGGCTATTCTGCAATGCCTCCTGATGTTCATGCCCAAATTGATGAAAGGTCTTCAACCTGAAATGTTAACTCCGTTTCTCTTTCCGCAGATGCTACCTGACCTGCTGAGTGTTCTGTTTTTATACCAAATTTGCAGTAGCTGATCCTGACTAGCAAGGTTTGGACATCGGCAGTCCAAATTCGTAAAATCAACGTTTCTAATAATTGTCCATTTGTAATACATTTAAATAGGATAACACGACACCTATGTTCTAACATCAGCAGATTAATAAAATAAAAGATGTAAGGAATGAAGTTCATAGTCTAAACCAATTCATATAAATATAGCTATCATTACTGTTTAAAATTGGATATTTACATTATACGTACAACAAACTTCTCAATAATCTATTTCTTTGTGACCTAAATATAGTTCCTTAATAGAAGTTGCCTTTTAACTGGCTTTGTTGACATCATCTTAGTTACAGATCTAATCAAAATATATATTTAGGAGTCTACAGTCATGTGTCTTGTCAGTATGAACGTAGCACTGGAACAAACTTGGGGACAGGAGTAGGCCATTCAACCTCATGAGCCTTTCCACCACTCACATAGATCATGAGGTTCCTAAACTTCATTTATCTGACTTGCAGATGTGGACAGGCTTTGTGGAGTCAGGAGAAGAGTTACTCACAGCAGAATTCCCAGCCTCTGATCTTGTAACCACAGTATTTATATGGCTGGTCCAGTTCAGTTTCTAATCAATGGTAACTCCAGGATGTTGAGAGTGGGGATTCAGTGATGGTAATGCCATTGAATGTCATGGGGAGATTCTCTCTTGTTGGAGATGGTCATTGCCTGGCATTTGTGTGGCGCGAACGTTACTTGCTACCTACCAGCCTAAGCCTGAATGCTGTCCAGGTCTTGATGCATATGGACATGGACTGCTTCAGTATCTAAGGAGCTGCGAATGGTGCTGAACATTTTGCAATCATCAGCAAAATCGCCACTTCTGACCTTATGATGGAGGGAAGAGATGAAGAGGGAAGCAGATGAAGACGTTTGGGCCTAGGACACTACCCTGAGGAACACCTGCAGTGATGTTCTGGGACTGAGATGATTGATCTCCAAAAGCCACAATCATCTTCCTTTGTGCTAAATATGACTCTAACCAATGGAGAGTTTTCCCCTTGATTTCAGTTGACTCCGGTTTTGCTAGGGCTCCTTAATGCCGCACCCTGTCAAATGCTGCCTTTATGTCAAGGGCAGTCACTATTCCCTCACATCTTGACTTCAGCTCTTTTGTCCATGTTTAGACCAAGGCTGTAATAAGGTCAGGAGCTGAGTGGCCCCAGCAGAATGCAAACTGAGTGTCAGTGAGCAGGTTATTGCTGAGTAAGTGCTGCTTGATAGCATTGTCGATGACCCTTTCCATCACCTGAGCTCTGCTTGTCAGTCTGACTTACTTAGTCTCACTTAAACTATGTTCCTTTGTAATGTTCTGCTTCCATCCATAAAACATAATGTCATCTGCAAGCATGGATATAAAACTCTCTGTTCTTTCATCTAAATGATATATGGCAAAAAGTTGAGGGTGCAGTACAAATTCCAGGGGGTACCTCTTGTCATATTTCACCAGTCAGAGGATGAACCATTTACTCGCATTCGCCACCTCCCAAACTTTTACCAACTCACATCACAAAGTTATCTCTAAATTCCATGTACTCCTCATTTTTGCTTATCTTTTGAGGGGAAACTTATATGCCCCCCAGAATCTCATATGGACAAGTTCCTTGTTCACCAAACTAGTGACTTCCTTAAAAAATTCAGTTTGTCTTACATGACCACCTCTTCACTAATCCATTTATGTCTGCCAAAGTTTAAAATTTTACCTTTAATTTCCACGGGCAGCTGAAGAAATGCGTAAAAATGGTGAACGCTGTAAAACAGATACTTTCTGGCTCTGTGCATTCTCTGGAATTTTAGGTGACAGTCCATCCACCACTGCCTCCCTTCCCTCTTTTCCACTCTGTCCACAATGCTGCCAACTCTTGTATCACCTTATCTTACTTCATTTATTAATATCATAATTTTTCTGATTGTAAAACTCAACAGACATAATTGAAGATGGAGAACAATAGACTAAATTTTCCAATGAAAAATAAAAGCACTGAAAGCAAAACTTAGCAAATCTGTAATGCAAAATGTGAATGGAAAATAGAACATTACGTAAAACAAATTCTGTCTTGCATTCTGTAGTACAGACCAGCACAACCTGAATATGTACTACTTAGGACTTTAACAAAGGACCAGAATCACTCCTTCCCAGTTGTGTTATGTGAGGAATAAACAATGGGTGGGAGTGGGATAAGATAGCAATTGACTTATGCATTTAGATGGCTTTGCTTTGATGGTTTATTCTTTCATTTAAACAAAGAGCACATGCTATCAAATGCAGTTTACTAGTCTTTCAGCTCTATTTTTTTATTGGAAGTGTTTTGCTTTGAGCTTACACAGTTTGTCACCTTTATGGCAAATGAGTGCTTTTTTTGGCGTGGTTGCACATCACATGACAGAAGAGGGGATACTTCACATCTTTACAACATTAGACCAGGGGTAATTGAGGTCAGCTAGCAGGAAGAGAAGGTTTTTATGGGGAAATTTGCAGTATTCTGTTCTCCCAGTAAGCAACACTGTTAGACACATGACAGCTTTTTAACACACTACACTCCAGTTTTAACTCAGGATACCAATAAAATATATTTAAAATAAACAAGACAGTTTTCTGGGTAACCTTAATATAACTTTAGGTATAAGTAAAAATTCTTTAGATAAATTGTGTAATCTCCATTGTTGTGGATGGTGGATGGAAGTATATGGTCATTGCGACATGTATTTTTGATAAAAACTATTTGAAGTTCAATCAAAAATGCTGTGCAATAATCTGTTAGATGGTATTAAATTCAAGATAAAAATTTAAATTGAACAACTGCCATAAACAATGAAAAATCAATAAGAAACAGGGAAGTCAGATATTTTCAATTCTGTTCACTGTAGGATGCTGATTTCTCATTCTATGACCATATTGACCTGAACATCAAATATAACAGTATTCACTCTGAGACAGATTAAAAAAAAACAAGAACTGTTAAAATAATGATGCATCTGTTTTAGCTGAGATTTTGGTTCCTACAGGGCAAGCAGGTCTCCATGGAAATGTGTAAACCTCAATGGTTTTCACTAGTAAGAATATTGATTGGAAGTCGAATAGCTGAACGTGCTGGTGGTTTCATTGCTTTCTTGCCATTACTTTTTAAAATCAATTTGGAAGAGCTGGCAGAAATTCCTGGATGTATCTTTTTTAATTGAATGAAATTTTTCCAATTCATGCTGGAATGCCTCATAGTGTGATTCCAGAAGCCATGATTAATTAATGCACTTCTATTCTTCTGGGTGTAACTACTTACTCCTTCACCACTTCTTCATGCAATTGTTTCTGGAGTGTTAACAACCAAGTGAGGAGCGGTTGAATGGCTCCTTTCTTTGCCCTCTCCTCATCTGACTGCAACAGGGGTTTTTTATATTTGTAAAGGATATACTTGCCAATTCAGTGAGTACTTAACTATTTACACACTGTGATCTTAAAAGAATTAATGTGACAGGTTTTATTGAATTTAACAAAAAAAGGGGTTAGCTTTATTATACTTAAACTGATCTAAGTAAAATAATAAAAAATTTTGCACATACTTTCACGTGTATGTATGTGTGCGTGGACGTGCACACACAAAACACACTCAAATATAGATTACAGAGTGGGAAGGATAGGTTGGCTAAATTAGAGTCCATCAAAAGAAGTAAAAGAGTATACAGTCTTTAGTTTGGAGCCTTGGCTGGCTTCTGGCTGAATTTGATGCTCTCAATGCTTCCAATTTAAAGATATCAGGAGACAGTAGTGCTGGTTGGATTCTTTTGAGAAATATCTGCCTGCAGCAAGGTGTTCCTGGATGATTACAGTTAGCAAACAGGGCTCAAAGTTTACCAGGTGGGTTGGAGAAAACAGGAGGCAGGAATGCACCCACTTAGATCTTCTCCTTGAGCTGCTTGTCCTCAGTTCTGCTGAGAAAACATGTGCTTAAAACATCCAAAGGGATGGCTTATCATGTGACCTTCCTTCTCCAACGGCCAGGGGGATTAAAAAAAGACCTTGTCCATGTATTCCGAAAGTAACTTATGTCAAGAAGACATAATAATGGGAAGAATTTTCCCCCCATTAGGGGGGATGTTCAGGAGCGGGTGCATGCAGGCCCAACTTCAATCAGCGCCCCTCGATCGGGGGCCCGCCGCCATTTTACGTGGGCGGGCCAATTAAGGCCCGCCCAGCGTGACGTCCACCAGGAAGTGCTATGTGCTCCCTGTGCGGGCGGGGGGAGAGATTCCCTAAGCCAAGAATGTGCCCTTTCGCGCATGCGCGCAAAAGAGCACACTCACCTCCCTGGGGCTAAGTGCTGCCTCAGGGAGATCGGCGCCAAATTCAAAAATGTGAAATATAGAAAAATAAAATTTCCCAGACATGTCCTCTCATGTGACACTGTCACATGAGTTGGGACATGTCCATCACTTTTAATTAAACTTTTATTAAATTTATAAAAACCTGCATGAAACTTCAGCCCACCCATGGATGAGGTTTCATGCTTTTTCTGAAGTCCGTCAGGGCTCCCGGCCTGCCCGCCAACCTTAGGGTTGAATAGGCAGGTCCTTTAACGACTTCAATTCATTTTTAAATGGCCTCAGTTGGCGTTGACAGGTCAGCGGGCACACAGCTGATTCGGCTGCGCCCCCGCCGATCTGAAAATTGAAATGATGCGGGGTGACATCGGGAGTTCCCGCCCGACATCATCCTGCGTCATTTTACATGTCGGCGAGCAGGTCCTGCCCCCCGCTCACTGAACTCAATATCCTGCCCAATGTCTATAATATTATTGGAAATTATTTTAAAATAGAGTTTAGCGGTGTCTGTGTCTATGTGTGTCTTAATTGGATTAAAGCCAGCAGGTCTAGAGGCTTTGATGTAAAGAAGAGAAGTAGGTTTGAAATGTTAATTAGTTAAACATGGGGGTAATTTGCATTTTTTCTTTAAACAAGCTAGTGTAGCTTGGATTCAAAGAGGGAGTGAAATATTACACCTAACCAGGTGAAGCTCAGAAATAGTTTGTATGTTTATTTTTCTCAAGGGTTACTAATAAAGTGGGTATTATGAAAGGGTCTTATTATTAGAAGAGGTAAAGTGGTACAAGAAGTGGTAGTGATACAATGAAAATTTGCAATAAAAGTGGAAAATATGTAAAAAGGAAGAGAAGGCTGTTGGTAAAGAGCCGCTGTCTGCAAGGACCCAGAGCTGAAAGAAACTCTTTTTGAATGTGACTGTCCAGAGTGAGCTTTGCCAGGAGTCTGTTTAAATCTATGGGCAGAATTTTCCCCCCGCCAGGGTGGGGGTGGGGTGTTCAAGAGTGGGTGCGTGCCGCCATTTTACGTGGGCTCCCTGTGCGGGCGGAGGGGGATCCCCTGAGCTGAGAGTGCGCTCTTTCGCGCATGCGTGCTAAGGCTAAGTGCTGCCTCAGGGAGATCGGCTACACATAAAAAAAATATTGAAAACAGAAAAAAAAATTCCCTGACATGTCCCCTCATGTGACACTGCCACATGAGTTGGGACATGTCCATCACTTTCAGTTTCACTTTTATTAAAAATTTATAAACATACATGAAACCTCATCCCACCCGTGGTTGAGATTTCATGCTTTTATCAATGCCCGTCAGGGCTCATGGCCTGCCTGCCAACCTTAAGGTTGGACGGCAGGTAAACTGATTGCATTAATTACTTTGTCAATGGCCTCAATAGGCCATTGACAGGCTGGCGGGCACACAGCTGATTTGGCTGAGCCCTCGCCAACCTGAAAATTGAAATGGGGTGGGGTGACGTCGGGAGTTCCACCCGACGTCATCCCGCATCATTTTACACATTGGCGAGTGGGCCCCGCCCCCTACTCGCCGACCAGGAAATCCTGGCCTGTGTGTTTTACTGTTGCCTTTAACGGAGGTGTAACTGAGAGTCAGATTAATTAGAGGATTTTTGTAGTTATTATAGTAGTAATTTTGTAGACATATATATGTACTTACAATCTTTCTTGTATTAATAAATGTTTAATTTATTTTATAAAAAACATCTTGAGACCCGGTGGTCTTGTTACTGAATTCAAAGTCTGCATCTTGAAACATACAATTGCAAAATGGGTTATGACAGTTGTTTCAAATTTCCCTCTGGGGTTTGACCAGCTCACATTTATCATCAGCTGTGTCATAATACTTGATTAGCTCATGTCTGGAAGCTAACATAGCCAGTGTGCCATTGTGCAAGCAATAAATTGTAATGGCCTGTTGCCAACAGTTGAATACCACAAGAGATTGCCATAGATGCCTTGCTAATGAGACAGGAGATATGAGTACTTCACACTCCCCTGATGTCATTGTTTTTGAGTGGTTTTGCAGATAGACTGACTCCACTCCAATGAATTGGAATGTTGAACATATAGCAATGCAAATTGGGGTTAGCCATCAAGGCTGTGAATTCAAGTCACTTTAGTTTCTGTGTTTTTAAAAAAAAGTCTGTTTTTGAAAATTCAATTCAGCTTTCTAGCCAGTGGATTAAAAATCATTATTTGTCATAAAGCACATCTTCATGACAGGAGCAACAGAGGCAACATGCAAGCTCATCCAACATTAAAATCGTGAGCTCAATTTGTGTTTCAAATTCTTCCTTGCTATTCCCAAGGTCCCCGCTGACTATCTGGTATAATGTATAGGATCCATGGTAGCTGACAACCATTTGTATCTCTGGATCAAATTTCCTAAACTTCCCAATGGCAATGCTCCCATGTGCTTCTTCTGTCCTCAGTTCTCTTTTACATAAGTGTATCTGGACCATAACCAACAGGCTGGTACAAAACCGCTTCACCTTTATGTCATTCATAACAGTGCATCTGTACTCAACTAGGGAACCCATGTGATGGCGGTTTTGAAAAAAGCTATTAAGAAGCACTTAATATTCAGACTTCTTCCTCTTCCTGACCTAAATCCAGCTCGGAAATATGACTTCCAAATCCAAATATAATCTTTTGTTTTGTCTTTGTGCCTTAATTCTTCAGGCAGCTCGCAACTAGAAAATAAAAGTGCTTTCTTCTGTACTGCTCTCCCATGTTCTGTTGTCTGTTCTGCTCCACTTCTTTTGATGATGTGTTCATTCCAACCTCCCAGTGTATGATCAGCTATGCAATGCATTCTGAGCTGGTGCATTATCCCAATACCAGCAGCACTGCCTTCTCAAGGAAGTAACTCGAAAGTGTAAATTCCAATTTATGCAAAAATAAAATAAACAGGTGGCTTCAATCAATTACTCTTATTCTTGTGCGGGATGAAAAACAAAAAATTTACAGCTGCTTCCCATGATCATTCTTAGACTCTTGGAACCTCAGAGGATTAGTGCAGTATTTCATATCACCCAAAAAAGTAAACTTGAATTCTTTTTACTTGTGAGCTGACCATAACTCATTCAATTCCGTAATGCACATAAATCATTGGAGCAGTTCACTAACAGAAGATGCTGGCCACCAGGACCTCACATCTGTTACCCTACAGAGCTGATATTTGGTCTTGAAATAAAAGCAAAAAGAACTAAGCCAACTATCTATTTACCTACCAAACTTAAAAGGGCAGAATTTTCAGGCTGACGTGCGAGTGGCGGAGCCCGCACGTCAGCGTGTAAAATGTCGCACGAGCATGCCGACGTCAGCGCGTGGCATCGCGATATTTTGGTCGCCCGCCATTAATTGAAGGGCTCGTTAAGGCCCTTAACTTGCCAATTGTCCAGGATTTTGAGGGGCCCGTGCGAACTTCGGGTCGGAACATGGGCCCAATGGGCAGGCGGGTAGGAGATTATTTAAGAAAACTTTTGCAATGTCGGGATATGTGGACTCAGAGGGGTTGTTCATGTTTTACATGAAGTTATAATTGATGAAAGTGTTTAAAACTTGCCTGTGTGATTGTTAGTAGTTCTCATCGATGTCCAAGAGGTTTTTGTGTAATTTGAAACCAGTCTGCAGACAGTAATCTTTCTCGGCCTGCAGCTTTCCGGAGGCCTCCATTTAGCCTGGGGATATGGGTTCTGACCTCTCCACTGGAGGCAGCTCCCCTGAGGAGGAAGGGAGGAATAGAATAAGGAGGAGGCCAGGACTGAACAATCAGCCTCCAGGGGAGCCACCTTTGGGTGTCCAGGCGCACGCACAAGGGTTGCAGGGCCAAGAGGTTGTCCAAGGTGCAAGGGGCCGCAGACGACGCCACTATCCTGCTGCCAGGGTATACAGGCGGCGAAGCAGCTACCTCAATATGACTGAGGTGCAGTGCCGAAGGAAGCTCTGACTCTCAAGGGAGACAGTCAACTATATCTGTCAGATGATTGGCCCTGGGATCTCCCCTAACTGTGTGGGTGGACACCCCATGCCAGCGGCTCTGAAGCTCACAGTTGCCCTCCACTTCTATGCCTCTGGCTCCTTCCAGGGCTTGGTGGGTGATCTTTGCGGTGTCTCCCAATCAGCTGTACACACTTGTGTCAAGCAGGTTACAGACGCTCTATTCAGACGGGTATCAACCTTCATCCACTTCCGCTGCGACCAGGCAAGCCAGACACAGCGAACCAGAGGCTTCGCAGCCATTGCTGGCTTCTCCGCGTCCAGGGTTCTATAGACTGTACACATGTGGCCATCAAGGCGCCAGCAGGTGAGCCCGGTGCTTTCATCAACAGGAAGGGCTTCCACTCCATGAACGTGCAGATAGTGTGTGATCACAGGATGCTGGTTTTACAAGTCTGTGCAAGGTTCCCAGGCAGCTCCCACGACACCTACATCCTCAGACACTCCCAGGTGCTGGGGCTCTTCAGTGCTCTGGCTCGGCTGGATGGTTGGCTGCTGGGTGACAAGGGCTATCCCCTCCAAAGGTGGCTCATGACGCCTCTCCGCCGTCCAAGAACAGAAGCTGAGCAGCAGTAGAATAGAAGCCAGGGCATCACAAGGGCTGTGGTGGAGAAAGCCATCGGTCTTCTCAAGATGTGCTTCCGTTGCCTGGACCGCTCAGGGAGCGCACTCCAGTACCCCCCCAGATCGCGTCTCTGTGATAGTGGTAGCATGCTGCGCTCTGCACAATCTTGCGCTGGAAAGGGGGGATGCAGTTGACAATGAAGACCTTGATGCAGTGGATGAGGCTGCACATGATGAATCCAGCAGTGGCTCAGAGGATGAGGAAGCACAGGGTGATGATGAGGGGCAGCACGCCGACCCGCTACTACACCAAGGAGGCAGGGACACCCGGGACAATTTAATCCAAAGAACCTTCAGCTAGCTCCACACACATGGATCAGCAGGACCAGCATTGCCTGGAACTTCCACACGTGGCACTTAGGTGCCATATCTTCCACCTGTTCAGCTGCAACTAAGGGCTTAGTGCAGAAACATCAATGTCCACTCAAACACTCATGATAAGTATGTGAAAAAGAAAAATGCATCACAAACAAAAGACCCTCAGCCATGGTAACAAAGGTGGACTTTATTCTGTCCAAAATTAAAGCATATATGATTATTTCACAATGACAGAAAAATGGGTCCCTATTCTAAGGCCAACACAAAATCACCAGTGACATACCTGGGGAAGGCCTAAGGTGCCTTATGCTTACGTTTTTGGGTGCTATGTCTAGGTGCCGCACCATCGCTCAGAGTGGCTTGTGAGACAGCCTGCTGACTCTGCTGTCCTATTGGCCTCGATGACCTTGGCGGGCGTCCTCTGGCCCGTGGAGCCTGTGATGGCCCCACCTGGGAGAGAGTGGCCAGTTCCTGAACTGGCACCTCCCCAGTTGTCTCCGCCTCAACAGAAGAAACGTTGACTGGCAGAGGGGAGGAGGAGCTGCTGCCCTCATCCAGAGCACCCTGAGAGGAGCTCACAGCGACGACAGGCAGCTGCTGCGCCGACGTGAGGTCCTTTTCGACCTCCCTGCTCACCGCAGATGCATGGGCACCGAGTGCTGGCGCTTGGTGTCCACAACATCTTCCACAATGGGAATGACCACCCGTGGCCAGTACCACTGTGAGGGCTTGCAGATCAGAGCGTATCCCAATCATATTTTGGTCCATTCGATTGAAGCGCCTCTCTATGAGAGTTGCCAATCTCTCATTGAAGGAAGCCTGAAGCTCTGCCCTGAGGGCGGAATCTTCACGTGCACTCTGCCTAGACTCCTCCATCGCAGAGAACAACTGAAGCATACCCTCATGCAACCCTGCCAGATGCAAACGCATTTCCTGCCGCTTGTCCTGCAGCTGCTGCAACGGGGACAACTCCAGAGGCACATCATCAGTGCCAGACTCAGCATGTGCCTCGCCCCTGCAGCCCTCCGGCTGCTGGAGCCATCAGCACTCTCTGCCCCTACCATCTCCTCCAGCGATCGTGATGTGCCCTCTCCACTGTGACCCGGGACACTAGCCGACGGTAAAGTCCCCACCGAGGTGTGTGTATCTGCGTCGGTGCCTGGCTGGTTGAAATGATGTGCCGCAAATTGCACATGTTGGCCCTCAGGTGTGGAGGGGGGGCTGTGGTGTCGATGTGTGGGTCGCTCTGGTGGTGATGCTGAAATTAACAACAACAACACTGCATCAGTTAGCGTACATTCAGTTCAACCTTTCATCCCTTTCCCCCCCCCCCCCAGCCTCATAAGTTGCTCACCCTTAAAGACCCTTAGGAGAAGAACATTGGTGGTGGAAATGAGTCAAGACGGGCCCCAACCATTAAACGCACATGTAGACAGGCTGGTCAGATGGCCTCATGAATGCCACATGGCATGTTATGAACCATAGGAGTGGGGAGAGTGCAGGGGTACCTGATGTGGATGCATTGTTGCCTGGATAGTTGCGGGGCTGAGGAAACATCTCAAACAGTTGTGACATTTTCCGCCAAACACAGGAGATTGAGAGGTCATATTATTGGCCTTCATTCCGTTAGGAGGGGCAAAGACCGGGTGGCCAGAAGGCAACATTTCCCCTTGGCGCAGGAATGAGTAACATGGTGACATTTATCTAAGTTGAGTGCCATGAGGTTCACAGCTGAGATGCTGAGGACCTTTTGGACAAAGTAATGTGGGGTGCACTGGCTGAAAGGGTGCTGGAGGTCCCAAACCCCCTAGAATGGAATAAGTCTTTGGCTGTGCAGCAGCGATCCAATGGCATGTTAGACCATGGTGATAGTGGTCACAAATGGGATAAGGTAACTTTGGAAGGTGGTGGAGACACTATTCCTCAAGGGGGCGAGGGTCCCTCCTGTATAACACAAACGTCAGAATGTCTCAGTCTGTGAATGAGCATTATTGCAGCATTAACGATTGCAGCAACCATCAGTGGTCTGGATGGTGGGCAGACAGAGTGGATGGGACTGTGGACCTCAAATACCTGCCTGCTGGACCCCAGCCTCACCGCCCCTGGCCGCCCTCGCCTCCTGCCTACTGCCCAGCTCCATGGCCTGCTCCTCGAAGGGTGTGAGACGTTGGAGGAGGGCGTGCCCATCTCCAGTCCTCAGGCACTCCCGGGCATTGTGGTTACTTTTTGCCTGCAAAACAGAGAAGAGGATTTATTGGGGCAGCTCGCTCACGTATTCTGCACGCGCACGCTGCAACCCAACTACAGTGTCCCACCTGAGGCTGTCGGAGATTAATCACACCAAGGCATCATTTTGTATGTAGAAACCCCATTTATCACTTGTGCACAAGGGCGACAATACAATGAGAGCTACTGTACCGTCTTGTAGCAGAATACACGCAGACCTGTTAAAAGCATTTTTACAGCCAATCAGTAAATTTTGCGCAAACCTATCCGCTTATTTGCATAAGTTAACTGACCAATCCATGTTCCAGTAAATTTCCATTCCTCTCACAACAGATGTTGTGCTTACGCACATGCTTAACACAACCCTGATTACATTCGGCCTGGGAAAGAACAAAATGGAATGTCTCAGGGCTCATCCTACAACTGTGGTGAGCCAAGATGGTATTGTTCTCAAGGCTGCAGTATTTTTCTCTTAGGCCTAGGCATATAATTTAACTTCTCCATTAACCCTTTTAGCACTAAATGGGTTCCCTGTAGTTGCCTAGGCCACCACAAGGCCTCCAGCAGCTCCTGTCCACACTACTAATGATGACTCCCCAGAATATAGTACGGCAGGTCCCAACCCCCTCCCCCAGTGGTCCCCTTGGACACATTCGGCGTCCATCACTTTGAATAGCATACGGGTCTTAGCGCCCATGGCAAGGAGGAGCAAATAGGTGCGGCACCGACGCCAGCAAATGGGACTTGCCCAAAAGAACTTGAGGCACCCCTTGGACCATCTCATTACCATCACTATGACATGTGTTGGAGTTCTGAGTATGTGTCTACCGGCCTCCCCTGCAGGTTGCCCCCAAACTACTCAAATGCCACAGAAACCAACATATGCTGCAGGGAAAACCCTTCTTCTCCTCAACCACTAAGGCTGATGTAAGCATGGTCAGTGCCCATTTGCCTACCCAGCATGCACCAGATGCTCTCTGCAGTAACAACAGCAAGACATGGTGGGGGGGTCAAAGGCTAAGGCTGCCTTCTGGGTCAAATGGCCAAGACCGACATGGTACTCACCTGTCCGGAGCGCAGCAAATCATTGAATCTTTTTCTGCACTGGGTGCCAGTGCGCCGGAGGTCATCATGGGCACTGACAGCCCCACCCACCTCCTCCCACGCCTGCCTGGTGACATGGGGGGCCCTCCTCCTCCCATCCTCTGGATACAGAATCTGACGCCGATTTCCCACCTCTTGCAGGAGGACGGCAAGGCATGCATCCGAAAATCTGGGGGCACAGTGGCCTCTACTGCAGCCTCCTCCATCTCCTTCTCTGCCCTCCATGCAACATTTCTTGATCTCTGAGTGGCCATGGTGCACTGCCTCAACCAGGCTGCCTGGCCACTCTTTATACAGACTGCCAGCTCCCCATTGGAACTGGCAGTCTGAGGCCGCCCGCCCCCGCGACTATTTTCCCGTTCTCCACGGGAGTCGCAAAGCTGCTGGGCGAGCCTTAATTGGCCTGCCCAACCGACAAACGTAAAATTCTGGCCAAAAGCTTCTCCAGGTTCCTCTCATTTGTATAAATTATTGGGCAGAATTTTGCCCTTGACGTGCGGGCTCGGCGGGAGCAGTTAGGAAGCCGACTGCCGCCCGTGATCAGCACTGCACTGCGATTTCATGCTGGCGGGCTAACTAAGGCTCGCCCAGCATGGAACGCAAGTGGCAATACTGAGCGCTGCCTGTGAGGGCTGGGGGAGGAGGGCGAGTGGGCTGAGCACAAATTTCACATGAGTGCGTGCTACACAGAGCTGGCTCAGGGAGATGAAGTGCTGTTTAAAAAAAAAAATAAAGAAAATAAAAATGTCATAAAACATGTCCCCTCATGTGACTCTGTCTGTGTAAAATTTTTATTTGATTTTGATTTGCTTTAGGAAACCTCATCCCGCCCTAAAAAGTGCAAAGGCTGCTTGGCCTTTTCGCCTGCCCACCAACCATAAGGTCGGATGGGCAATGTAAATTTGAATTTAATTACCTTTTTAATGGCAACGGGCCTTTCAATGCTGCTGACTCCAGCAAGCGCCTGCTAAAAGAAATATCACGATAATGTCGGGACGCTCACCCGATGTCATCGCGCATCATTTACACTCGGCCAGGTCGGGTCCGTGCCCGCCCAGCGAGCTTAATATTCTGCCCGTTGATTCTTTATAATATTAAATAACTAAAGACATAATGATGCCAGTAGAATTTACAACATTATTCCATTTTACACCCAGAAACAATTTATCAAACAGGTATATGTCACATTTGGCACTGGCAAACATCCATCGATGGATTCCTGACCCTCCTCTGTAGGTGTTATATGGGAGTGATGAGGTTATGCAATTCTTAATGTTCAATAGTCACAAAACAGTTCCACAGAAAGTAAGCCAGTATATTCTGTACCAAACTGGTAACAATTACGTGCTTTTTTTTAAATCACACACTGATCAGACACCAGGGAGATCAATTAAGTAACAGATAAAATATATTTTATGGATTAACTCCTTAGTCCTAGCTTATGGCAACAACACTTGATTCACTCTTCATATTCAACAGCTGTCATTGAAAGGAGGAGTGACCTGAACATTTGATTTTAATGTAGCTGTGCTCTGACAAGCTCTCTTGTGAATTACTTGGTCCCTGGTCTAGACCACCCCAACCTTTCATCAATGCACCTCCCTACAAAACTACTTTTTTCCTTCTAATATAATTAGGTTAGATCATAAAGTCCCATTACAAGAGTTAACACTGTAGCCAGTTTGGTCTCTACTGATGCATAAATCTGGCAAATGTGCAGGAGCTCATTCTCCCTGAAATCTTTCTGTTGAATTGTTGAAATCCATTTGAACCTTAAATTGCCCCATTACAGTTTGGATCTTTTGTTGCAGCTTCTTAGGTTGCAAGTCAGTTCAGTAAAGGAAGCTTCTTTCATTTTTTTTTAGCAGCAACCTAAGTTAGCAGGAGCATAGGCTATTTTTTTCTGCTGAACACAGGGGACCTTTTATTGTGTGCACACTGAGATCATGGCCAGAATTTTTTCTTCGTTGGGTGGGTTCGGTGGGAGCGGGCAGGGGCGGTTGGGAAGCCGACTGTCGCCTGTGATCGGCTCGGCACAGCGATTTCACACAGCCGGGCCAATTAAGGCCCACCCTGCGTGGATCGGGAGTGGAGGCGCTCGGTGCTACCTGTGCGGGTGGGGGGAGGAGGGAGAACAGGCCTGGCGCGCAGTTCGCGCATGCGCACGAAAGAGCCCTTCAATCCCCCTGAGGCACGGAGCTACCTCGGGGAGATTGAAGCGCTTTTAAAAAAAAAATAAAGGCAGTAAAAATTAAAAAAAAAACATATCCCCTTCGTGTGACTCTGTCACATGAGATGGGGCATGTTTTTAATTCCAAAATAAAATTTTTGTTTAATATGTATTAAATTTAAGAAACCTGGTCCCGCTTGTGGATGAGGTTTCCTAAAAATGTAAAGGCCGATTGGCCTTTTTGCCTGCCCGCCAACCGTTAGGTGGGCCGAGCGAGTGTGCGATGACGTTGGGAGGCACGCGCGACATCATCGCGCATCATTTTACGCTTGGGCGTGTTGGGTGTGTGCCCACATGGCGAGTGTAAAATTCTGCCCCATAGGTCAGAACCTTAGAAACCTCCATCAATTTTAGGCAGTTCTAAATCCTAGTAAATGTAGCATGCTAAATCTTCAACTTCATCCATATGCTCAGTTTATTGGTTGCATGCAATATGAGTTGAGGCCAATGGTATAAGCAGGGCAAGAAAACTAAATTAAAGAAACATATTAGAATTAGTGGCTTTCATACAAACTTTTCTTGGGATGGACTGAGTTCCATGTTGTCATCTCACCAGACCTTCTGCTTTGGCAAATAGAGATTGTGCTTCACCATGTCTTATAGATCATGATGAAAGTTATACGATTTGTGATGAAATCTGTGCTTTCAAATTTTGTTTTTTTTTGAGGCAGACCCTAACAAAAAACAGAACCTGAAAAGTGAAACAGAAGAAGGAACCAGAGAAAGGAAACTGACCCTCCCAGTTTCTAAGGAAACGAAAATTGAAACTGAGATTTAGAGACCAAAGCTTCTGGGTAGACTGAAACTGGTTGACGCTGTATAAAGGGATGCAGAGCCATCCAAGCTCACTCATAGCAGTTGATGAGTCCAGTGATGCAATACAGGCAAGCTGAAGGAAACAGAGGCCGATCCAGAAGATCCAGAAGAATAAGCAAAAAGATGGTTGCTGCAGCTGTTTCTGTTACTTGAAGATAACACTGGTGGATCTGTACCATCCAGACTGAGTTGAGGAGGTTCTGCAGGTGTGTGCCATTTTTGGTGAAGCCCGTGCCCGTGGAACTCAATTGGTTGTGAGCTACTGGTGGCTGGGATCAGACTAGCTCGTAGGAGGAGAGGAGCTGAAATTCTTGGTGAGGAAGATAGAGTTTTGAAGGACTTTGTAAATGAATTTGATGACCTACTTGGTGTGTGGACTGCTGAACCAGTTTGTAAAATCTGTCTTAGTTATGTCTGCCATTGAATGTGTAATTTATAGTTCATAACTGACTACAATTAATGCCTGTTATTCATGTTTAATTTATGTTTATTCTGGCTGTTAGAGTATAGAACGTTATCTAAGATGGTATTTGATGTTTGCTTTGTTTGACGCTTGTCTAGTAAAAATTCCTCTGTTTTAAGTTGTGGAATCTTATGGCTTCATTCTTTTTTTTAAGAAAGCTACTGGCCTCTACCGAGATTGTAACAAATTCTTGACAGCACTGGTATCCTTACAATATAAATTAGGAAATTCCTTTTCTTATCAATTCAACTAAATCAGGAATGAGTTCACCTGTAAACAGAATGTATACAAATGATTGCTGAGTTGGGCTGTGATATAAACAATTTATATCCTTGATTATTTGAACAATATTATTATTAGCATAAGGAGAGTCAAATTCCACTGAATTTGTCTGGTTATGGAAAGCAAAGTCTAGAGTGCGGAGGATGGAAAATTAAAGGTTTTATTTGAAGAACAACTGCTCTTTATTGAAGACTATTTGCTTTGCAAGGGTTGAGTTTTCAAATAAAGTTTGATTGCTTTTGAACAGTAATAAAGGACTCAACTCTACCATTTTTCCAGAGCCACCTGCCTGTTAAGACTCTTCTGTTCTGGTTTTTCCACATATAATCACATCAATGGAGCTTTACTTGGACATTCCCATATTATCACAATCTGAAAGTACCATGTTTTAGTAGCGTATAATACACACATTACAATATTCTGCTCATTGCCATGGTAATCATGTAAGTGATCAGTCATTCTTTTTACTCTTTACGCTTTTTTACTTCATAATGCTGAATATTAGAAACAAAAATGATCTGTTTTTAAAAATAAGAATTAGAAGGCGAAATTGTTCTGTTTGAAAAGTGCAAATAAGTGAATAATTGAAATAACATCGAATAAATATATTAGCAGTGTGTTCACTGTCAAAATTGCTCCAAAGCAACATAACTCCGTAAGAAAAAGCGGATGTGAGAAGCTGTAAGGATAGACGATAGAGCTCAGAAGAGTGAGAGGTGATTTGATTGAGGTATACAAGATCCTGAACGGCCTTGACAAGGTGGACATTGAAAGGATGTTTCCTCCTGTGGGTGAGTCCAGAACTAGGGGGCACTGTTTTAAAATTAGGGGGTGAATCTTCTCCCAGTCGTGCGGGCTGGGCAGGAGTGGGCGCGAGTGGCCATGCAGCCGATCGCCACTCACGATCAACTGCGTGCCGCCATTTTATGTAGGTGGGCCACTTAAGGCCCACCTAGTGTGACGTGCACCTGGAAGCGCTTAGCGCTCCCTGTGCAGGTGGGAGGAGGAGGGAGAGTCGGGGCCTGCGCACTTTCGTGCATGCGCGCGAAACAGCACAGAAATCTCCCTGAGGCATGGAACTGCCTCAGGGAGATTAATTTCATTATGAAGAAAAAAGAATAAAAATAATTACTCAGACATGTCCCCTCATTTGACAGTGTCACATGAGCTGGGACATGTTTATGTATTTCAATAAAATTTTTTATTTAATTTATAAAGCCTTCATGAAACCTCATCCCGCCCATGGATGAGGTTTCATGAGAAATGCGAAGGCCGCCTGGGCTCTTCACCTGCCCGCCAACCTTAAGGTTGGATGTGCAGCCCTGTTAATGATTTCAATTGGTTTTTAAATGGCCGTAACAGGCCTTTGACAGTTCGGCGTGCGCGCCCGCCAAACTGAAGAACGGAATGACGTGCGGTGACATCGGGATGCACGCCTGATGTCACCACACATCATTTACACGTTGGCGAGTGGGGCCCACCCCCGCACGCCAACCAGAAGATTCAGGCCTTGGAGTCAAATTTTAGAGCAGAGATGAGGAGAAATTTTTTCTCCCACAGGTTATGCAACTTTGGAATTCTCTACCTCAGAAGGTGGTGGAGGTAGGGGTCATTGAATATTTTTAAGGCAGAGATAGTTAGATTCTTGTTAGGCAAGGGAATTAAAGGTTATCGGGGTTAGATGGAAATGTGGAAATCGAAATACAAGAAGATCAACCATGATCTTATTGAATGGCGGAGCAGGCTTGACAGGCCAAATGGCCTAGTCCTGTTCCTATTTCTTATGATGAGGAGTATGGCTGAAATAAGTTTTTATATTATAAATATATGTGCACAGTATTTAAGAGACAGTGTTTCAACTGGAAATTTCTCTGTTGTTTTCTCCATAAACTTTTACCTTATTAAACTGCCTCTGCATCCTCAGATGGATGCAAGATTTACCATTTGCCACTGTTTTGTAGAAGAGCAGGGAGTTATCCCTGGTGCCCTGGCCAATATTTATCCCCCAATCAACATCACAAAAAGACAGGATATCTGGCCATTTCCATATTGCTGTGTGTGGGAGCTTGCAGTCGCAAATTAGCTGTGATGTTTCCTGCATTACAATAGTGAGTACACTTCAAACATACTTCATTGGCTGTAAGGTGCTTTGGTACATCCTTAGGTTGTGAAAGGCACTCTATAGATGTAAGCCCTTTGTTGTATTTTATCTGTACTTAGCTTGTTTCTGCTGTTTTGTCATATTTTGAATCAGTCTGGAGGAAGCTGCATGTGGTATATTCACAATGAGCAGCAGTGATTCACAGTGCTATGCTATGTAACGGTAGGACGCAGGTTCACACTTCAAGTTCACTATGCATAGATTTCATATCAGAGAGAGATGTTTTGTAATTTGAGAATTGAGGGGAATTGTCCAGGCTGCACATTTATGAATCATTTGCAGATTGGTAGAACAAAAATTGACTGCCTATTCTCTGCATCAGCAAATGGGATCTGCTACTGAGGAAAGAAAAATGCACCTGAAGTTGTAAAATTGTGTTTAGCTATTTGAGGATGTGAGCTTGAACTGGATAAGGTGAAATAACTTTATGTGACTGAATCAATTTACTGCGGCCAAACTGTGGAATGACAAATGTGGACACTGCTATGTGCTACATGATGTACAGACCAGTGATGAACCCAATTCATTGAAAACTATTATTCGAGTTCCTTAAGTAATGAATTACTGATATTGCTAAAATTGATATCCGTTGTTCCCCACGTTTTAGTACTTCCATTGAACATGAAATTATATTTTTCTATGTTCAATTTCAATACATAATTTTGTAAAACATATGAAGTACGATATGTAGGATACAAATGCTGAACATAACATAATATGAATTTACCTTAAAATAACGTGTCCATTTCACTAAGTGCATTTCTTAATCTGAGCAACAGTTTGTATTTTAATTTGCTACTCTCAAACATTCGATCTCTGGTCATCCCAGAGATGCAATTATAATACTTAATTAAAGCCAAGATGAGTGTAAGAAGTGGTTATTGGAAGACTAAAACTGAAATGGCATAAAGTGCTGGGTTGATGTTGTGTGCTTGCATAAGTATTAAATTTATTAATAAAATACGAATCAAGAAAAGCTTTGATGTTAAGGTGTTATAGTTCACTAAAAAAGGAGACTGGAAATTAAAAACTGAGGTAGCAATTTAATTATTTTCAATTTATGATTTCCATAAATCATTCTTTTTTAAGTACAATTCAACAGTCAAGAGTATTTGCAGGTGACCTGACTCCAGATTATAGAATGCTGCAGTATGGAAATTATCCATTTGGCCCATCAACTCTGTTTGGTGTTCCTCTCTATGTGAGCCACCTAGCCTATTCCTACTCTGCCATTTGCTCGCCATAACCCTTATTATTTCTCTTTTTCAAAGCACTACCTAATTTTTGCAGTATTTATGGATACTGTTCCAACAATGACTAGTGGCAGAGAGCTGTTTTCTAATCTTTCCTTTCATTCTATTTGTGATTACCTTTAATTTTGCCCCCTCATTATCATTTTGCTCACCAGTGGAAACAAACTACCACCATTTATCCTATTATAATCCTTCATATCATTAAAGGCCTTTATCAGGTCACCCTCCAACCTTCTCAGTTACAATGTATAAAAATCCCCAAACATCTCAAGTATTTCTTCATAACTGGAACTCCTTATTCCTGGTAGCATTCCAATGATTGTATGCTGAACCATTACATATGCTTTAATATCCTTCTTATAGTGGGTGTGCAAAACTATACATAATACTGCAAGAGGCACATAACTGGTCTTGCAGTCTTTTATAAGTTAAACATTACTACCATTCATTTATATTCTTTGCTCTTAGATCAAAATCAAGGATTTTGATTACTTTCTCGCAGCTTTAATTACTACTGCTGTACCTTTAGTGACTAATATATCTGCACACTAAAGTCCTTCTACTTCTTTTTCCATTGGAAATCTTATCAATTAGTGTGTACTGTCTTTCCCAATGTTCAAAAGTTGCTTCACTTTTTTTTACTTTGAACTGCATTTTACCTACCTGCACCTCTGCAGACTTATCTACACCTCTGCAATCTTTCACAGACCTCACCATAATATGCCAATACCTCCATCATTCCAATTATTGTGCACTCAGTTTTTAAGACTAGATCCTTTATGTACAAGTAAATTAGAACAGCCCAACTCAGACTCCTTTAGAACACCACTCACCGCATCTTTCTAGCATGAGTAACTTCTCTTTGCACCTCCATAACTCATTGTTAGGAGATGCATGAGACTCCTGCAGGTTATTGAACTCTTGGATTTCCCTTCCTACTCTCAGGGGAAGCAGTTATTTCTGCTCATCAACTCTCCTGGCATCCTAACTGTGTGTAATCTGATGTGTAATATACCTTTAAGAAGAATGTTATAATGGAAGATCACATGATCTTAGTGTCCAATAACAGAGTAGTGCGGGCTACCTCAGTAGTCAGCAGGAGTAGTTTAGAGTTAGGGTCTGTAATGTAGAGACAGGGTTTGAGTTGTAAGCACACAAGTGTAGCTGCTGAGTTCCTTTGTAAATAAGTAGAATGTATTCTACTTAACAACTGTCTGCTGACCTGCTCTGTCTATGGTACCAACTCGGCCATCCCGAAACAAGCATGCAACCCCGATCCATTAGTTCAACTAAACTAGTGACCATGATCCATCACTAACCAAAACTGGGAACTTACTACATCATTGGTGCAAACTCATAGCCCACCACCCCATGACACAGCATTTCCTTGCACCAGGTATCCTATGGCAAATTTCAGGGAGGACTGGAAAATGGTCCTTGGTGCTGCTGGCCAATAGCATAGTATGGCATGTTTTTAACCATCGTAATGAATTTGCTATCAGAGCCATTAGAAAGGTTGAAGGATGAATAAAACCAGTACTTAAAAAGTTATTTTTTTTATTACTTTGTTAGATTTTTTGTTTTTATGAGGAGAAGCTGAAGAATCATGAGAATGATTTGTAGGTAGGCTTGGGTGTGCTGGGAAAACACTTGGTCCTCCTGACCCACAACCAACACTGGATAGGCAGTTACCAGCTATAGGGTAGAGCAGTGCTTGCCTCCCTTTTACTGTTGGGATTCTGAAGGCACAGGAAAGCTGGTAAACTTAAAATGGAGAAAAATTGTGAGGCACATGGACTTCTGAGATGAATGCCATTCCATTAATAAGATAACAAGAAGCAAGGCAACCCAAGGATTGCTTTCCATCAGTATGATCTCAATGAGTTCAGCTAAAACAGTGTTCTTACATTTGTTATTTGATCATTTATCTGTTACCATACCTCCCAGTTTCAACATTGTAATTGAGTCATGTAACTTTATAAATATAAATACATATATATATATATATATCCCTTCTAGGGGGAAAATAAAGGTTTTGATGTTCTGGGAAAGAATGAGTGAGAGGAAACTGTTTGGCAAATCTTGATTTGAACACAGTGTGAATGTAGAGAGGATTATTGTTAAACCAATATGAGTTGTGGTTGCAAACCTCGTCCGGTAGAAAACAAGAAGTAATTTGGTGTCAGCGCAGAATCTTTTGATTGACAGAGTGCTGCAAAAAACTGATCCAGATTTAAACAAGGTGAAAAGATGACTACACAGAATGAGAGGTGAGGGAATAGAACAACAAAGCACTGGAAGTTTGTCAGGTTGAAACCAAGGGAACTGACGACTCTGTCAGAATTTTACCTGGATTTAAAATTTATTTAACTATGTTCTCATGGGAAATACTTTAACTTGTACAAAGGTGCCTCTCTAGAAATGATAGATGGAGCTGAAATAGAATAAGGATACATGGTTAACCACTGAGAAAAAGACAACTTTTACGTTCCCAACAACATATAATGCCGTACGAAGTTCAAAATACCTGAATAAAATAAAATTAATTACGTTAAAAAATTTTTATAGTCAAGGTATTAGAACCATCTTGTAGCAGGCCATAAATTGAAAGTTATACTAACATTAATGCGCGCAATCAGCCATTTTCTGATTAACCAAGGAGTTAACCATTCTTAAGAACAACTTAAGGCCTCAACTGTCTCTGTAAACCTACTGAATTCTCCCTTCATTGTTCATCTTTCATCATTCCACTTTGGGACCAAATCTGACTTAGGCCTTTTGTCTTTCATCAACTTTTCAAATATCAAAGAGAATCAACCTTTGTATAATTGCTGTTTACAATTGTTTTCCCAACACTTGAGGCCACAGCAAAAGAGAATGATGTTTATATGTACTTACATGCATGTGCAGAACTTTGCTTTCCAGCCAGTGCTTTTTAAAATATATTTTGAGATTGCGGGCAGTAGTGGTTGCTTTCTTAGAATATTAAGACTGTGCAGTAACTATAGGGCATCCAAGAGGCCCCACAGTCTTCCAAAGTATTTTTTGAACCTGAGCTCCCAGCTCATTTGTGTTACATGAGTTGATGTGCAGTCAAAATCAACAAATTAATGTAACGTTGTGCACAACAGACACCTAAATTTCTGATGTATGTGCTCCCTCCACATGAGGCTTCCAGTCAGGAGTATGAAGTTGGAATTACCTCATCAGTATCATCTTGGTTTCTTTCCTCTGCACCTCCTCTGTGACTCCCAATACATGCATCACAATGTGGGCGTATGGTTGGGGGGTGTGTGGGTGCACTAAAACTGGGTTTTAGTTTTGGTCAGCTAGGTGCCTGACACAAACAGAAACATATAACCATCTTTCAGAGAATCAAAAGCAAGCTACTGAGAAACACATGTTTCCAGTTGGGCTTCTATTTGTCCGATATGGTACACTCTCCACTTAGGGCACATCCCATCTACTGAAGTTACAAAAGGACATTGATAAATTAAGTGAGTGGGCAAAACTGTGAAAGCTGGAGTGGGGAAATGTGAGGCCATCCCCTTTGAACTTGAAGAAAGATAGATCAGGGTAGTTTCTAAATGATGAGATGCCAGGAACTGTGGAGGAGCAGAGAGATTCAGGAGTCTATGTGCATAACTCACTAAGAACTAGTGGGTTGGTGCAAAATATAATTTAAAAGGCCAATGGAATGTTGCTTTCATCTCAGGGAAGGCTGGAATACAAAGGTATATAAAAAAGGGGAAAAAAAAAGGACATGCATTTAGATAGCGACTTTCATGACCACAGGGTGATCCCAAACACTCTATAGCTAATGAAGTACTTTATTGAAACATAGTCAAGTGTTGTAATCTCGGGAATGCGGCTGTTAATTTGTGCACAGCAAGCTCCCACAACAGCAATGTGATAATAACCAGGATATTTTTTTTTGTGGGGCAGGATTTTGCCCTTGGCGGGGTGGCCAGGAAGCCAACCGCTGCCCGCGATCGGCACCGCGCTGCGATTTCACACGGGTTGGCCAATTAAGGCCCACCCAGCATGGAACGCGAGCGGCAGCGTTCAGCGCTGCCTGTGCGGGCGGGGGGAGGAGGGCAAGCAGGCCGGGCGTGAACTTCACGCACTCGCGCAATAGAGCAATTCAATCTCCCCGAGGCACGGAGCTGCCTCAGGGCGATGAAGCGCTGTTTTAAAAGACTAATGAACAAAATAAAAATGTCATAAAACATGTCCCCTCATGTGACTCATCATGTCCCCTCATGTCACATGAGCAGGGACATGTTTTTAATTCAAGTGTAAAATTTTTATTTTATTTTTATTTGCTTTAGGAAACCTCATCCCGCCCGTGGATGAGGTTTCCTAAAAAATGCAAAGGCTGCTTGGCCTTTTTGCCTGCTTGTCAACTGTTAGGCAGTGAAAGATTGAGCAAAATTGTTACCCAAATGGCCTTCAAAGGCCTTTTAATTGTTGGCGGGCATGCTGCCGGCTCCGGCACACGCCCGCTGACCTAACTGTTGCGAGAGTGCGTGTTGATGTTGGCACGCTCGGCCGATGTCAGTGCGCTTTATTTCACGCTCGGGTGTGTCGGCTGTGCGCCCGCATGCCGAGCGAAAAACCCTGCCCATGATGTTGATTGAGGGGTAAATGTTTGCCAGGATACCAGGGTTAACTCCCCTGTCGTTCTTTGAAATAGTGCGATGGAATCTTTCCAGACTGCCTGTCTCCATGTTTCATGTTTTTATAATCTTTAGAATGGTCGACTTAAATGGCGTTGGTGTATTTGGAGACTGCTTTCATGCCTTCAGAGAAGGCGTGTTTGGCCAGTTCCCCTGGCAGCATGAAGTGGACAGCACTCTGGCCGAGATGGTGTGGTGCTTGTTGTAGTGAATGAGGTGTGAGGCCTCGGAGATGGTGCGCTCAAAATGTTGACAGTGAAGGAGTTCATTGCACTCATGGCCTTGGATGAGATCCTGGTGGAAGGGTGGACCTGGGTCAACACCCTGTACATATAAGTGGAATAGCTCTGCTTACGAGATTTCCTCCGCTTCTTGCATGGCTTCTTGGTGACTTTAGTCAGCGACTGCTTTGATGCTTTGCAGGATGCACCGCCCTTAGCCGCAGCCGCCACCTCAGGCTTTCCACTCGACTTGGACCAACTCAAATCTCCATGTTTCATACTGAGCAAAAAGGTAAATCGAAACTCAATGGCTACTGTAAACTTTCCATTGTATCACAATGGCCTTCCCCAATGAGTTAGACTGGGTGGGCCTCAGAAGTGGCAATCCAGCAAACATTTGATTGAAGCTTTTGATTGAATCAGGGGCTGTATCATTATTACCCCAGGACCCAGCAGATCCATTAGTTTTCAACTGGCATGAGAACCAGACTCTGAAACTAGCTGCAACTTATCAAGCAGCCAAAGTCCTTAACCTGTTCCAGTTTCAAAGTTCACCTAAGAATCAACCTCCCAGATATTTAACTACAAGAAACCTTGCAACCTGCTTGCAACTTGGCTTTATAAGACCTTCATTTCAACCTTAAATCACCAAACCCATTCAGAGAACACTCAGGGCTGCCATTTGGGACACTGGAAATCGTAAACCAGGGACTGAATTAACTATAATCTGTAAATGTGTGCTATCTTTATCTGTATCCAATCTGTGTGTGTGTGTGTGTGTGCACGTGTGTGTGTGTGTGTGAGACCAAGTCTGTGAGATTGCAATAATTCAGGCTAAATGTGTGAGAAGGGGATGTGGTGGCGTAGTGGTTTTGTCACTGGACTTGTATTCCAGAAACCCAGGGTAATGCCCTGGAAATCTGGGTTCAAATCCCACCATGGCAGATGGTGAAATTTGAATTCAACAGATTCATGAATTAAAGGACTGATGATGACCACAAAACTATTGCTGATTGTTGTAAAAACCCATCTGGTTTACTAATGCCTTTTAGGGAAGGAAATCTGCTGTCCTTACCTGGTCTAGCCTGCATGTGACTCCAGACCCACAGCAGTGTGGTTGACTCTTAACTGCCCTCAGAACAATGGCAATTAGGCATTAGGCAATAAATGTTGGCCTAGCCAGTGATGCCCACATCCCATGAACAAATGTATATTAAAAAAAATAACCCTCTTGATTTTAAACTCACAAAAGGTTGCTGTTGAATTGTTTAATTAGAATACACACTCCAAGGGTAAGAAATGACACACTGCTTTCCATACAAAACATACCGATTACAAACATTACGAGGGCAAATACATTCTGTGATGACACTACACTGTTTTTCTCTCTCTCCTATGCTCGTTTGCACGTGTATATATAAGAGAGCAAAGCTAACCAGCTGTGTGTCAATCCATTAACACCCTTTTCAGGGAGTGTCTTTCAAGGACTAACAATTTGTAATATGTTAATTGATGTTGAACTAATTTCAGAGTCAATCCATTTCATTTTCTGTGTTCAGTTATCACGAAGACCTTGCAATGCTGCAGCCAAGCCACTTATCGTACAAGTAGAAATGCATCACCTCAGCATTCTTTCTTGGCAGAATCACGGAGAAAGTAAAGCAGGGCTTCCCCTTTCTCAAACAAAACAAAAATGTCTAATCCTCTAAAAGGCAAAAATGGTTTAACTTCTTTATCATTTGGAACTTATCAAAGTGGATTAATACTCTGTGTGACTCTGGCTCAGTAACAATATATCCTCCCTATCTTCTGCAAAATATATAGTGGCTTAATGGATAAATTACATATTTAAAATGTGTCCATCTTTCCTGGAACGCCATTCCTGAATCCCTCCAGTCAGGTTTGCATCCATGCCACAGTCTTGAAATGTCTCTTGTCAAAGTCAGAAATGACATCCTATGTGACTGTGACAAAGGTAAACCATCCCTCCTTGTCATTCTCGACCTGTCTACAACCTTGAATACTTTTAATCACACCATCAACCTCCACTGGCCCTCTCCGATTGTCTAGCTGTATGGGACTGCTCTTGCTTGATTCCACTCTTATCTATCTGACCATAGCCAGTGCATCACTTGCAATGGTTTCTCCTCCTGCCCCTGCACCATTACATCCGGGGCTTGATTTTCAATCTGGGGACAGGAACCTGAAGCCTAGACAAATTCCGGGTCCTGACCCTGTACTGCATCAGCATCATTCACACAATGTAGTCTTCAAGGTCGATGTCCGGTTTGGGCTGGCGGCAGAGCTTGGTGTCCAATCAGTGGTGCTGAGCTCTGTCAGGAGGCGGCAGGTGTCTGCTGAGCATGATTGGCAAAGGCAGGCGGCAACCGTGATGCTGCTGTCTTGCAGAAGAGAGGAGGCAGCACCATCTCACTGCTCAGAGAAGTGGTCAAACAGTTAACTAAAAGGTACAGCACTCAATCTCAAATGAAACGCTCAATAACAAAAATTTTTCCTCATCAAAGAAAAATTACTTAAATGTTCCACACATTGAACCAGACAGCTTTGCATAATGTGCACCAGACCACTTATGTTTGGCGATTTACAAACTGAAGATCACCTTCTCGCCTTCTTCGCCCATTAACAAGCCCCTCAAGGAGTTTAACACCAGTGCATCCTGGAGCATCAGGACACTGACATGTCACCTGGGAGCCCTGTTTTCAAAGAGCGCCTGCTCCTGTCCACACTCCCACAGGTGATTGAAAGCCCTGGCCCTGGTGTCTCCTAATGATCTATCCTTGGTCCCTTCCTATTTCTCATCTAAATGCTGCCCCTTAGTGATAGTGCATTCGTTTTCACATGTAAGCTGAGCTGTGCCTCCCCAGCACTTCTCTCGATGCCTCCAGTGTCGCTAAGTTACCCGACATTCAGTATTGGGTGAGCAGAATTTTCTCCTATTAAATATAAGGAAGAGTAAAGCCATTGTTTTCAGTCCCAGCTCCAGAAACTGGTCTGTAGCTCCTGACTCAATCCCCCTCCCTAGCAACAGCCTGAGACCAAAACCAGACTATTTACAACATGAGGGTCACATTTAAGCCTGAGATGACCTTCTGACCACATATTCGCGTCTTCACCAAGACTGCCTATTTCCACAACAAAAACAGAATTACCTGGAAAAACTCAGCAGGTCTGGCAGCATCGGTGGAGAAGAAATCAGTTAACGTTTCGAGTCCTCATGACCCTTCGGCAGAACCCATGAGGACTCGAAACGTTAACTGATTTCTTCTCCACTGATGCTGCCAGACCTGCTGAGTTTTTCCAGGTAATTCTGTTTTTGTTTTGGATTTCCAGCATCCGCAGTAGCTTTTAGCTTTTTGTTTTTATCTCTGCCTATTTCCACCTCTGTCACATCCCCTGACTTTGCCCTGCCTCCATTCATCTGCTGAAGTCCTCATTCATGCCCTTGTTAATTCCAAACTTGACTGTTTCAATGCATTCCTGGTAATTGTCCAGAGGAAGTGTGCACTTCTGGGCAATTACCGTGCAAACCCTTACCTGGGAGGTTCCGAGAGAGATTCTCCAGCGCATCTTCGGGGTAACCCCCAAATCCGATGCTGGGGAGCTCGGAAGTTACGGCCCATAATCTTACGCGGGTGGGTGTCATATTCTGTTTTGTGGTGAACCTGTGATGTGCCTTGGGAGGTTTAATTATGTTAAGGGCACTGTGTAAATATAAGTTGTTGTTGTTCTTAAACAAAACATACATTTGATGTGTAGCTTCTTTCACTGGTTTCAAACAGGCTGAGTTTTATTGTATGGAAAAATGTCAATCATTTGGATTTTCTCAGGTATTAAATTGTTTCGATAGTTGAAAGAATTTAAAAGTTATGGTAGCACGTCTGCCATACTGACACACGCCACATATTCAAGACAAATATTGTGAAGTGAAGATTTCATTCTACCATCTATTTATTTTAACAATTATGCAATGAGACTACTTTGAATTAAAAAGGGACTATGATCAGGACCAAACTGGATCAAAGTTGGAACTAGGAACAACACCTTGCAAAAAATGGTTAATTTAAAATAGGCCACTAATACAAATACTATCAAAACTACACTCTGTTTTTATGCTAACTTGGTATGGGGACACTCAACAATGCACAGAAACTGAACTCTGTTATAATGCCTGCTGTCATTGCATTACTGGCTGCCTTCAAACTTACCAAAGTAGGCGATCTTTACCTACTGCCAGGAATTGCACCTTCAGATTTAGGCATATAGGCAGAGACAAAAGAAATGGATAATCTAAGAACCCTTGCATCTGATTCTTTCAGCACTACCCTACTCAAAATAGACTGAAGTCAAGGTGCGGATTCTGTTTCCTCTCGACTTTAGTGTCAAACAGTGGAGAATAAGCAGTTGGAAAACACATTGACAGAATAAGTTTTTCTCGGTCTGAATATCAAACTTAGACTTCATTTACGCACTGGCACTGCTGCTCAAATGTAATGATGCGGGAATGGGATTACAAAGACAGGAACTCAGTGATGTGTAAGTACAGTGATGAGCCACAAATGAAGGGCCATCTGCTATGCTGCCAACTCTTGCCTGAGCCCTCTAATGCTGCTGATCTTACTAAATACAATGATAATGCCAGAGCATGTACAGCTATGCAATAAGAAAAGGTGTGAAGACAGAATACAAATAAAAATTATATACTTCTGTTAGTGAGAAGATCATAATTTAGTTCCTTCATATTGCCTTCCAGTCTTGTAACTCATTATTTCATATGGTGTGATTTTCTAGATCTCCTTTGAAAGTTGGAGGAAGAAAATTGTGCTGTTAAAGACATGTCATTTTATTTTTGAGAAACATACATAAAGGCCAAGTCTCATCGTATAAGACACATGAAGGCTGAGAGCTTCTTGTGAGTGGGAGTGCTGGGCGCCCACTTAAATGCCTATCTGAAGGTCGATTCGGTTGATTGGCGTACAAGATGTCCACTAGATTTATGAACTCCTGGTCACTCATTTACTAGGTGAGAAATGGGCAACCATCAGTTGCAAGTCTCCCCCAACCACACTGGGGATGTACCTACACCAATGGACTGCAGCGGTTCAAGAAAAGTGGCTCACTACCACCTTCTCACGAGCAATTAGAGACGGGCAATAAATCTGGCCTTGATAGCGACATCCACATCCCATGAATGAATACAGAATAACTGGAATTATTCTCACTGAAAAGCGATAGTAATGGATAGTCGTCAGCTGTCCCTCGGTTCGAGGATGACATCTACTCAGGGTCATAAGTTTTTGCCACGAGCCTTCAGGTGACTCAACAGGCTGATTCTCAACCCGCCAATCTTTGGGCCCATGGAGCAGGATGTACCGCCTCTGGGGTGCAGAATTTGCTTCCCTTTCTTTCCTTCTCTGCCGCTGCTCTGCCTCATCGTTAGGCATTGGGACACAAAGTGTGATGCTACTTGATGGGAAAGTTGTTGCCATTCTGAATGATTGGAAGTAAGCTCCTCCCAGTCATTAAGGTTAATGTAACCACACTTCAAAGAGAGTGTCTTTGAAGTGTTTTCTTTATCCTCCCCTGAAACTTTGGCCATTTGAGAGGGAACAAGACCTGGTGGGGGTGGTTTACAGCCATCATGACACAATGGCCAGCCTCATACCTTGGAGGCCACCTGTGTCAAGATGCTACCATTGATGAGGAGATCCAACACCGGAGCAACTGCACCAGTTCAGTTTTCTACAAACTACAGCAGCGAGTGTTTGACAAAAATGGCTTTCGCAAGTCTACAAATGTTCTAGTGTACCGAACAGTGGTTGTCCACCACACTCCTTTACTTAGTGGGACCTGGATTCTGTATCCGTGACGCATAGCAGCACTAGAGAAATTCCATCAGCAATGCCTCCTGCGCATCCCCCGGATTCAATGGAAGGGCAGTTGAATGAACGCTAGTGTCCTTCATGAAGCTAGCTCCACAAGCCTTCAGCCAAAACTCCTCTGAAATAGTAATGGATATCCCACTTTGTTACAGCAGAGGGTGCTCTTTCACTTTGCAGTTGAAGCGTGTGCTTGAGTCAATACAGAGCTGCTTTGCATTTCACCTGATCCATAGGATAATTGACCTTCAACTAAATAGTGCTGTAATTATGTAAAGAGTAAAATAATTTTTTCCTTTCTATAGCATTGAGAACAGTTCTGAAGAAATATTTTCATGAAAAATCTAAAACTAAAAGAAATATAGCTAGTCGATTGTTCTTTCTAAAACAATTTTTATCTTCAAATGAATCTCTCCTAACCTTCACCATTGAGCAGACAGGATAGACAAGAATGTAATCATGCTCATAGATTCTGTGGCTGTGGGATGATATCTGTCAATGTGAGTGATTATTGGGAAATGAATACTGTCAGTTGAGTAGACGGGCCTCCCTTACAACCATGGTGAGCATGTCTTACCCTGATAGAAACAGAAGTCGTCAACACTCTAACTATAGATTGTAACTTGTGACTGAATGAGGGGCAGGGCGTTGTGAGGAATGGCTAAACTAACGCACAAATATTAGGTGGTCAAGGTTACTGGGCTATGGGGCTTGAGCTGCGGTTGGACTTCCTAAGCAGACAGGGTAAATTCAGTATACGTGCCATGAAGTTGCGACGTTTGTGCGTTCCTAAGCACTGTGCTGGCTCCAGTTGGTTACAGCTCACCATCACCTTCTCACGGGCAACTAGGGATGGGCAATAAATGCTGGCCCAGCCAGCGATGCCCAGATCTCGTGAATGAATTTTAAAAAAGCCCCAACGCTGTGCAAATCCAACCTCTGATCATTTGGATGAGTTTTGCTGAAAGTGATTCAGGTGCAGTAATTGCAAATTCAGCAGTGTTGAATTATAAAACCAGGTCAGGTTCTCAGCTGAGGTACTTTAGTAATGAGCAAAGTGTAAGTCCCCTCACAGAGCTGAATAATGGATCTTTTATTACGACGGCTGCACCTGAGAATTGTAATGCAGATAGGGATATCTTAATCGTTTTAAACCTTGAGATCACATATCACAGGGTAGTCACAGAGAAAGAATCCATTAGAGAAGACAATTAATCATGATTCCAGAAACTTTTAGGCCAGTTTGATTCAATTTCCTCAATTTGAAAGAAACCCAGGTACAATGTAAGTAAAACTGAGGCTTAGCTAACATTCAGTGGTAAAAATTAACCTTGGTTGGTGTTGTAAAATGGCCAGTATTGGATTGGCTGTCCGTTAAATGCCTGATATTTAATTCCACTGACTGCAACACCATTCACCTGAACTCCATTCACCTGCGTTAATTCCCAATCCGTTTACCTCCTTTACCCATCAAAAATCTATCAACCTCAGTCTCAAAAGCTTCAGTTGTCTCAGCATCTACAGCCTTTTGGGGGAAGACATTTCTAGTATCCTTTGTATGCACTTGATATTTTGAGGGCTTTGCACACTCAGGAACATTGTGAAAACAACACAGTTTCATAAAGCAAAATAAATGGTAATGAGCATTGGAATATATGTTAGCAGTCTAAAAGCTTGTTCAGTAGTGGATTTTTAAAGATATTGCTAATATTGAGTGCTAATGGATCAAACAGCTTAAGGGTATTAGCTGCTGTTGATGATGTTATCCCACATATGCTTAACACACTTGTACAAAATTTCTCACTCCCCTGTTGTAATGTACATATTAATCTGCTTGTTTTAAACAGTTATCAGGAGGAGGAATTTCTTATTAGTGCATTAAGTGCTTGTAGGATGACATTGCTGACAGTAATTTATACCCTTTGGTACTATTATTGTATTCCTAATTGCACAATAATGTTGCCTTCAAAGAACTATGGTTGGAGAATTGCATTATAAATAACCAAGGAAAAAGCAGCTGCTGCAAGTGAAGGCATTGCAGTGGAAGAGAAGGCAATATATGCAGTTTGAGCCAAAATTAGTAATGGCCAAGGACAACAAAATAATAACTGGCAACAGCTAGTGCCCACCAGCTGAAGCTGAACACTTAGCAAAAGAGATGTTGGAGCAAATATAAAAAGCTCAGGAAATTGTGATATAGTAATTACAGAGGAGTCCATAGGCTTAAAAGTGAAATGATCAAATCAGAGGTGAGTAGAAGGTAAGCAGTTTCATAATGGTTTATAAAACAGTGACTATATTTTTGAAGCAGGATACCAGAGCAGTAGCAAAATTATGGCACATAACTTCTGGGCTCCAGGGCACCGTAATTGGGGGTAATCCTGGACGTTCCCAGGTAAGGATTGTCCAGCAATTGCCCGGGAAGATCAAACTTCCATTGGGCAATTGCCCTGCAATCGGAACCATCCGAAAATACGATCTAAATCGCAAACTTCAGATGGTTCCGACTGTCTTACAGTAATAGTTACCCAGGTAAAGTTTGAAGAATTAAAATCACTTCTACTCCTGGGTAACTAGAGAACTGAACCCCCCCCACTCCCCCCACCCGGCGAGCCCCCATGGGACTCCCTCGATCCTCTCTCCCTGATCCCTCATGGGATACCCCCTGACCACCAGAGACCCCTCACTGACCACACCCCCAACACGACCCCACCCCCCCACTGACCACCCGGCCTCCTCCCCAACAAATCAACCCCCCCCCTGACCAACCCCCCTGACCCACCCCTCCCCACCGATCAACTGACCCCCACCCCCCCAGACCAATCGACTCCGCCGACTCACCACACCGCCCACCAACCACCCAACCACCCAACCACCCAACCTTCCCCCGACTGACCCTCCCCTCAACCTACCCACCTGACCAACCAGTCCCCCTCCTGACTAACCGGACCTCTCCCGATGACCCCGCTGACCGTAACCATCCCACTGACCACCTGACCCCACCCACCCCACTGACCACCTCATTCCCACCCCTGGCCACCAGTTAACGTGTCTACCTTCAGTTTCAATGTTATTTTAAGCATTCAGACATTTAATTGTTGGGAGGGTACTCTACTGTTGCTTGTGTCCACGCATATGTACAAAGCTCTCCTGGTCAAGACTGCTCCAGACCCGGACAAGCAGACGCCAGGCAACCTAGATGCAAAGAATGTAGATAAGTTGAGCTCTGAGGCAGAGGGCGGAATCGTCCGTGCCTGCTGGCATCGTGTGTGTTCCGTGGCATGAGTGGACAATATAGCGAGAAGGCCAACAATCGGTTTCATGACGTCGTGAAACCAGTTTGCGATTGTCCGCTCAGCCCATTGATGGCGGGCTGCGTTCCCCGCGGACGTCAGGAATGTCATTGTAGTGCAGGAGGAAGGAGTGCGGAGAGGGCAGGGAGTCCGGGGGGGAGGAAGGAGTCGGGAAGGGGGAAGGACTAAGGGTGACAGAAGAAGTAAGGGTGTCTGAGGGAGTCAGGAAGGGAGAGGGACTATGCGGGGGTGGGGGAGGGTGGCAGTCCGGAGGTGGGGGGTTGGGAGGACTAGGTGGAGGTGGGGAAGGGGTTCCGGGGGGTAAGGGGTCAGGAGTGGGGTTGTCCAGGTGAATGTGCAAGGGAGGGGTCTGATGGATCCTTGACTGCCTCCTGGGGAGCGAACTGAGGGACGTGGTATGAGAGAATAGTGACAGTTACCGAGGGCAGAGTGAGGCAGTAGGTTGGGAGGGTGAGGGTTTGAGGGTAACAGTAGAAGGGTCAGTGAGGGTGGTTGTTGGGGACTCAGAGGCAGACACTGACACTGGGGTTGGGAAGGAGGAGTTCAGGGAGGTGAATGTGGACGGGGGTGGGATTTTTGGAAAGGAAGGGAATGTGCACATTGATCAGGACATCCCCGAACGAAAAGGGTTGTGGCTGGTAGGTCACGGAGGGGGGGTGGAAGGTAATGCTGGGAGGGTCAACTGTGATGGGTGACTGGTGCAGGGTAAAGGACGGGGGAGCGAAAGCAAAACTTAATTAGCACCATGCCGTCCAAATTGAAAGTGGAATGAGTGTCGTGGTGGGTGAGGTTAGGTGCTGCATGGGAGTGTGATCAGTGGGTGGGCAGAGATGCAGGTCAACTCGGATGGACAACTGAAAGTAAACCCCAGCAGGCAGCATTGAAAATGCTCAGTTCACTGAGATGAGTGTGATATGGGAAGGATCCGTGTGCGTGGGAGAGAGTGCTTGCACAAGGCTCTGAAAGGCTCTGCCACACACACACTTCTCTCTCCAGAATCACTCATTGGTCAGCTGCTCCCCCTGCGGTGACAGAGGATGAGGTTGAGGGGCTCACAGGCTAAAGGGACTTGGAGGGAGTGGATAGCCTCTGAGATTCCTGAGTGGATGACCCAGGGGCATCCAACTGCCGCTCCTCCTCCCTTTGGGTGTCCGAGGGCTCCGGCCTGACTCGTTGAAGGGAGGGAGCACCTGAGGGGGACATTGAGGTGCCCCGTTGGTGCTTTCCCATCCAAGATGATGGGAAACCTCACTCTCAGGATGAGATGCCTCATGTATCGCACTAATGGAGTCCTGTTCTTCAACAACCTGCACATCTCTGCAAAATGATTCCATTTTAAGCATGAGTTGCACTTATTCTCTCAAGCTGGGACCTCACTCTCAGGATGAGATGCCCTCACGTATCACACTAATGGAGTCCTGTTCTTCAACAACCTGCACATCTCTGCAAAATGATTCCATTTTAAGCATGAGTTGCGCTTATTCTCTCAAGCTGGGCATGGTGTTATAAATTGATGAGAAAGTCCACAATGCGGGCACGTTTTGAGGGTATCTGACCATAACAGCGTACATGTTGATGAGACTGCTGAGGTACATTTGTTCATAATTCTTGCACTTGAGCCAACTGGGCAAACTGTGTCCGCAACCCTGAGGTTGAAGGTGTAATTCTATGTAACCCCTTTGATTCAAACATGGCAGATTTGATTTGGACTGCCAATGTCATAGCTTTTCCATGGTTACATCACCTTCCTCCATGAGGGGGCATAGCTTAGTTCGTGATTTTGAAGTCTTTTCAATTAATTGGTCATGAATTAGTTCATTGGTTAGTTTGCCAAATTTACACTTGGAAGTTACTGGTGCAACAATACTATGTATTGTTTTATGGGCTCACAGTTCCCTGGCATCTCTAGTGGAATGTAGTTATCGATCATCATACTTTTGTTTGGCCCAAGGTATTTCTTGAGAGACTTACTGCCATATCAAATGCAGCCATGTCTTCTGTGAGCTGCTCAACTACTCACTGGTCTTCTCCTGCCAGACAATGTACAAGTATCACTGCTACATCCAGACTATCCATCCCCATGTCAAGCAAGTAGGTCTTGAACCCCAAAACTCATTGATCCCAGGTCATGTGTGAATCTCCCAGCGAAGAAAGGAAAGGTGTGAATTGTTGTGTTTTACACATCAGAGATACGCAGAGATGACATACCAGCTTCTATGGGCGGAATTTTCTGTGCCCGTTGGCAGCGGGCGTGTTCTGTGGTGTGAGTGGACAATATGGTGAGAAGGCCAAAAGTCGGTTTCACAATGTTGTGAAACCACTTTGCAATCATTCACTGTGCCTGTCAATGACAGGCTACGTTTCCCACCGTCGGACATTGGGAAATTGTTTGTAATACATCTGCATATCATTATAAGCCCAGCTTGCCGGAATCATCACCCCCATTCTGGATCATCTGAGCACATTGGCGTGATTGCACGCCGACGTGTTTCACAGCAGCATATATAAGGCATGCACATGGCGAGCTGCACTTTGAGGGAAACTCGGGGGTGAGTACACAGTAATGTTGCGCAGTTCTAGCAAGGGTCGCCTGTTGGACTTCAAGATTGAGACACCGCGCATTCAGGTGAAGGCACAGGCAAGTTGCTTTCTCCCGGCTGGCTGACAGTGCAGTGCCGGGGCAATAGCTGCCCTGCGTTGAGGTGATTTGGGGCAGGGGACAAGGTTGATGGTAGTGCACAAGCACGTGCGGGGTGCAGGGAGGGAGGGAAGCATTAGGGAAACCTTGTATAAAATGACCATTCCTCCACAGCTGAGACAGTTTAGACGCAGCCACATTGATATGATTGGAGCCGGGCCTCTGGCTTATCTGCCCACTCAAGCAACGCAGAGGCATGAAAGTGCCACCAAGTGCTCCAGACCTTTTCACCCATTGAGCACAGACTGTAAACTAATGATCATTTTAATGGACTGCGGAACAATTTGGCGACTAGGTAAGTTGTGCAATCTCCTTGCTAAAGCTGACCATGGAGCAGTCACTGGTGGAGGCGCTCACATCCCCTTGCAATGTCATCATTCAGGTTTGGACCAGGATTCTCCATGGTTCAAGCTAACTGCGCAGCCTTGCGGCATCCAGTGGGTCAAGCTGCTGCCAATTGGTCAGGTGGAGTGGGGTGGAGTTGGTTGGGGTCTTGGGCAGCCATGCAGCACACTAAACACTGGCCATTTAAGTGGTGGCCAGCACTTTCTGGGATGCATTAAGGGGCTTCAGGCTTAAACAAGAGACATTCCTAGAACACCCAAACTAACCCACACATCTCTTTCTTTCATCCTGCAGGAGTAGTACATCAGGATCATGGAGTCTGGTGACCTAGCTGTATGCCTCATGGCTTACAGAGTGGAGACAAAGGAGAAGTGAGCGAATGAGGCATCTTGCTGGGCAGAGGGAGGACCAATACCCTACCTTCCCATCACATACCTTTCTTTCTTCTTCATACAGGCCAAGCTGGCACACCATGGGCACGAGAGAGTGCAGACCAGGGGAGGGACAGCCAACATCATTGCCCTCAGTGAGTTTGAGGAGACGGCAGCCGAGTTGGCTGGGGGAGGACAGGGATCGCTCCTGTGAGGAAGGGGAGCTCAGCATCTCCAACCAACCTAATACGGATCAAACTCCATCACTTCATCAAATCCTAACAATTACAGTGAGTCACATGCAGTCTTATCTAGCTCATGCTCATTAACTGAAACTCTATTTTCTATTTTCTGGCACCAGTGCGAGCCCCCAAACTACATCCGAAGGGGAAGCTCAGGAAGAACCATCACAGCGCTCACACGCACCCTCCACCAGCTCATAGACACACATGTCAATGGGGCACAGCTGTAGATTCGGTTTGGGCTCACTTTCTGGGGAACACCTCACTGACACGTCCCCGCAGCAGTTGGAGGCCGGCACAGTCCAAGTGTCTGGCACTCGGAGGGCTGCTGGAGACCAGCCACCCATTCAGTCCGAGTCAGGTGATGAGGAAGTGGCCGGAGATGCAAAGACAAGTGGCAGAACATTAGGTAGAGATTCGACAGTCACTCAGCAGTCTAGAGTGAACGATGGAGGAGCCTGTCTGTGTTCTGTCTGATGTAATGGCTCCAACATGTGAGCACCTCGAGGTCACCAAGGGAGGACTGGTGACCACCATGGAGACCTTGGTCCAGCCGGATTTGCGCTCAGCCCTGCAGCCAATGTCCACACACCACAAGATGTAGGCGGTCATGGGGCAAGGCACCTTGACCTCCCTTCAGATGCACCATCTCCTGCAGGAGTCAGGGTGGGGCCATTGGGCACCCACAGGGAGGATGAGCATCAGCCGCACACCCCGGGGGCCTCCTCTCAGGACATTCCAAGGGGGTGCAGCTGCTCACAGCCTCCTCTGCCTGTGACCCCATCCATTCCAGCTTCTCAGGCTGCTGAGGGTGCTTCTGCCCCTGAGCAGGTGGCCCTTATCAGACAGGGATCCTCCAGGCCTCAGGCCACCAAAGGACGTATACCAAGGCCATCACAGACATCAGGATGCAGGCTGCCTCCACCTCTGCTGTGGATGTTGGGGCAGCACCCAGACCTAGTGGCAGAGTTAGGAAAATTAAGAAAGTTTGGGTCACGGATGTGCTAGACATGTAAAGAAATTGAACTTTTGTGAATACACTTGATGGTTACGTGAACATTCTTGGCAACTGAAGGCGTTGTGATTTTGACACTTTGGAATCCTCTTATTTGGAGGTTCAGCCTTCCTCCCACTCTGATAGTGTCCCATTGTGAAATTAGCATTCCTGTGATGTCAGCTTCAGTTGAACTAGTCTCCACATCCTTGTGTGATGTCAGAGAGATGTATTTAAATCTTTATTGGAAGTGTGTGATGTAAGCGTTTCTAACCCTTCTTCCTCAAGGAACACCATTAAGTAAGGGCAGCTCATCAGCATCGATAATCTCACAGCATTTGTGTCTCCTCAGTGGTAGTGGCAGAAGAAATACATGCATGGGAGGAGGAGATCCCTAGGCATGTCCACGTCTCAGTCGCAGCAGTGTTTGCATCATTAGATGGCGGCAAAGGCTTCAAGTCTTCTCTTGCATCACTCTTGTTCCTAAGTGGACTCTCAGTCCGCAAAGTGAGCTCACTCACAGGGCCCTACAGACAAAGCAAAGATCATGGCCTGGCGATTCATGAGGTAAGAACGCACAAGTCTGAATGCAGGACTCATTCTCGCTGCAAGTGGGTGGACATCGCCTGAGATGAAAGAAAATGGCATTGAGGGCCAGGGGAGATGTGACCATATTCCCTCATTTGACTTTAATCTTCCTGAAGCCTGTGAGCAATTAACTTTTCAGGGTCACGTCTCCCACATCGTCCTTCCTCCATGGCGTGATCGCTCTCATGCTGACCCTCAGCAGCCTCCTGAGGTTCCTGGGCCTCCGGATCTTCATCCTCCGATGAGTACCACAGCACAGTGGTGTTCCTCGTGACAATGTGGGCAAAGAGCAGGAGAAGACCAATCCTACAGCCCGAGCAGAGTGGCGTTCATCGCAACAAGACCGGCGCAGCGCTATGGCAGGTAGGCCATGTATGTTCCACTCACCTCGAAGTTACCAGCGAACCGAGGTCCGAGTTGTGCACGCCACCACTTTGAAACTGGGTTTGAGGCCGCCGTAATTTCTTGCTGGCCTGACGCAAGATTGGAGGGCCTGACAAGATTCTGGCAAGCAGCTGTTTAATGAGCATTCATGAGATGTTAATGAATGCGAATGGCGTTCGCGCCACTAGTCGGCGGGATAACCGACCCGCCATAAACCCACCATTGGGAGAATTGCAACCCGTCTTACGATGGCGGATTTCCAACTTTTTGCCTGCCACTGGATTCTCCGCTCCCGCTCGCCTCGAAACCTGCCACGGGCGGGATGGGAAAATTCCGCCCTCTCAGTAAAATGTCAATTCTTAACAAGAATAGTTGGTCAAGATATCATGGGGCTGCCTTACTGCAAGGAATTACCTTGAACTGGGTAATTGAAGTAAATTATCAAGTCAGCCTAAAAGACTCCACAGGATTTCACCAAATACAACATTATGTATTAGCAGCTATGTAAAATGTCACCTTCCGATGTGAAAACAACTTGAAAACATGCATGCCTCTGTGACAAAAGTGATGTAAAAATATGTGATTTATTGGCACATTGACGGGGCCATTAAAAATACCTACATAATCACTGAGCACCATTTCTGGGTCAAAGGTTACTATGAAGCTCAAGAGGTCAAAGAGAATTGAAATTAGATCTGGATAGTAATATTTCCTGGAGAATGCTAGAAATCTTTGATGTGAATCAGCTAAAATTAACTTTAAGAATGAAAAAAAGGTTAAAGTATATCGTGGAGAGCTGGGAGGTTCAAAACTATTGCAAGAATAATTTATACATCACCAGCAGTTCATTTTCTTTCATTTCTTAAATAAAATACTGTTCTCTTGTGAGAGATAAAATTTGTCAAAGCTTGGGTTCTGCATTCTTAGTTTTTAAAATGTTTGGTCAGCTTTTGGTGGTAAAAATGATAGACACAGATATGACTTTTTAATATATGATGTTATCTGCAGAGGATTCTCTGTGGATATATGAAACATCCACAGACTGAACACATGTTCTGCGGTCATATGGTACACTCTGAAAATTGGTCCCTTAGTGCCAAGTTTGAACTGTGAAAATTTGTTTCCTACATTTTCTTGTTGAACAGTTCTTAAGGAAATGGTGATATTCTGAATTGTGTTATGGTTTTACATGTAGATTTCAGTGGGCGCAATTGTCCCAGGTTTGCACTAAGTGCGATAGCGGGTGGGTGAAACGACGTTTTATCTGCTGGTCGCGATGGCAGGTTTTCATGCCGTATTGCCCCAAATCTGCCACATTATTTATGAACTCCCAGGAAACACGCTGTTTTCATGGCGGGCAGGCTCTCATTCGCCCGCCTGCCATCACCCCGCCGCTGCATCACGCCGGGTGCCATGGTTAAAATCCAGCTACAAGCACACATCTCAGTGTATCCAGACCTGCACTGCTGCGTGGAAGATGTGGCCCTGAAACTGAAGAAAACTGCAGCCCCCAGGTTCAGCAACGCATCCCTCGAGCACCTTTTGGATGTGGTGGAGACCCACCAGGATGTCCTCTACCCCCTGTCTGGTCGCAGGATGGGCAGCAACAGTGCTCACCCAGCTTGGTAGGAGGTGGCAGCGGTGGTCAGCGCCAATGTCCTTCAAAAGAGGACAGCCACCCAGTGCTGCAAGAGAATGAATGATCTCCCCCGTTTCGCCAGAGTGAGTCACTCTTCTTATCACTCTCAACTCACACACTCACAAACCCATCACACATTCACAGGGCCCTCACTCACTGCCAGTTCAAAGGACATCACCATTCACTCTCTCACACTTACTGTCATTGTCCTCATCCTGTCCAAGGGACCACTCACCACCTAGCAGGCCAGGCATACTTATCATCTGGCCTGGCAGGTGTCCTGCTTACACTTTCTCCATCTCTATTCATGCAGGACAAGCTGGCATACAAGAAGAGGGAGAGATGGCGGAATGCCCGTATTCAAGGTCCTCATGGACTTTGAAAACAAAGCCATCCAGCTGGCCGGCGAGGACCTGGACCAGTCCCGTGATGACAGTGAGGTTGTTGGTGCTGTACCAAGTGAGGGTTCAGCAGCGCAACATCCATCAGACAACCATGCTGTGAGTGATGTGTCCTGTTTCGCAGGCCACTGCCATGCACTAATTATCTTCCCTTGCTTCTGCAGGCACATGTGCCAAACAGCCGACAGAGCCAACAACCCAGGGCCTCCAATCAAGCCCCGAAGAAACCTCTGAAGAGGAATCTGGAGGCACCCACCCTGAAGTTCTGTTACAGTTCTCACTCACGCCCTCTACCAGCGCAGAGACACACACCTCGGTGGGACCTAGCTTTAGAATAACCCCAGGATCACAACCTGGTGAGCACATTGCACCATCAAATCCACAGCAGGTGGAGACAGGGACTTCCCAGGTTTCTGGCACTCAGAGGACTGCTGGAGGCCAGAACTTTGCTGAGTCCAAGTCAGATGACGAGCCTTTGGACTCAGTCAAGCTGCAGTTGCTGGAGCTGCAAAGACAGGCTCGGGAACATCAGGAGGGATGTCTGCTGCACTCCTCAGATTGCAAGGCACAATAGAGGAGTCCGTCCGCCTTCAGTCTGAGGTGATAGTACCGACATGCCAACGCACCAAGGCAACACTGGTAGGGTGACAGCTGACATGGAGACCTTGGTCCAGGACTTTGCTCCTGCACTGCTGCGCAGGCTCAACTCCATCACTGATGCCATAGTTGGCCTCCAACAGTGTGTACGCGAGAGGAGTGCCGGGCAGCTCAATCTCACTCCAGCTACCCCTGCTCCTCAAGGAGTCAGCCTGGGGCCCCTGGACACCCATAGGGAGGAGGATCAGCAGATGCACACTCCGGGTCCATCCATCCAGGTGACTCCAGGGTTGTCCAGCCCATATGATCCCCCTCTTCCTGTGACCTCAGCAGCTTCAGCTCCACAGGCCGAGGAGGGTGCCACTGCCACACAGCAGGACCCCGAAAATAGGCCTGGGCCCTCCAAGTCTTGGCCCTCCAGAGGACGCCCGCCAAGGTCATCACAGACAGGGTGTAGCAGTCAGCAGGCTGCCTCCACCTCCGCTGTGGATGTCCGGTGAGCACCAAGACGTAGCGGCTGGGTTAGAAAAGTTAAGAAGATGTAGTTGCACAGTCTGGGCACAAGTGTTAATCACTTATACATACTGTTCATTATTGTCAATAAACTCTCAAGAATGTCTCCCTGCCAGGCTCCTTGTTTTGATGAGCACTCAGATGTGAAACCTTTCCACACAAGATAAAGGCAGGTGTCTCAGTCCAGGGCCTCTTCCCTGTGCTCTGTGCAGCCTTCAGACCAAAGTGATGGTCCGGCCTCACAATTGCTGGAAACATTACTGATGCCTGCACCTCGTCATTGCTGCCAGAATGTAGTGGGCAGGTATCACAGAGTTCTCTAATTCTCTCTGTGTGCTCTCAGCACCTTTAGGGTGGGGCTGGTCCCCCATCTCTTCAATATCTGTGACCAGTGACACTGTGCTCCTGAAGGGCTCAGGTGCTGAAACTCTTTCGAGTTATCAACAGTCACAGATTGCAACTCTTTCGAGTACAATCACAGTTCTTGGTTTCCGGGAGTGGGACATGAACCCACAACCCTCTGATTCAAAGGCGAGGGTGCTATGAACTGAGCCACAGCTGACACCTCCCCTCAGGTGCTGAAGGTGGACAAAGGATCATATGCTTCTAAAGTTTCATAGCTGCGTCTCTATGTTATGACCCTGATCACAGAGCACAAGTAAGCTGCCCTTGGCCAGACAGGAGTCAGACATTCTCAAAGTCTATGTGAAGATTTATGGAGTGTCCTCACTGCGTGCCATCATCATCCTCCTGCAATTGAAAGACTATTAGGGCCTCCACTGCATCGCCATGACAGGAGCATTCTCACAGAGGGTATTCGCGCTGCCATAAGCCAGACTGGAGTCAAACATTCACAGAGGCGATGTGAGGATCTATGGGGACACCTCACTGCATGTTGTGATCATCCTCCACAAATTTAGCAGTTATGAGGGCCTTCCGAGTGTGCCTGCCTCATCTAGCCATTGCGAGGGCCTCACCCCCGTTTACCTCACCCGCGAGGATCTCCTCACCCTCATCCCCATCGGTGTCCTCCTCATCGGAGGAGACGTGCAGCTCCTCCGTCTCCTCCTCAGCCAGCTCGTCTCCCCGTTGAAATGCTAGGTTGCATGACATCCTCTGAAGACTGTTTTGCAGGGCTCCACTAGTCCGGTCCAGGCACCGGAACCTCATCTTCAGCAGTCCGATGGTCTGCTCCACCAAGTTGCGAGCTGCAGCATAAGCCTTATTATAGTGTCGCTCCGCTGCAGTCTGAGGCTGCTGCATGGGTGTCATCAGCCACGGCCACCCTTCTCCCCAAGGAGCCAACCCTGCAACTTCTGTGGACCCTGAAAGATGTCAGGGATCTGTGACTGATTGAGAATGTAGGAGTTGTGCACGCTCCCTGGAAACTGTGCGCACACCTGCAGGATGTGTTTCTGGTGGTCGGATACCAGCTGCACTTTCAGCGAATGAAACCCCTTGCAGTTGATGTAGTCTACCGTGTGTTGCGACAGAGATCTGAGCGCCACATGAGTGAAGTCGATTGCGCCCTGCACCTGTGGGAAATCCGACATCTGGGCGAATCCAATGGCTCTTGCATCCTGGCTGCCCTGGTCCCGGCAAAATGCACAAAGTTGTGTGCCCTTGCAAAGATGGCATTCATGACGTCATGGATGCATTTGTGGGTGGAGGCTTGTGAGATCCCACAGAGGTCACCTGTGGAGCCCTGAAAGGAACCACTGGCATAGATGTTGAGTGCCACAGTCACTTTCACAGCCACTGGCAGTGGATGCCCTCCATGTCCCCATGGCGCCAAACCCTGCAGTAGCTGGCAGGTGTAATCGACCAGTTCCCTAGACATGTGCAGTCTTTGGCGACACTGGTTCTCGGTCATCTGCAGGAATGAAAGGCTGGTTTATGGACACTGACCAGCGACGGCTCACTGTGGCTCCTCAGCGGCGTTTTGAGGGAGCCCCAGCCACCCCTTCTTCCTGAGGTTGCTGCTCCTGCCTCTGTGTAGCCAGGTGCTTCAGTCGCTCTCTTCTCCATTGTCTTCACTCTCTGTAGGCCATCAGGCATACAGCTAGTTCACCAAGCTTCATGATCCTGATGTACTCCTCCTGCAGGATGAAAGAGAGAGATGCATGGTTAGCATGGGTGTACTAAGAACCTGTCTTGATTAAGTCTGAAGGCCTCTTAATGCTTCCCGGAGAATGCTGACCACCACTTGGATGGCCAGAGATTAGTCCGCTGCATGGCTGCCCTGTTAGCTTGAACCCTGGGGGAGATTGGTCCAGACTGGGATGATGACATTGCAAGGGACTGTGAGTGCCCCCAGCAGTGACTGCTCCATGGCCAGCTTTAGCGAGGAGATTGTATAACATGTGCAGTCATCCAACTGTTCTGCAGCACTAAAATGCTCTTGAATTTGCAGTCTGTGCCGGGTGGGGTGCGGGGAGGGGGGTGGGTGGTGAAAAGCTCTGGAGCACTTGGTGGCACTTTAATGCCTCTGTGTTGCTCGAGTGGCAGAGAAGCTAGAGGCCCGACTCCAATCATGTCAATGTGGCTGCGCCTGAACTGTCTCAGCTGCAGAGGGATAGTCACTTTATACAGGCTTCCCTAATGCGTGACCACTTCCCTGCCTTTGTCCGCCCTACCCCTCCACCCCGAAGGCTTGTGTGCTATATTCAATGGCAGGGCTGCCCTTCCCTTATCCACCCCCGCCCCCCCAACCCCACAAGTTGCCTCAATGTCAGATCTGCCCTTGCCCTGCTCCCCACCACCCCTCCCCCCCATGTTTCCTCAACGGCAGACCTGCCCTTAACCCATCCCCCCACCATGAGTCTCCTCAATGGCAGAGCTGCCCTTAACCCAACCCCCCAAAGCCCCTGAAGCTTGAAGTCTAATAAACGACTCTGGCGAGCGCTGCACAACGTCACTGTGTACTCACCTCTGAGATCTCCTCAAAGTGCAGGCTGCCAAGTGCATGCCTTTTATATGCTGTTGTGAAACACACGAACGTGCTTTCCCACCTACGTGGATGGGGCGGGGGGATCAATTCCTCTGGGCTGGCCTGATAAATGATATGCTGATGTATTACAGTGAGGTTCCCGATGTCCAATGGCAGGAAACGTGGCCCGCCATCGGCCGGCTGAGTGGACAGTCACAAACTGGTTTTCCGCCATCGTAAAACCAATCGCGCCATATTGTCCGCTCGTGCCACTGATCGCGCCCAATGCCGGCGGGCATGGAAAATTCCAACTGGGGAATCTGTTACAGAATATTTTCATGGATGCAGACTAGGTACTTTTACGGAAGTTTGAAATCATATATGTGAAAAATGTGCACACTTGTGGTTGATGGGGTTGCTGCTTAGATATGACTTTGTGGCTGGAAAGCTTTCAAGCTTCACTAACTCAAAGTTTGGGATTAGATGTTGTTTTGGTACGATGCTGATTGAGAATTAGATAGTTAATTGGGAAATGGGCATGGAATTTGTTTGTGTGTCAGATCATTAACTGCAGGAACTTATTCTCTATATTCAGCTTTCTCCACTTTATCAATATTGTTGCTTTACTTATTCCACTAATTTTAATGGTTATGAAGCAAGGGATATTAATTCTAGTAAATGAAATATTTTCCTTTACAGTTATTCATTTTTACCGTCAAGTATGAACCTGATCATGTGTAGCACACCAAGCAGCACAATTTCGTTCTGCAGTGACGATGTGTATTAAACCAAAAAATAATTGCAATTTACAATTTTCACTTTCCACACTTGTGCCGAATTTCCAGATTTCGGGCTATTTTGTTTTGTAAGCTCTCACCTTTTAGGATTTAGACTGAAGGTGCTCAGTCTCATTTTACCCCCAAACTGTTGCAAGTGGGAAGCTTTTGTTTGTCCCTTCATGCTAGATTCAAACCCAGTTTGTGTTGGAATCGTTGTTTGGCCGACATGTTACTTCAATACTGAGGGAGTACTGCACTGTTGGAGGTGCCATATCTTTGATGGAGTGTTAAACCGGGGCCCAGTTTACCACTCAGGTAAATACAAAATATACCATGACAGTATTCAAAGGAGAGCATGACAGTTTTCTTAAGCTCCTGGCTAACATTCTTCCGTGAGTCAACCCCGTCAAAAACAGTTGATCGAGTAGAACATTCTTTTTCTATTTGTGGGAAGTTCCTACGCATAAATTAGTTGCTATATTTGCATAGAAAGTAACAGCAACTGTGCCTATTGGTTGTGAAATGCACCGGGATATCTTGGAGACATGTCAAGTTAACATAAAAATGCAAACCCTGATGAAAGATCATTGACCTAAAATGTTAACTCGGTTTCTCTCTCCACAGATGCTGCCAGACCTGCTGAGTTTTTCCAGCATTTCCTGTTTCCATCCCAGATTTCCAGCACCTGCTGTATTTTGCTTTTATAAAAATGCAAGTTTTTTTTTTAACCTATACCAAGTTGTAGAAAGACAATTGTCCAAAACATTTACAGGCATTTTAAATTTCGCTTGTTGGGTAATTCTGGCTGACAAACATTGCACTTGTAAGCTCCTTATCATCAGTGTAACAGTGAAGGTAGATTAATAACTAGCAAAGATTCAGGCAAAGTTTGCTAAATAACAACAGCCACCACCACCACCTAAGGCACTTCACAAAATGAGTGCATGGGCACTGAGCCAGAAAAGAAGGTAAAGGTAAGTGGTCAAAAGCACAACTGAATAGATAGGTTTTAATAAGGTTTTCAAAAGAAAAAAGTGATGTGAAGAGGAAGGAAAGCTTAAGGAGGCAAGTCAGACTGTAGACCTTGGAAGGTTGAAGCCCTTGCAGATGGTAGGACCAAAGATGTTGTGGAGGTTGGTTAGGCAAAGAATGATACAATGGAAAAGGATTTAAAATTTAAGACATTTGGGATGTGGAGTCAATATAGGTTAGCAAGAGCAATCAATATTTGGGCCAAAAATCAATGGTATGGCAAACATGTTAAATTAAATGTATGTCATTGAACCTGTTTAAATTGAATTTTATTGTAAAATCACAGGAGTTTCAATTTGTGCATTCCAATTCTTACTGTTATAAAGGTGGTGGGAGATTGCAGCAAAGTGAAGGAATGTTGATCTACCAGTCCTTGAGCCTCATAGTCAGTATTTGAAATAGAAAGTGTTTCATTTTTCAACATTAACATTTCTTATCTTGATGATGAACATAATTTTATTAGAAAATATGATGGAAGAAGTTCAGTGAGTCAAAAATTGGTGGGAACTAGGTTTGATCAATTACTCTAGACCAAGAGTTAAAGGAAGAAATTGGAAGTTACAAATATTATATCAGATCACTGTTCTCCTCTTCTCCAGCATCTTGGATTAGTGTGACATAATTGTTTTATAGTCTAAGGCACTCTTATCTTTAAGGACTCAAGGGAATTGGCCAGAGGGAGAATAATATGTACTTCGCTGTCCTATCTCCTATTTCTCATTTATATGTAGCTCATCAGCAGCATCATCTGAAAACACAGCATCAGTTTCCACATGTTAGCTGACAACATCCAACTCTACCTCGCTCAACCTCTCCAAGGTCCCTAAGCTTTGAGACTGCTTTTCTGATTTCAGTATCAGGTGAACAGAAATTCCCTCCAACTAAATATTGGGAAGACCAAAGACATTGTCCAGGATTTTCCGGCACCGCTGCTGCAGGAATGCGGCGGGCCAGCCAAAAGTCCATTGGCGTTCGGCGGGACCGGGCGATCCCGGTGATGGGCGGTGCTGAAAAATCCCACCTATTGTTTTCGGTCCCCATCACAAATTCCATTTTCTTGCCACCAACTCCATTCCTCTCCCTGACAACCGTTTGAGGCTGAAACAGACTGCTTGAAACCTTGCTGTCATATTTCACCTGGAGATAAGTTTCCAATTTACACATCTGTGTTATCATTAAGACTGCCTGTTCCCAACTCCGTAACATTGGCTGACTCTACCCATACCTCATCTCATCTGTTGCTGAAACCCTCATTCATGCCTTTGTTACATCTAAAAATGAATATTCCAATGCACTGCTGGCCAATCTGCCATGTTCTACCCTCCGTAAACCTGAGGTCACCCAAAACTCAGCCAGTCCATACAGCAACTCACAACCAACTACCACCCTTTTGCTCACTGACTTGTATTGGTTTTTGGATAAGCAACGCCTTGATTTAAAAAAAATGGTTTCATGTGAGGTGAGTGTCGCTGGCATGGCCAGAATTTGTTACCCGTTCTTAATTGCTTTTGAGAAGGCGATGGTGAGCCACCTTTACGAACTGCTGCAGTCCATGTGGTATAGGTACATCCACAGTGCTGTTAAGAAGGGCGTTTCAGGTTTTTGACCAAACAACAATGAAGGGACAGCAATATAGTTCCAAGTCAGGATAGTGTGTAGCTTGGAAAGGAACTTGCAGATGGTGGTACTCCCATGCATTTGCTAATCATGTCCTTCCTGGCGATAGAGGTTGTGGGTTTGAAAGGTGTTGGCAAAGGAGGCTTGACGAGTTGCTGCAGTGCATTTTGTAAATGGTACACAATGCTACCACTGTGCACCGATGGTGGAGGGAGTGAATGTTTAAGGCAGGGGATGGGATGTCAATAAAGCAGGCTGCTTTGTCAAGCTTCTTGAGTGTTGTTGAAGCTACATCCAGACAAATACAGAATATTCCATCCACTTCTGACTTGTCCCTTGTAGAAGGTGGACAGAATTTTGTCAGTCAGGATATGAGTTATTTGCTGTAGAATTCTGTGACCTTCTCTTGTATCTACAGTATTTATAAGGCTGGCCCAGTTAGATTTTGGTAAGCCCCAGGATTTTGACGGTGAGGGATTCAGCGATAGTAGTGCTGTTGAACATCAAAGGGAAATGGTTAGATTCTCTCTTGTTGCAGATGGTCATTGCCTGGCACTTGTGTGGCGTGAATGTCACATGCCACTTATCAGCTCAAGCTTGAATGTTGTGCAAGTCTTGCTGCATGTGGACATGGATTGTTTTAGTATCTGAGGAGTCACAAAAAGTACTGAACACTATGCAATCATCAGCAAACATCCCCACTTCTGCTCTTATGATGGAGGGGAGGTCATTGATGAAACAGCTGAAGATAGTTGGACCTAGGACACTGCCCTGAGGAACTCCTGCAGCAATGTCTTGGAACTGAGATGAGTGGCCTCCAACACAACCATCTTCCTTTGTGCTAGGTATAACTCCAACCAGTGGAGAGTTTTCCTCTGATCCCCATAAATTTCTATTTTGTTAGGGTCCCTTGATACCACACTAGGTAAAATGCTGCCTTGATATCAAGGGCAGTCACTCACCTTGCCTCTGGAATTCAGCTTTTCAGGCATGTTTGGACCAAGGCTGTAATAAGGTCTCGAGCTGTGGCCCTTGTGGAACCCAAACTGGACATCAGTAAGTAGGTTATTGCTGATTAAGTGGTGCTTGATAGCACTGACAATGACATCTACCATCACTTTGCTGATGATCGAAAGTGGACTGATGGGATGGCAATTGGTCAGATTGGATTTTTTCTGCTTTTGTGGACAGGTCATAGTTGGGTGACTTCCCACATTGTCAGGTAGATGCCAGTATTTGAGTTGTACTGGAACAACTTGGCTAGGCCTGCAGCTAGCCCTGGAGTACAAATCTTCAGTACTGGAGTCGGGTTGTTCTCAGCCTTTGCTGTATCAATTCAAAATTAAAATGCTCAACGTTGTTTTCAAATCCTTCTATTCACCTATTCCTGCCTCTGTAATCTCCACAACCCTTTGAGACATCTGCATTCTTCTGGCATCTTGAGCATCTGAAATTTTAATTGCTCCTCCATTGGTGGGTATACCTTCATCTGCCAAGGCTCTAAGCTTAGAGTTCCCTCCCTAGCCCATTTCTACTCTACCCTCTTTCTCTCTTTACTCCTTTAAGACATTCCTTAAAACTTACCTCTTCCACTGAGCTCCTGGTCAACTGCTCTATATAAGCCCTTATGTGGCTGGGTGTCAAATTTTGTTTGCTACTGCTCCTGCAAAGCGCCCTAGGATGTTTACTAGCTTAAATGCACTATATAAATGCAAGCTGTTATTGTTGTTCCATGTTGTATCATTCCATGATTCTAATACACTGGGGTTCTGGAAATGGAAGTTAGATTGTTTGCATGTGTGAGTGCTATTGACATCAGAAAACTCACTCAATGGGAATCAAAGGTAATCTATCAAGTGAGAGTACCTTAAATGCAGTAACATAGTGATTAAAATCATTAGGGGCTCCCAGATTAAACTAAGTATAAAGTTACAGGATTTATTATCCTTCAGCCCAAAAGATTAAAAACAAGCCTTTCTGGCTGCCTGTTTTAGCAAGTCTCAGATGTGTAACATCTGGCTTGTAGCCCTCTGTGGAAACCTTCCAAAGCACATTTCTACAGCCTGTGGTGAACTCCTGTTCAGAGATTAGGCATGCCAACCTTTATCAGGTAACCAATAGCACATTTAAATTGACTAGATTATTTTGCGATTTCTTAAAACTGCTAACAGATAATTCAAAGAATCTGCATTATTCTGACTGAAATCTGGAAGTAATACGCTATTATCTTTTTAAAACAAAACCTTTGCCCACTGGAACCAATTGTCCCGCTTATTAACATGAGGGAACAGGAACATTTCATAATCTTACACCCAGCAACATCAAAGACTATTTGATCAGGCTTTGAGACTACACTGCTGGCATGCTTATTGTGTAGCAGGATCATTGGAGTATAGCTATGAATTTAAACGTTGGCTATAAAGAATGATTAGCTGTGGGAGGAGAGCTACGTCAATCACGCAGGCTCTATGTTTGTCTGAAGTAAACACACATCCCATCATTTCCAGACCCCACTTGCAAAAACTCTCCTTCATAATCAACTGTGAATTACTGAATCTCCTTGAAAAGGTTGCATGAGCAGCAGGAATAGCAGGCAGGAAAGCATATGTCCACTCTGAAAGTGGACAGTTGGCAACTAGATGCAAAGATAAGATGCAATCAGAGCTTCTCCAAAATGCTCTGACAGTGCATTCAGTCCTTTCCATTTCTTTCTCACAAAAAGGTAACTTGAGAGTGACATGTCCATTTGATTCAAAAATCATTGTAGTTTTGAACTGCTGTGGCCCATTAACCACAGGGAAATGGGCTGAGTCTAGATTCTGAGAAAATGCCATCATTTTAGATTGAATACAGGAAACTTCATCAATGGAATACAATTGGGATTGAAATGTAAGTGGAACACAATTCATGTAATGAATTAGTTAAAGCTGATTCATTTATGAAAAATGTTGGCATTAGAAGAAAAAAATGCTGCTGTAACAGTTTCTGTGAATGAGTAAACTCATCAATAGCTGAAAAGGTTTTCTGTGGTTACAGAAAGAAAGAAAGAAGCTACTGCAATGTAGATCTTGGTCTGAACTGGCTGGAAGAGTAAATTTCTCGTTAAACACTTGGATTTATACAGCACCTTATATCAAAATTTATTGAAGGGCTTCACACAATTAATTGTTTGAAATGCAAAGCTGTTATCCAGACAAAACTATATTGAAATATAACTGAGCATTTAATAGTTAATATTTTCATAAAACGTTTGAGTATTGCTATATTGTACATTTGTCAATTGACCTTGAATATTAGAAAGCTGTTATGACCAAGCAGTTTGCAAAGCTGAGTTATTTAAAAATTCCAGAGGGAACCTTTAAACAACGGTCATAGCCAATATTTTAAGTGGTATGCTTGGAATGCAACTCTAAATTCAGGAATCAGATCACCAGTTCTCGAGAGGTTTTATATTAAACTAAATGAAACATTTTATTAATTTACACAAGTTAAATATATACATATGGCTACAAATTACTACTGTCATAACTTTTAACAAATTCCCAAACTAATCTCTATTAAGGCAACAGCACCCATTGATGCAACCAGACACCAGTCAAAGCATTTTCAAAGCACCTTACGAATTCAAAGTGAGATTCTTTGGTTCCTGTGGAGATAGTTGGAGGCTTACAACTGCTTTGATCTTATATTGCCTCTGCTCTGCACACATGAAAACTGTTGTCAGTTATATCCAGCACATCTCATTGAATGTAAATTCTCATTGTATCACTAGCCTCTTTGAACTCCTCTTCTAACAATAAAACCCCTTTCATATTACCAATTTTATTAGTAATATAAACACATTGCTTGGTCTCTGCTAGCTAGGTGCCATATTTCACCCCACTTCTTGAATGCTTTATTCAAAAAAATGCAAATGCACCTCTACCTCTCTTACATCTCAAAACTAGTACACATCAAAGCACCCAGACCAGCTGGCTTTAATTCAATTAAGACACACCCATGGACTAAACCTCTATTTTAAAAGAAAAATATTTTCCAATAATATTATATACATTAATAGCTTCATGACAAAAGCATTAGGATGGTTTTCCTAACTTGGCCTAAGTAAGTTTATTTCCTGCCTCATGAGAATAAATGCTGAATGTTTCAGCCCCTACTCTGTTTTATATCTTTTTCTTTGCTCCTTTCCTTGCCACCATGGAAGGAGTGCATCTCTACAAATGATTAGACAAGAAATTCCTCAACCTATCAAGACTGAAAGCCAAGACAAAAGTATGGCACACCCTGCTCAAAGAACTTGTGGATGTTGATGATGTTGCCCCAGTTTCCCATACAGAAGAGCAGCTCCAAAGGCTCATGGATCGCCTGTCCCATGTCTCTGTCATGTTCTCCCTCACCACCAGAGTCAAGAAAACTGTAGTTATGGGACAGGGTATCGTGTCTCTGTCTGTGATCAGACTCAACAACTCACCACCAGGAGCAGTCAGCAAATTCTGCTCCCTTGGAGCTACAGTGACAGACAACCTGTCTGTTGACGAAGAGCTCAGCACATGCATTGAAAAGGCAGTGACCACCTTTGGCCAACTAACAAAATGGGCACAGAAAAACAAACTGACCTGCCGGACCAAGATGCTTATCCACAAGGTCTGTATCCTCTGCACATCACGGTATGGCCTCAAAGCTTCAAAAACTTCCATCTCCGATGTCTGCGATGCATCCTCAGCATCACATGGAAAGACGAAGGCCGGGATTTTCTGGCTCTGTTGTGGCGGGACCCCGCAGTTGAAGTTTTGGTGGCCCAGCCAAAAGTCCATTGACTTTTCACTGGCTTGGACATGTGCACAGCAAGGAAGGTGACTGCATCCCAAGGTTATGCTATAGGGGGATGTAGCCTGTGCCAAGAGACCGGCAAGGTGCCCAAAGCTCCGATTCAAGGATGCTGTCAAAAGCGACATGAAAGCCCTCAACATCAGTCACGACAAGCGGGAAACTCTAGCTGATGATCACTGCAAATGGTGACACTGGCTGTGGACACGAATTTGCTACCACCACCATGACATGTGGGGCAGAATTTAATGTGTGGCGACAGGGGTCTCACCTGCTGGCTGGAGAACCAGCAGGAGCCTGCGTTGCCTCCGTTGGTGAAATGCCCATCAGGCGCTTAACTGGCCAGCAATGGGCCTTTAGGACCCCGCAGGAGCTGCCAGCCTATCAGGGGCTGGCAGCTCTCCATTGACCACCAGCACCACCGGGGAGTGGTGGCAGCTCTTGGTAATCCACCCACCAAAGGCCTAGGATCGCTGAGAAACCCAAGCCGGAGGTGGGTGAGCAAACCTGACAGGATTGAATACAAGTGGCGGCAGGATGAGGCCCTTAAGTGGGCATTAATTGGTTGCCAAGTGAGGAATAGTAATTTATTATATGCATAAAGGGAAGAATTGGGAAGGTTAGTAAGTTGAAGGGAAGGAAAAATTAGAAATGGTGAGAAGAGAGATACAATGTGGGCAGGAAATGGGATGTTGATTGATTGCTGTAGAAGATTTTGAGAAGGAAGAAATAGATGCCAGCAAATAAGAAGAGAATGGAAAGGAAACTAGAAGCTGCCAATATTAAACACAGCTCGAGTTTCTCTGAAGGGAAGACACTAAAAAATAAGTGTGATGAGGAATTCACTGTTAAACCCATGGAGACAGTTCTGCAATGAAGATAAGGTACATTATGTAGTTTTTTTGTTTAACAAAGGCTAAAGTTAATGACTTATGGGGCAGGTAGACTTTATACTGCAGGAGCTGTAACAAGCCATGATAGTTGACCATGCTGAAATAAGTAATGCAAATAAAGACTAGGAGAAAATTTACAAACAACTATGAGGATAAAATGAGTATTCATGAGAAAGTAAGTGATGTAGCAAGAAATCAGAAAATAAATACCAATAAATGATAAGTTAAATTATCATAACACTTATGAACTATTTTTTTGAATTATTTGCAATGAGACAATAAAATAGCCACCAAAATATAGGTGGAATTGGATAATGTTTTGAGTTTTCATTTATGGAAATATTAAGCTTTATTGAAAGGGACAGGAACTATAAACGGGGAGGGATTAGCTAAGAAAGCAACTGAAAGAGTTAATTTAACTTGATGTGATTGGAGATAGTTTAGTCAAATTCAAGTTCATAAAATAATTAATAGGATGAACAGGGTTGATATTGGCATTTTGTTTAGCATCTGATTGAAGTGTAACATGTCAAAAACACAAGGGGCAGAATTTTCTGTTCGGTGTGGTTCTGACGTCACCACACGTCATTGCGATCTGTCGTTCAGTGGGTGCGCACCAGAGTTGGCTGCGCGCCCGCCGAACTGTCAAAGGCCTGTTAAGGTCATTAATAAACCAATTAAACAAATTGACAGGGCTGCCTTAAGGTTGGCGGGCAGGCGAAGAACCCAAGCGGCCTTCGTGTTTTGCATGAAACCTCATCCATGGGCGGGATGAGGTTTCATGAAAGTTTAATTGAAAAAATAAAATTTTTTTTAAACATTTCATAAACATGTCCCAGCTCATGTGACACTGTCACGTGAGGGGACATGTGTAAATGATTTTTAACTTGCTTTATTTTAAACTTTAAACCTGAACTTAATCTCCCTGAGTCAGCTCCTTGCCTCAGGGAGATTCCTGCGCTCTTTTGCGCACATGCGGGAAAGAACGCAGGCCCCGACTCTCCCTCCTCCTCCCGGGCGCACAGGTAGCACTCTACCGGGCGCACCTCACGCTGGGCGGGCCTTAATTATCTCACCCATGTAAAATGGCGGCGTGCAGCTTATTGCGGGCGGCGATCGGCTCAGCGCCTGCCCGCACCCGCTCCCGACCGGCCCACCCGATGGGGAGAAAACTCTCTCCAAGGAAATGATTTTTAAGGACCAGTTTTTACAATAGAATTATTAATTTATGAAGTTTATTATCACCCAATGCAATAGGTGCTGATCTGGCAGAAACATTCAAAAAAGGAGAGAAATGGAGAGATCTGTGATCTACTGGTGAGTGAAGAGCATAGTCTTGGGAATGGGGCAAGGGAGAGGTGACAAAGATGTAGGGCCTGAACCTCCACAGAGTGGCAATCAGAGTCGGATTGTCACTCCACTCCTACTTCCTTACCTTAACATTTTTTCAATCCTGTCTTGTCTGACCTTCCGACTCAGGCCAGGCGAGAACTGTGCAGGGCAGCGCGCTCCTGAAGCCTTCAGTCGAGCGCTGCTGAAGAGGATGCAAGGCAGCACTAGCTGCTGTAAATCAGGGGAGTGCAAAGGTCCAGCCACTTTCAACTCAGGGAGAAGGTAGGTTTGTCAGGTAAGTGGTTAAAGTTTGGGGTTGAGGGGGTGCGGTCAGCCAGTCAGGAGGGAGGGGGGTAGATGTGGGGCTGTTGGCCAGTCGGTGGGTGGGTGTCGGCCAGTTGAGTGGGGGAGTGGAGGATATGGGGAAATTCAGCCAGTTGGGGAGGGGGGGTCTCTGTGGGTGTCGACCAGTCAGGGGGAGTGGGTGTTGGCCGGTTGGGGAGGCTGGGATCAGGGGCTTGGCGGGTGGTCGGGCACTTGGGAGGTTGGGGGGGTGGTGGGGGTGGGTGGGGTGGTCATGTACTCGGAGTGCGGGGGGAGGTTGGGCACTCGGGTGGGGCTGATCTGCCAGTCAGGGTGGGTGGGTGTCTGGATATCTAGGAGAGTCGGGCACTCGGTGGGGTGTCAGGAACTCGGTGTTGAGGGTTGGACATTAGAGGGGTGGGTGTCGGCCAGTTGGGGGGGTTGGGGGAGGTCATCCAGTTGCAGTGGGTCACACAGTCAGCGGGGAGGGGGAGGGGGATTGGGCAGTTGGGGAGGGGGTTTTCTGTTTGGGCTGGGCCTGTAGGTAGTTGGAGGCTGGTGGAGTCCTCTGGGAGTGTGGGGGAAGACCCGTGGGGGTCAGTGTGGGCCTGTAGAACAGTTACCCAGAAGCTAGAAGTGGCAATAATTCTTCTAACTTTCTCTGGGTAAATATTGCTGTATGACAGTCGGAACCATCTGAAGTCTACTATTTAATTCATAATTTTTGAATGGTTCCCAGTGTGGGGCAATTGCCCATGAGAAGTTTACACTTCCCAGGCAATTGCCATGCAATCCTTATCTGGGAACTTCCGGGGGTGGGGAGGGGTTCCCCAGTGCATCTTTGGTGTCCCCCACTCCCACCTCCCCCGCCAGATAGGATGTCCTGGGGCTCGGAAGTTATGGCCCGTAGATCTTTAAAGATTTTCTAAGTGATGATGCTATCTTGATTCACTCAGCAGAAGGCCACCTGAGTGGAAGGTGTCCGAACAGTTTTGTCACTCAGTGTTAAGCTGGTAGAATTTCACACAATTGCTTTATTTCTAGCTAACAAAAATATTTCTACTGAAGACTGTTTTCATCTAAACACTTTTAATCCAGCATCCTATAACCAAAGGTGACAATCAACATCCCTTCTTTTGTTCATGAAGTACAGCTTTGTCAAAAATTGATGTTGCCTTAGGCAAGTGTATAAAGTATAAACCAAGCCTGGAGTTCTGTGATAAGTTTAGATTCTTAAGATGTGCCAAGACTCTTGTTCCCTAAGGCTTGTAAAAGGACTTTGATCATTATCATAAGACTTAAGTATGGCTTTTTTTTGAGACCAGAATTTGGTCAAGAATGTCTAAATCACAATGAATTAGTGATGGTGGTGTTTATCAAGTGATACTTGTCTGCCAATTATTAACTGAAATTGTTTCTAAGCCACCAGCGTGCTGTTTCATTTAATGAAAGTATGGGCCTTAAGTTTAAAAGTCCACATGGTTGTAATTTATACTATTATCCACATTTATATCAGGTTTCCAAAATGACACTCAGAAGGTATTAAGGATGGTTGACGTGGGAAATGGAATAAAAAGTCAGATTGATGAAATATAGGGTAACCCTCTAATGTTAGGACTGAGACACCTTGTTGGGGCAGAATACAGGAAGCTTTACTTTTCCTCTAGCTGAATGATACATCATCGACAGGTGCTTGAAATTGCGACACAGCGTGCAGTAGTAACTAGTCCATTCTCAACAGTATCATTCCTTGCCTTGGTGAGCACTCAAAACAGTAGATGCTATAAATTTACAACAACTCTCTAAGAATCTGAAAAGAATAAAAGTTAACCTAATATTTCAGGTGGTGTTTTAAAATAGCCTCTATCTAAAATATTAGAACTTAGCTTTTGTCTTTACAGGCTGACTGTGCATTTACGGAATTTTCTGCTTTTATTTCATATTTTCAGCATTGGCAGCTTTCTCTAAAGTAGAAGCATTCCTACAAAATCTTGGCCCCCCAGTGCTAAAATTCACCCTGTTTATGCTTGTGGAGCAGATTCCACAGCATAGATGGCATCAAGCAGACGACTCATATCTAGGTGCATGAGAGATTCTGTTGCCCACCTTTCTTGCTGAGTATGAAAAATAATTAAAAACAAAATATGAAAATAAATAAAAATTCTAAGTGCAATACAATACTGTTGCAGATCAAACAGCGCTCTTGTTCTAAAATACAGAATACTTCTGAAGTTTGTGGGATCATCCTCCTGCATTGCTCCACTTTTATTAAATGCACTGCCAGAGGGAACACAATACAGATGAAAGAAGTACTCCAGGACAGGGCTTTTCAAAGCTCTTAACCTGGAGTATTCAAGCAAACCAATTTGCCCAGATTAAAACTTTTTTTGAGCTAATTATATTTAACGAAATCTTGCGATTGTGGGCCTTCAAATTGAGTTGCCCTCGGCACAGCGTTTCTATTCGTGCATTTGTTGTTACCGCTAACACACATGGCCACTTCGTTGAAAGCTACGGACAGCTTGGGGTGTTGGGATCATTGAAATATTGTGCTTCATTTCATAGCCTTGGTACTAATATAAAGATGGCTGCCCTGGTCAGGAGACTAGCAGTGTTTTAGTGTGTATACAATGAAATGTCATTGACTTTTGCGACTCACTATTCCAAATCTATGTCGCAGAGAAATAAACAGTTTGTCATGTCAGTGAACCTGAAAAATACTGTATGGATATTATAACAAATCCAATATTTATTTTATGACAGTATATAATAAATGAAGACTGAGGTCAATGAATAAAATGGAACATCAGTCAATATTGTTTTGTAATGAAGCTCTGGTACATGATTGAATAGGTTCTACAAAGTAATAGGGACAGAGGGCTGATGAAAACATGGAGTGAAGGCCCAACACTTTATTCAGAGATGCCATTTAATATTGGAGCCTATTTAGTCATATTCTCTCATAGATAATACATAACATTTTTTATTAAACACACTGCATCCACAAATTCATGTTCCATAGTGAATTATTTTTGCAGTGACTTTGACCAATTGTTTTATTTCTTGTTTTTTCTCTGTTAAAACAAGGAATTCTGAGGTTGTTCTTGTAAGAACCCTAAAAGCACAGTCAATCAATTTTGCTTCTTTTTATTTCTTTTTTCTGACATTGGTTTTAACTATTTTAGTCACTGTTAATTTCATTTTCTACTATCTGTGATCTCTGTTTAATGCTCATTAGCCAGCGAATTCCATTGTTTAGAGTGGTTGCTGGGCTGACTAACCAGAATCTTGAACTGTACTCTGATAATTGGAAATAGTTGCTATGGTAATTATTACCAAAATTTATCTAAAACATAGGGGGTAAATGGAAATAGGTCAATAAACAACTAGCTTCAGAGACTGTTGTTTGAAGCCGTAATAGAAAATAAGATTTCCACTTTTAATACAATTAAATCTGTAGTGTGAATAACTGTGAACCCGTGAATAAGATCCATTAAGTAGAAAATGCATTGTTACACAGGATTTACTGTTATGCAGCAGGGAACATTAATGAATGTCAATCTGGAGGCCAGTTCAACTACTGGTTTTCTGCACAGGAGTGAATCTGTCTGTCTGTCCATCTATTTACCGATTGCATGTCTGTCGCACAGGCAACAGTAACAAAGTGGTAATGACCATAAGACGTAGGAGCAGAAGTAGGCCATTTGGCCCTTCGAGTCTGCTCCTCCATTCAATGAGATCATGGCTAATCTGATAATCCTCAACTCCACTTCCCTACCTTTTCCCCATAACCCTCGATTCCCTGACTGATTAAAAATCTGTCTATCTCAGCCTTGAATATACTTAATGACCAAGCCTCTACAGCCCTTTGCGATAAAGAATTCCACGGATTCATTACCCTCTGAGAGAAGAAATTTCTCTCATCTCTCTCCTAAATGGGCGACCCCTTATTTTGAGATTATGCCCTTTGGCCCTAGACTCTCCCACAAGGGGAAACAACCTCCCAGCATCTACGCTGTCAAGCCCCATTAGAATCTAATATGTTTCAATAAGGAGTGCCACAGGGATTAGTGCTTGGGCCACAATTATTTACAATCTATATTAATGACTTAGATGAGGGAAGTGAATGTACTATTGCCAAGTTTGCGGATGACACAAAAATAGGTGGGAAGGCAATTGGTGAGGATGACACAAAGGGCTGAATTTTCCCGCCGTTGGAGGGGAAGTTGATGGGTGGGCGTGTACGGGCGCGCTTCTGATCGACGCCCCCGATCGGAGGCGTGGTGTCATTTTACGTGGGCAGGCCAATTAAGGCCCGCCCAGCGTGACATCCACACAGAAGCACTATGCGCTCCCTGTGCGGGCGGGGGGAATCCCAAAATCGAGAGTACGCTCTTTCACACATGCGCACGAAAGAGTGCACTCATCTCCCTGAAGCTAAGTGCAGCCTCAGGGAGATTGGCTGTACATGTAAAAAAGATAAAAATAGAAAAATAAAATTTCCCTTACATGTCCCCTCATGTGAAAAGGCAGGAAAGTGGAGTTGAGGATTATCAGATCAGCCATGATTTCATTGAATGGTGGAGCAGAATCGATAGGCCGAATGGCCTATTTCTGCTCCCACGTCTTATGGTCTTATAGTTACTTGTTTTTTGTCTTCCTTCCTTTTCGAATAAGGGTGTTACATTAGCAGTTTTCTAACTGGACTAATCTAGAGGCTTGAGTTTGAATCCCATCAAGGCAGCTGGTGATTTAAAATTCTGCTAATTATATAAATCTGGAATATAAAGCTGATATCAATCATGGTGAACATGTAACTACTGCATTTGTGTAAAAACCACCTGGTTCACTAAGGTCATTTAGGGAAGGAAATTTGATGTTCTCACATAATCTGGTTTATATGTATTGGGATATGTCCATAATTTTTACAAAATCTTTATTAAAATTTTTTAAAGCCTGCATGAAACCTCATCCCACCCAAGGATGAGGTTTCATGTTTTTTCTAGTTCCTGCCAGGACTCCCGGCCTGCCTGCCAACCTTAAGGTTGGATAGGCAGGTCCTTTAATTACTTAATTGACCCTGTCAATGGCCTCAGTTGGCCATTGACAGGTCGGCGGGCATGCAGCTGATTTTGCTGCGCTCCCGTCTTCCTGAAAATTTAAATTGGGTGCGGTGACGTCGGGAGCTCCCCCCTATGTCACCATGTGTCATTTTACGTGTCGGCGAGTGGACCCTGCCCCCGCTCGCCGACTCGTAAAATTCTTCCCAAAGGGTCTACAGAGGGACATAGACAGGTTAATTGAGTGGGCAAAAACTTGGCAGATGGAATATAATGTGGGAAAATGTGAGGTTATGCACTTTGGCAGAAAGAATAGAGGAGCTGAATATTATTTAAACAGAGAAATACTGCAGAAAGCAGCAGCACAGAGGGATTTGGGAGTCCTCATGCAAGAATCACAAAAATCTAGCTTACAAGTTCAGCAGGTAATAGGGAAGGCAAATGGAAGGTTGGCCTTTATTTCAAAGGGAATGGAGTATAAAAATAGGGAAGTCTTGCTAAAACTATTCAAGGTACTAGTTAGACCACACCTAGAATACTGTGAACAGTTTTGGTCCCCTTATCTAAGGAAAGATAGACTGGCATTGAAAGCAGTCCAGAGAAGGTTCAATAGGTTGATTCCTGGTATGGAGGGATTTTCTTACGAGGAGAGGTTGAGTAGGCTGGGCCTGTACTCATTAGAGTTTAGAAGAATGAGAGACGACCTTATAAGATTCTTAGGGGGCTTGACAGGGTAGATGCTGAGAGGTTGTTTCCTCTTGTGGAAGAGTCTAGGACCAGAGAGCATAATCTCAGAGTAAAGGGACAGTCCATTTAAGACAGAGACGAGGAGGAATTTCTTCTTTCAGAGGGTAGTGAATCTGTGGAATTCTTTATTGAAGAGGGCTGTAGAGGCTGGGTTGTTAAGTATATTTAAGGCTGAGATAGACAGATTTTTAATCAGTAAGGGAATCAAGGGTCATGGGGAAAAGGCAGGAAAGTGGAGTTGAGGATTATCAGATCAGCCATGATTTAATTGAATGGCGGAGCAGAATCGATTGGCTGAATGGCCTATTTCTGCTCCCACATCTTATGGTCTTATAGTTACTTGTTTTTTGTCTTCCTTCCTTTTCGAATAAGGGTGTTACATTAACAGTTTTCCAACTGGACTAATCTAGAGGCTTGAGTTTGAATCCCATCAAGGCAGCTGGTGATTTAAAATTCCGCTAATTATATAAATCTGGAATATAAAGCTGATATCAATCATGGTGAACATGTAACTATTGGATTTGCGTAAAAACTATCTGGTTCACTAAGGTCATTTAGGGAAGGAAATTTGATGTTCTCACATAGTCTGGTTTATATGTGCCTTCAGACCCAAGCACAGCTTTTAACTGCCCACTGAATGACCTAGCAAGCCAAAACAAACGATGCCTGCATCCTCCTGACTAACATCAGTGGACCTGTGCCAAAACTGGGAGGGTTATCCCACAGCTGCATCAAGTTACAGCCTTACATAGACATATGCACAGAATCATGCCATTCAGCAAACGTCCATGGCTCCTTTATTGCCATCCTTGTGTCTGATTGAGCTACCACTCTGCCTCTGCTGATGAATCAGTACTTCTCCACGTTGAAAACTATTTGGAAGAAGCACTGACAGCAGCAAGGGCACAGAATGTACTCTAGATGGGGTACTTCAATATTCATCACCAAGAATGGCTTGGTAATACCACTACTGACTGAGAGAGCTGAGTGCCTGAAAGTCAGAGCTGCCTGGCTGGGCTTACGGCAGGTTTTGAGAGAACCAACATGAGGAAAAACCTATCTGACCTCATCCTCACAGATGTATATGTCCATGATAGTATTGGTAAGAGTGACCACTGCACAGTGCTTGTGGAGGTGACATCCCAATTCATGCTAAGGACAGCTTCCATCATGTTGTGTGGCACCACCACCGTGCTAAATAGGATAGATTCTCTGCATCTTGTACCACTCAGGTACCTGACAAGCCAGTGGTGGCCTTGCCATGGGAGCAAGGAACCGTGTGGCAGAAGGCCTGCCCACCTAAAGCTGCTGGATAAACAGAGGCTGGCAGCTCTTCTGTGCTGGGGAGGCGGTGGCTGCTGCTGGGTACAACCACCTGAGGCTTTGGGTCACTGAGCGACCTAGACATAGGAGAGTGATTGTGAGAAGGGTGTCGTGGGGTGGGGGTTGGCAGCAAGGGCAAGGCAGTAGCTCTCAACGGGACCCCCCTTCCCAATGTCAGGTTGCTTGATCCCACAGCTGCATCAAGTTACACTGAGTGCCATTGAACGAGGGACCAAGCCCCCACCCCGGGAGCTTGGAAGCAACCCTTTCCGGATTGGCTTGTTGTGTTCCCTACATGACGAATCCCCTGCCCATTGCTGTGTTAATAGCAGCAGCTGAGGGGGTGGGGGGGGGTAGAGTTTAAAGCCCTTATGTGGGCATGAATTGCCCACTTAAGGGCCTCAATTCGTGGTGGGGCTTAATGGGCACAAGATTCTGCTCATTGTGTACTTGACAGGCAAAAGATTTCAGCTGCTGGTCTTGCCACAAAATACTGATGTTCTTTTGAATATCCTCGTATTAGGCATCTCATGTTGTGTACTTGCAAAAGTAGCTCTGGTATGGTTATTAAATGCACAGAACTCAGTGCAATTTGACATTTCATGCTAAGCCTTCTCTGATGTGCTGAGGTTTGAATTGAATCCACCGGAGATGCTGACAAGCTTCTGAATTGTGCTACAACGTGGATAGTGAGTGTGATGACTGTTACTTTGGAGTTAGGATTTCTTGTTGAATAAGGTCATCCCTCTGAGGGGATAAGAAAACTTGTTACACATGCCCTAATTTCCCCTTGGAAAACTGAGAACCATTGGTGATGATCCCCTTACAGATAATTACTGGATTTGAGAAGCTGTTTATCATTCTTTCCCAACCTTCCCTTACAAGCTGACATCTGATTCAGCCAGTTCCTCAGAGACTGTAGTCCATCATTGTTAATGTGCTTCTTATTCTTACCTACATCTATCCAAGCAAACTATAGCCATAGCTCTATACTTGAACTGAGTGACCAGTTCTCCCAGATTCTCACCAGAATACCAGGCCACATGACATATGACTCTAACACATGATGATCAATTTATTTGCAGGGAATTATGATGGGCTTGAGGTTCAGCTCCATGGGCTCCTTGTGAAAACATGCATGGAGGACTGGGGCTGTGCAATATCAATTCCGCCTCCCATGGAATGCTGTCTGCCATCACTTCCTTGAGCCCTGTTTTTGCTGAAATATAAAAATGAGTATTTTGATGTTTTATTGTTGGCGTATATGGTAACATGGCGAATTTGACAACAATTGTCAAAGATTTCTATATCATCTCTGTAGATGGAACTGGATATTTCTTCATTTAGATTTTTGGATGAGTTTTTGTGCTCATCAGCATCTATGGATATTGTTGAAGAGGTAAAGAATACTTCCCCATGCCATTAGCATTTAGCATTTGGTTTTGTCAGGTCTGATGCAAACTAAAGCCTCATCTAGCCTGCCCTATCATTGTTCCTCAATGCTAACCTCAGAAGAACATTATCTATTGTATCATTATCTCCCACAAGAGAAATACTTAAGGCATATGACTGTCAGTTTGTGTTTAACAGTCGTTTAGTAGTACATAACTTGAGTATTGCTGAGAAAAGAGACACGTTGAAGCTTTTCCTCTTGTACTCATCAGGACACTTTGCAAGAATACCAATGTAAATACCAATATAAAAGAATACCAGTATAAATTGATGTTTCCCCTTATATTGGTATTCTTGCGGTGTCCTGATGAGTGAAAGACGAAAAGTTTAGACATGTCTCATTGTTCAGCAATACTCAAATTGTGTTAAATTATGGCCAGTTTTGTATTCTGCCTCTGCCTCATGATTGGCATAGGGCCTTCCTGAAACCAGAAAGAAGCAACTTTCACCCCACCAATCTGTATTTCAATCCAGACCTCATGTGAAAGGACAGCATGATTATCCGTTGTATGACGCAATTTCCTTCTACCCACCATTCAACAGATTTGTTTCTCTCCCCTTTTGGTACCGGAATGGCCTAAATGAGATTATAATAACATTAAGACTTCTTTTGGCAGCTCGAATACCTGGTGGCTTAGCTTCATAATAAATGGTTGCCAGTCATTGAGTACAAATGTGAAATGGCCGACAGCTTATGTCAGGAACAAACACACCACATTGTTTCTGTTGCTTGTCTGCAAGCCATCCTATTAAAACAAATTAGTAATTTGAAATGTCATTCCAGGCGATTAATACATTCTCTTATTGTGAGAAAATGTCGTTTTGTTTAATGTTGTGGTCTGAAGGGTATAATCAGCTCATGATCTGCTGTAAAGCAGCTCTGTAAGTCAGTAAGCAACAGAGGAAGGCAAACAGTGATAATGAATGCAACAACTTTGTTAAAATTATTTTCTTTTTTAATCCAAAGAATTCATTTTCCAACTGCAACGCATGAAAATCTTATCTATTTTGCCAGCTTGGAAAACTTCAGTTACTCTAGATTGTAATCCAAATAAAAAAATTCACAAGTACTTTTTCCCCATGTATGTGAGTACGCTACATACATGCGTTAAAGTTCAGTTGGCTAAGGTTTGCAGAGTTCTTGGATGCAATGCTTCACCAATAAGATGCTTACAAATATTTGTTAAGGTAGGTAATTTCTGGAACATTCAATTTTAAAAGGGTAAGGATTGAATTTGCTTTTTTATGCTAATGTTGCAAATGTGTGATATATCTTAAGCAAATTTGCTTGCAACATTTTTCACAAAAAAGACATTCCTAATCAATTTTATTCTAGTTGTTTCATAGCCTGGGAACAGGCAGGCATGCATGGGTATTTGAATAAATGAGTGTTCATACAGGGTATAATTTGATTTTAATACGATTTATTTAATTTCAAAATGAAACTGAAGAAGTAGTCTGGCATCATTTTATAATTTATAAATAAAATGGTGTTAAATAGAAAATAATACTACGACTAACGCAAAGGGACATTTTGTTTTTGGGCCTCAAAATTCTCTTTGCGCTTGATATCGTATAAGAATTTTCAGCTTGCCAGTGTTTTGACAAATTTTAAAATGACCTGCTGTATCTGGTTTTTGGGAAGAAAATTATGAAGTTAGAGGCATTAAAACCATGGAGAAAATTCAGCAGCATTTTCTTGTACTTGATATTTTTTGTATTGTGTTCTTAAACCAGCTCCAAGGAGAGGTAAAGCTTCAGCGCCACTACATCATAATAAGATGCTTGACCTCAGAGCCACAACATGCTGTTTCCCAAATTGCTTCTATTCTCACCTGTGGAGAGAAACATCACCTATTGATATGCAACAATGTCTTGCATTTCTTTGAATCCTTTGCTAGGTCTGTGGAATTATTCGATGGTCAATCAAGAACATAAACTAAAGATGCAACCCCAAGCACTGCTGGTATTGTACAAATTATATATGTTTAACTTTTAATAACTTTTAGCACATCCACCAACCACCCCCCTCCAACTTTCCCAATATCAGGTCTCTTGATCAGGCACTGAATGCTAGTCAATGAAGGACCCCACCCCCCAACCCCCTCAGCCAGGAGGCTGCTGACAAACACAGGGTTTGCTGGGCGGAGGCACGGTAGAGCCATGTAGTTCCCATTTAATCTCTGAGCCACATTCATTTTCAGTGGGCTCAGGGATAATTAGTGTCAATTGGCTCATTGATGAGCCTAATTAACATCCTGCTGCTGGCAAGTAAGATTGCCGCATTGGGCTCTTCCCTCCCCCAAATTAATTGGGGATAGTTTTCCCAATGTTGGGAATCCAGTGCGGGTACTCCCACCCAATTTTCCTGGCACTTCCTGCCATCATGCTCATTCTGACTTGCTGAACTAAATCCTGCCCAATGTTCCAATAAAGGACAGCAACAATTTTACATTAGTCTGACTGCTTTACAGGCACTGAACCTATTTATCTGGTTAAGTAAACCTCGTGGATGTATCATGTACCGTATTTATAGTAATGTTTTAACCTCAAAGTGCTTTGTAATTTTTAGGCAAAATAGGTTGTCCATTTTTCAGTCCTTTCAATTAAAATTCCATCTTTGGTAAAATAAGTTAAACCAAGTCATGCCAACAGAATTCCTCAAGGGACGCTGAGTTGAAATTAGAGAGTGTATTGGGAGGGGAGGGGAATTGGTCCCTGTCACATGTGTGTTTTGGCTCCCAAGCCCGATCTCGCTCCAAAGTCATAGTTGGTGACTTCTGAGTTCCTGGGATGAGCAAGCTTTGGTGTCTTGAATATGCTCATCATTGGCCTAACAGCTGTTTTAGGATCCCATTAACAAATTGGGCAAAAAGCTGGGAGGAGAATGTGCTGCGTATGCACTGCTCAGTTTTTTTTTATGTCGACAGCAGCTTAGTCAGCAGTCGTTTGGGGAGCCCCGAAGCACAGCTGAGTTCTTTGTTTTTCACTTAATGTAACGTGGAGCAAGGAGGCGGAGAATATTTCTGTTGGTTCTACTGCAATGCAGCTGGTCCATGCTCATTCTCACTTCCAAAAACGTGCCCGGGGGCTGGCTCAGATGCCGAGTCAGATGACTTTGGAAGGCTTGGAATGGTGGTCTTTATTGAGATGTCCAATTTTTTAATAGGCATTCTCAGCTTGTTGGAAGAGATGAGGCCTGAGGCCCAGTTTGGATTGAGCCTCTTTGGGTGTGGCTTTGAACGTGAATTTTTGACACATCTCTATTTTGTGTCAGCTCCTGGTGATAAACCAAATTCTCAACTATTGAAGTTATTCAGCAAAGTAACAAAATTGCGAATAAAGTTTATGGGAGATTCCCCTTGCATGTTTTACATTTCAAATTTCAACTTGCGATAAGTCTGATATCCACAGACTTTCCTGTGTCTAAATTATTACAAACATTCGGCAGAGGAAATATATTTGTCTTTTCTCACTTGTTTTAACTTTGTGGAAGACCCATCTATGTTGTCCAAAATGTAGATTTTATACCAGATTCTTTAACGGTATCAGCTTTCTGCTATCAACCCTTCGAGCTGCACGTGGTCAGCTTTCATGGACTGCCGTTAACCTCCCAAGGGAGCTGACTAACCACAAATTGAAATTCTGGGGAAAAGAACAACTGTGAAAATTCTCCCTGGTGGACAAAAGTAATGGAGTGAAAACTGTAGGATGTCAATCGCTATGTTTCAACTCTGACAAGTTATATTCTATAGACAACAATATTGTGGTCTAACAGGACAGAAATCATAAAGATTAATTCTCCGCTTCTATGGATCAGTGGGGAACTCAACTGACAGGAAGCATGGGTTAAGGTTGTAATGTTGTTGCCCCGATCTCTGAACTGTGGTCCCTTTGGGAATGCAGAGTTGTGGAAATATTTCTACAGGGATTGTTAAAGTCCTTATCACTTGCACCTATATTAATTCTTGTAAATAAATCTCATCCTTGACTAGAGGTTTATCTAACTACTTTACAAGGGAGGTATTGAGCAAAGCTTTAACTTTTATGATGAACCAATATCATGGAGCAGATTTTTCAGTTATTGCACCTGAGTGTGTTGGATTTCCTGGAACAGCACATAGAGGAAAGCCAGCAGGGGCAATTGCACACAGTTAATACGCTCTGTTATGGGAAATACGATTCTTCCTGCTCAATTTCCTTCTAAACATTGTGGCCAGACAATCCAATAGACCTAAGGGCAGGATTTTTCAGTTGGCATGCGGGGGGGTGGGGAGGGGGGCCGACACGCTGACAAGTAAAATAACACGCGATGACGTCGGGCGTGTGTCCCAATGTCATCGTGCTGTCTCACAATGTTTCGTTTGGCGGGCTCGCGCCGGAGAGGTCTTGGCGCCCGCCGATATGTAAATGGCCTGTTAAGGCCATTAAGGAAGTAACTAATGTAGTTGTTAACGTTGCCCGTCCAACCTTAAGGTTGGCGGGCAGGCGAAAAGGCCAAGCAGCCTTCGTGTTTCTTTGGAAACCTCATCCATGAGCGGGATGAGTTTTCCTAAAGCTTTTACTAATTAAATAAATATTTTTTTCCTACATATAAAAACATGTCCCATCTCATGTGACACATGAGGGGACATGTCTAAACAAATTTTTAATCCATTTATTCATTAATTACAATAGCGATTCAATCTCCCTGAGGCAGCTCTGTGCCGATTCTCTCTCCTCACCCCCCCCCCCCCCCCCACCACCAGCTCGCACATGTAGCGCTGAACGCTATGGCTCGCATCTTACTCTGGGTGGGCTTTAATTGGCCAGCCCGCGTAAAATGGTGGCGTGGAGCCGATCGTGTGTGGCGATTGGCTCCGTCACCACCCCTGCTTATTCCCACTGCCTGAAAAATTCAGGCCTGAGCATAATAACAGGGATATCTCCCCAATTTTTTTCTCATTTCTAATCCTGTTTGTCACCCGCCAGTTTTGTACTGATGCCCCCAATTGCAGAGCCACTGTATAAATTCAATAATCTGCTTCCATTATTTATGACTTTTATGATTTTAACGACCTGGATTGAATCACTTTCACACATGCCTCTGTGTTTTATGATTTTTAAGACCTGGATCCAGTACTTCCACAACTTTATTTTATCTAGTGAGCCAAACGTAACCTTATACACGACTGCTTGCAAAATAGTTTCACAAAGGCCCTATCTTCGAGAAAAGGTGTTTGACGATATAGTGAAATGAACTGTCAAAACACATCACTGAATCATGTATGCTTAGTGTCATCAGGATGATATCAACGCCTATGTGGTCTTCTCTTTGGCTTTTCTTCCTTTTAAACAGAAAAGCTTTGTCTCTTCAAGTGCTATGACAATAATAATATTCTCTCTCCTCTCAACACAGTAATGAGTAAAAGCAGGATGCCTGAAATGGCGGTCAATATTCTAACTCTGACCTATCAGTTATAGAGAGTTAGAATAACCTTCTTAGCATAAAATGCAGAAAGGAAGAAAATAATGAGACTGATCCTCTAGGTGATACGAGCAGCTGTTCAATACCCAGTCAGATTGTTGCAACCTGAACTAGATTGGAAATAATTGCAAAATCAATGTTTCTGCCTGGATTATCGTAAAGTGTAGTAAATAATTTTGGATATTATTCCCACTTATAGATCATGAAATATTTCTAGACAACACTGCTTACAGAACAATTGATGAAATGTAAGGAATACAGGAAAGCCATGCAGCCCCACACTAATAAATAACATACAGTTCCACTAGCAGAGACGAAGGGCGATAGTAAATATCGGATTGGATTACATTAAAAAAACATCAGCTCCTGAAACTAAGAGCTTTTCTCCTAGATGAGATAAAACACTGCTTAAAGAAACGTTGATTCTAACTGAATGAGGGAGAGAAATACATATGGCATTAATGAATTTTTAAAAAAACATATTCTTTCTTGGGATGTGGGTGTCACAGGCAAGGCCAGTATTCTTTGCCCATCCGTAATTGCCCTTGAGCTAGTAGCTTGCTCAGCCAGTTCAGAGAGTCAGCCACGTTACTGTGGGTTTGGAGTCACATGTAGGCGAGACAGCAGATTTCCTTCCCTAAAGGACATTAGGGAACCAGGTGGGTTCTTATGACAATCAGTAATGGCTTCAATCAATGACTAGGTTTTATTAATTAAATTTAAACTCCACCAACAGCCATGGTGGGATTTGAGCCCGTGTCCCCTTAGCGTTAACCTGGGCCTCAGGATTATTAGGCCAGTGACATCACCACTATGCCTCCGTCTCCCCCAAGTCACGTCAATCACAAAAATTACCTGAATTAAATCTCTAACATGGTGAGTAAAGTATTTTTTAATACTTAACCTGTATGTTTAAAAAAAAAACATTGAATAATGAAGCAGCTACATGCAGAGCTTAAAGGAAATTAATATGGGGGAGAAATTCTTCCCTGTCGGGGGTGCTGGGCTGGAGCTGGTGCAGGCAGGTGCTCAGCCGATCGCCGCCCGCGATTGGCTGCGTGCCGCCGTTATACGTGGTCGGGTCAATTAAGGCCCGCCCAGCATGACGCGCACCCGGAAGCGCTGAGCGCTCCCTGTGTGGGCGGGGGGAGTAGGCTGAGTTGGGGCCTGCCCAATTAAAAAAATTTAAATAAAGAAAGAAAAAAAAAAAATTTTAAGACATGTCCCCTCGTGTGACAGTGTCACATTGAGCTGGGACATGTCTGTGAATTTTATGAAAATTTTTTATTGAAGTTTAAAAACCTTCATGAAACTTCATCCCGCCCGTGGATGAGGTTTCATGATAAATGTGAAGGCCGCCTGGGCTCTTCACCTGCTATGTTAATTATTTAAATTGATATTCAAATGGCCTTAATAGGCCTTTGACAGGTCGGCGGGCGCGCATCCGACTCTGGCGCTTACCCACCGAACTGATCGTCTGAGTGACGTGCGGTGATGTTGGGCCGCACGCCCAATGTCACCACGTATCATTTTGCCCGTCGGCGAGCGGGCCCCGCCCCCAAACACTGACCCGAAGATTCTGGCCGTGAATTTATAATTCTAATCAATTGAAAATGCAATGCATTGCTGTGGTCAAGTATTTCTTCGGGCGCTACTGCACGTTGCACCTGGCATCGTCTGTTGAGAACAAGTGTATCTGTATTGCAAGAACGGCATATATCCCACTGACTGGGGGGAATTTTCCTAGGCAAGGGGGAGTGAGTTTGTGTGTGGGTGGGGGGGGGGGGAGTTAAATCCCCTGAAATTCATGTTGGGTTGGGATCTGATGTTATCCGCCCCCCCCCCATCTCCTGGCTTTCCCCGGGCTAGGTTCTGATGCCAGTGAGGGAGTGCCTTAGCACAATTAAAAAGGCAACTAAGAGCTTCTTTAATTCTGCATTTTGATTTTCCCAGCCAGTTCATGGGGTCCACGTTGTTTCTGCAGCTCTGGAGAGGGTGACAGCACAGCAGGAAGAAATTGTTGACCGAAACTGCCCTGATAGTTACAGTATCAAAGCTGAAATTGTCAAGCCTGTGGTTAGCTACGGGGAAAGGCTAGCGGGGACATGAACAGTTCATTCAGTCTGAATTCAAAGATTCCTCTGGGAACAACAACCTGATGCAATAGCTTTCAAGTGCCTTGGAGTCTCAGAGCTCAACATTAACTTCTTGCATGTGAGGCTTCCCTGCAACATGTTTGGGCCTCTGAAGAGGAGATGCCACTTACTCCAGATCAGCAGCCACAGCAACAGAGGAAGCAACTCCAGCAGCACAGCAGCAGCGGTCTTCTCTAAAGCCATATGCAGCTGCACAGAACAGAGAGGGTGGGCACAGGACAGCATCTGGAAGGATGCGATGCCCTTTGCCCAGGGTTTACAGGCCAATGGTCAGCTTCCTTGACCTGTCTGAACAACAGTGCCTCAGAGTGCTTAGTCGCTGCAGCAGGTAGTTACAGGCGCCTGCAACCATTTGGAAGCAGACCTCTGCACAAGAGGAGTAGGTGGTCACAAGTTGCCCATGGTTACCAAGGTCATCACAGTTCTAACTTTCTTTGCACCTGGCTCCTTCCAGGGATCTGCTGATGACTTTTGTAGGATCACGTAATCTGCAGTCCACAACTGCACCAGCCAGCTCACTGGTGCCTGGTATCCGAAGGCCTCCAACTATATTCACTTTGACAGAGATGAGGCCAGTCAAACCCAGAGGCTGTCGGCTTTGCTGTCCTTGCAAGGTTTTCACAGGTAAAGTGTGTGACAGACGACAATCATGTGGCAATGAGGGCATCCTCAGAACAGCCAGGCATCTCTGTAAATCAGAAGGGCTTCCATTCCCTTTATGTGCAGGTGGTCTGTGACCACTATAAGAACAAAATGCAAGTCTGCACTAGGCGTCCAGAGAGCTGCCATGACTCTTTAATATTCAGCAGTCCCCAGCACCGCAGTCTCAAGCACTGCAGGTGTTCTCTCCACCAAACAGCCTCAACAGTTGGCTCCTGGGAGGCAAGGGAGACCAACTCGAGATTTGGCTGCTGATGTCAGTGATGCACCCAACTGCAGAGGCACAGAAGAGGTACAAATGGAGCCATGTCTCCACCAGGGCAACAATGGGAGGAAATACCATGTGGTTCCGAATGTGATGTAGACAGCATGTGTCCAAGGGGGCAGTGGGTAGGTGGGGAGCAGGCCTAGCATCTTTGTCTGAGTGATCAGCAGCGGAGGGGTGAGGAGGCACTGGAGGCCTGATATGTCCCACTTTGGTTGGAGTGGGCTGTGCGCAAGCAGAGTCCATGTGCAGTTTGCACTAATCAATGCACTTCTCTCTTTTTCAGGAGAAGAATGCTCATAACACGGCCATGTGTGTGAGGACTGGAGGTGACCAGGCACAGCTCTCCATATTAAGCTGCTTCGAGCAGGAGGCCACTGAACTGGAGAGGTGCCATGCACCCAGGGCTACTGGTGTCGGTGAGGATGGGGTGCCACGGCCAGGTATTTAAGGTGAACAGTGAAGTCCGCATTGTCCTCCCAACAGCCATAGCACTGATGATTGTTAAATTAGTTATTGTTGTATCATTGCTGGGCCATTGGTTCTGGAAGGTTGAGCGTATAATGAGCCGGGGGGAAAGGGATGAACTTTGTCATTGTCTGCACGCTAACTGATCCACTGCTCTCCATTGTTCTTCCATTCAGCATCATTAGAGCACGGCCGGGGGGAGGAGCAACAGAGGCCCCCTCTCACACCTGAGTGTCCTGAAGTCTCACAAGTGTCACACCATGTCTGTGAGGCAGGCACCAGCACAGACACTAGCACCTCGGTGGGAATTAGAACAAAGGCTAGTGTCCCGAGGCACAATGGTGATGGCACATCACACTCGCTGGAGAAGCTGGCAAAGACAGAGAGTGCCCATGATGCCAGCAGTCAGAGGACTGCAGGGGACCAGACACATGCTCAGTCGGTGTCTGGTGATGTGCCTCTGGAGTCGTCCGTGACGCAGCAGGTGCAGGAAATGCGGCCGGGTGTGCGGAAGCATCTGGGGGAGGTACATGAGGCTATGCTTAGCATGGTGTCTGTGGTGGAGGAATCCACGCAGACCATCGCCGAAGCAACGAGCCACATGTCCGAGCGCCAAGCATCCTTCATGGAGAGAGTGGCGACTCTCGTGGAGAGGCTCCTCCAGGAGACATGTCAGGGCTTCCTGGGGGGGCGCTCTGACCAGCAAGTCCTCACATCGGCATTGACCTCAGCTGGTCACTGCCAGTGTGGGAGATGGTGTGGGCATCAAGTTTCCCAGCTCGATGCACATCCATCCACGGTGAGCAGGGAGGTCCGAAGCGACCTCACGTCAGCGCAGCAGCTGCCTGTCGTCTCTGCAGGCACCTCTCAGGGTGCTCCGGATGAGGGCGGCAGCTCCTCCGCCCCTCTCCCATTGACCGTATCATCCAGTGAGGCTACGGTGACCGGGGAGATGTCAGCTGTGGAACTGGCAGCTCCCTCCCAGGCGGGGCCAGCACAGGCTCCACGCACCAGAGGACAACCGCCAAGATCATTGAGGCCAACAGGACAGCAGAGTCAGCAGGCTGTTTCAGATGCCACTCTGAGCGATGGGGCAGTACCAAGATGCAGCACCCGTAAACAAAAACGTAAGGCACCTTAGGCACACCATGGGTTTTTCACTGGTGCTTTTGTGTTGGCCTGAGAGTAGCTCCTTATAATTTCTTTTTGATTGTTTACACTATTGTTTTCTATTTGTGATAACTTCTGTTTTACACATTAAATGCCAGATGTGTGACCATGGCTCAGGGTGCCTCGTTTCTTTTGCATGCGTATGTTTAAGAAAAGTATAATGAATGATTTTTAGACATTTAGCTTTATTTACAAGGCCCTTAGTTAGTGCTGCTGACCTGGCAGATTTTGCACTTAGGTGTCGAGTATCAAGGTGGCAGCCCAGGCTTGTCCTGGTGATCCATCTGTGCTGTGCTGGCTGAAGGTTCGTTGGATTCAAGCCTCCCGGGTGTCCCTTCCTCCCTGCAGTATGCCCGGGTCAGCGTCCACCCCCTCAACATTTCCCTGTGCCTGCTCATCTTGGAGTCACTGCTGGACTCATCGTGTGCAGCCGCAGCCACTGCATTGATGTCTTCATCATCCACTATGTCCCCCCTTTCCAGCACAAGATTGTGGAGAGCGCAGCATGCTACCACTATCACAGAGACATGGGGGGTACTGGAGTGCACCCCCTGAGTGGTCCAGGCATCGAAAGCGCATCTTGAGAAGACCGATGGTTCTCTCCACCACGTCCCTTGTGGAGGCCTGGCTCCTATTGTACCGCTGCTCAGCTTCTGTTCTTGGATGGTGGAGAGGTGTCATGAGCCACCTTTGGAGGGCATAGCCCTTATCACCCAGCAGCCATCCATCAAGCCGGGCTGGAGCACTGAAGAGCCCTGGAACCTGGGAGTGACTGAGGATGTAGGTGTCGTGGGAGCTGCCTGGGTACCTTGCACACACTTGCAGAATCTGCATCCTGTGATCACACACTATCTGCACGTTCATGGAGTGGAAGCTCTTCCTGTTGATGAAGGCACCGGGCTCACCTGCTGGTGCCTTGATGGCCACATGTGTGCAGCGTATTGCACCCTGGACCCGGGGAAAGCCAGCAATCACTGCAAAGCCTTTGGCTCACTGTGCCTGACTTGCCTGGTCCCAATGGAAGTGGATGAAGGTCAATGCACGACTGAACAGAGCGTCTGTGACCTGCTTGACACAAGTGTGGACAGCTGATTGGGAGACACCGCAAAGATCACCCACTGAGCCCTGGAAGGAGCTTGGGGCATAGAAATTGAAGGCAGCTGTGATCTTCAGTGCCACTGGCATGGGGTGCCCACCCATACAGTTAGTGGAGATCTCAGGACCAATCATCTGACAGATATAGTTGACTGTCACCCTTGATAGTCGGAGCCTCCTTCGGCACTGCACCTCAGACATATTGAGACTGCTTCGCCGCCTGTATACCCTAGCAGCAGGATCGTGGCATCTTCTGCGGCCCCTTCTGCCTTGGACTACCTCTTGGCCCTGCACCCCTTGTGCCTGCGCCTGTCCTCCCAAAGGTGGCTCTCCTGGAGGCTGAATGTGCACTCCTGGCCTCCTCCTCCTTCTAGCTCTCCCTTCCCCCTCAGAGGACTTGCCTCCAGTGGACAGATCAGATCCCATACCCAGGCTAAGGAAAGGCTTCCTGAAATCTGCAAGGCCCGAAAAAGATTCCTCACTGCAGAGTGCCGACCTGAAGGTTAAGAGTCCAGAAAAAGCTACTGGGATGCGTTCTGAAGTACTGCAGATCACATAGGCAAGTTTGTAAAACTTTCACCAATAAATACTTCACAGAGCAGACTCACGACTCCGGTGAGCTCTCTTATCCCGCCCGTGGATGAGGTTTATACAAAAGTCTCCTACCCGCCTGCCCATTGCGCCCGTGCACTGACACGAAGATCGCATGGGCGCCGAAAAATCAGCGTCGATTGAAGGCTAAAGGGCCTTAAGAGGCCTGTTAATTAATGGAGGGCGCGTGTCGGACTTCATCGCGCTCCCGCCCAGCGAAATATCGCGATGGCGCATGGTGATGATGGGACGCTCGCCCGATGTCACCGCGCGTCATTTTACGCGCGGACGTGCAGGGCCTGCCCTCCCCCCCCACCCACCGCATGTTAAACGGAAAATTCTGCCCTATCTTGCAAAAGCAGGACAACTTTGGAGTCAGCTGCTGATCTGACTCTAAGTGGAAGTAGAATGAGACCATCTCTTCTTGCCTGACTTGACACAGTGCAGAGTACAACTTCAGTGTGGTATTAAAAAGTGCTCACGCAGTCCGTTAGGCTCCTTCGCATTTTGTGAGTCTGCTGCAGAGTCTTTTTCAATGGCTTTACAAAGCAGGTATTCTCACTCACGTGATCAATACATAAAATATTTAGTGGTTGAGAAGCAGAGATGTGTGAATATATATATATATATATATGTATGTATGTATGGAAATCTTTCCTGGTATGCAGGGTATGTTTTATGGCTTCAGGCAACTCGGATTTTAATAGTGATCTTGCTGGCAGCACCTCCCAGTGTGCAGTTACTGTTCTTTGATTGCTGATGCACCATAACTGCAGCCAGGCTGTCTGATGTGGGATTTCATAATCTCAATGATTTTGCCTCTATTATGTTGCTTAGTAGTTTTACAAACATAATCTTTTGAGCAGATATATATTCTGATATCTATTCTAAATTTACTGTTCCCTAACTTCTGTTTGTATTATTTGACCAGACTTTTTGAAGAACAATGCTTACATAACAATGAGAAATTATTTAAATTTTTAAGGTTCAAGTTAGTTCCCTCTTCTCTCAGGCAGACTCTTGAGATCAAAGATGACTTGCTTCCAGTTCGTTGGGTTCTGAAATGGCTGATAAGTCCAATGTACAATCTGCAGAACAAAAACAAAAACAAAAATACCTGGAAAAACTCAGCAGGTCTGGCAGCATCTGCGGAGAGGAGCACAGTTGACGTTTCGAGTCCGCATGACTCTTCAACAGAACTAATTAAAAATAGAGAAGAGGTGAAATATAAGCTGGTTTAAGGGGGCGGGAAGGGGTTGGGACAAGAAGAGCTAGGTAGAGGGCCAGTGTTAGGTGGAGATAACCAAAAGATGTCACAAACAAAAGGACAAAGAGGTGTTGAAGGTGGTGATATTATCTAAAGGAATGTGCTAATTAAGGGTAGAAAGCAGGACAAGCAAGGTACAGATAGCCCTGGTGGGGGTGGGGTGGGGTGAAGGAATCGAAAAAGGCTAAAAGGTAGAGATAAAACAATGGATGGAAATACATTTAAAAATAATGGAAATAGGTGGGAAAAGAAAAATCTATATAAATTATTGAAAAAAAAACAAAAAGGAGGGGGAAAATTGGAAAGGGGGTGGGGATGGAGGAGAGAGTTCATGAACTAAAGTTGTTGAACTCAATATTCAGTCCGGAATGCTGTAAATTGCCTAGTCGGAAGATGAGGTGCTGTTCCTCCAGTTTGCGTTGAGCTTCACTGGAACAATGCAGTAAGCCAAGGAGAGACACGTGGGCATGAGAGCAGGGTGGAGTGTTGAAATGGCAAGCGACAGGGAGGTCTGGGTAATGCTTGTGGACAGGCCGAAGGTGTTCTGCAAAGCGGTCACCCAGTCTGCGTTTGGTCTCTCCAATGTAGAGGAAACCGCATTGGGAGCAACGAATGCAGTAGACTAAATTGAGGGAAGTGCATGTGAAATGCTTCTTCACTTGAAATGAGTGTTTGGGCCCTTGGACGGTGAGGAGAGGGGAAGTGAAGGAGCAGGTGTTGCATCTTCTGCGGTTGCATGGGAAGGTGCTGTGGGAGGGGGTTGAGGTGTAGGGGGTGATGGAGCAGTGGACCAGGGTGTCACGGAGGCAATGATCCCTATGGAATGCCGCCAGTGGGGGTGAAGGGAAGATGTGTTTGGTGGTGGCATCATGCTGGAGTTGGCGGAAATGGCAGAGGATGATCCTTTGAATGCGGAGGCTGGTGGGGTGATAAGTGAGGACAAGGGGGACCCTATCATGTTTCTGGGAGGGAGGAGGAGGTGTGAGGGCGGATGCGCGGGAGCTGGGCCGGACACAGTTGAGGGCCCTGTCAACCACCGTGGGTGGAAAACCTCGGTTAAGGAAGAAGGAGGACGTGTCAAAGGAACTGTTTTTGAAAGTGGCATCATCAGAACAGATCCGACGGAGGTGAAGGAACTGAGAGAATGGGATGGAGTCCTTACAGGAAGCGGGGTGTGAGGAGCTGTAGTCAAGGTAGCTGTGGGAGTCGGTGGGCTTGTAATGGATATTGGTGGACAGTTTATCACCAGAAATTGAGACAGAGAGGTCAAGGAAGGGAAGGGAAGTGTCAGAGGTAGACCATGTGAAAATGATGGAGGGGTGGAAATTGGAAGCAAAATTAATAATTTTTCCAGGATCGACAAGAGCATGAAACAGCACCGAAGTAATCATAATTCATGCTCTCGTCGGGACCTGGAAAAATTTATTAATTTTGCTTCCAATTTCCACCCCTCCATCATTTTCACATGGTCTATCTCTGACACTTCCCTTCCCTTCCTTGACCTCTCTGTCTCAATTTCTGGTGATAGACTGTCCACCAATATCCATTACAAGCCTACCGACTCCCACGGCTACCTCGACTACAGCTCCTCACACCCCGCTTCCTGTAAGGACTCCATCCCATTCTCTCAGTTCCTTCGCCTCCGTCACATCTGTTCTGATGATGCCACTTTCAAAAACAGTTCCTCTGACACGTCCTCCTTCTTCCTTAACCGAGATTTTCCACCCACGGTGGTTGACAGGGCCCTCAACCGTGTCTGGCCCATCTCCCGCACATCCGCCCTCACACTTTCTCCTCCCTCCCAGAAACATGATAGGGTCTCCCTTGTCCTCACCCCACCAGCCTCCGCATTCAAAGGATCATCGTCTGCCATTTCCGCCAACTCCAGCATGATGCCACCACCAAACACATCTTCCCTTCACCCCCTTGGCGGCATTCCGCAGGGATCGTTCCCTCCGTGACACCCTGGTCCACTCCTCCATCACCCCCTACACCTCAACCCCCTCCCACGGCACCTTCCCATGCAACCGCAGAAGATCCAACACCTGCCCCTTCACTTCCTCTCTCCTCACCATCCAAGGGCCCAAACACTCATTTCAAGTGAAGCAGCATTTCACTTGCACTTCCCCCGACTTAGTCTACTGCATTCGTTGCTCTCAATGCGGTTTCCTCTACATTGGAGAGACCAAACGCAGACTGGGTGACCGCTTTGCAGAACACCTTCGGTCTGTCCGCAAGCATTACCCAGATCTCCCTGTCACTTGCCATTTCAACACTCCACCCTGCTCTCATGCCCACATGTCCGTCCTTGGCTTGCTGCATTGTTCCAGTGAAGCTCAACGCAAACTAGAGGAACAGCACCTCATCTTCCGACTAGGCACTTTATAGCCTTCTGGGCTGAATACTGAATTCAACAACTTTAGATCATGAACTCTCTCCTCCACCCCCACCCACTTTCCGATTTTCCCCCTCCTTTTTGTTTTTTTCCAATAATTTATATAGATTTTTCTTTTCCCACCTATTTCCATTATTTTAAAATGTATTTCCATCCATTGTTTTATCTCTACCTTTTAGCCTTTTTCGATTCCTTCACCCCACCCCCACCAGGGCTATCTATACCTTGCTTGTCCTGCTTTCTACCCTTAATTAGCACATTCCTTAGATAATATCACCACCTTCAACACCTCTTTGGCCTTTTGTCAATGACATGTTTTGGTTATCTCCACCTATCACTGGCCCTTTATCCAGCTCTACTTGTCTCAACCACCCCCCCACCCCTTAAACCAGCTTATATTTCACTCCTTCTCTATTTTTAATTAGTTCTGTTGAAGAGTCATGAGGACTCGAAACGTCAACTGTGCTCCTCTCCACCGATGCTGCCAGACCTGCTGAGTTTTTCCATATATTTTTGTTTTTGTTTTTGTTTTGGATTTCCAGCATCCGCAGTTGTTTCCTTTCATATCTGCACAATCTGCAGACTCTGCCACATGTGGGGCAGGTGGTGCTTGACGGGTTGGGTAGATAGGTTGTTTAGAAGAGTCTTACAGACTCGAAACGTTAACTGTGTTCCTCCCCGCAGATGCTGTCAGACCTGCTGAGTTTTTCCAGCCATTTTTGTTTTTATTTTAGGTTGTTTAGAGGTTTGTGCACTCCCTCCGATGCCTCGTCTTCGCCTCTGCACATTCCCAATGTGTTCGGTGCCTTCCTGAATGAGCCTTCTCCATTTTGGTCGGTCACAAGCCAGGGATTCCCATGAGCCGACGGGTATGTCTGGCCTCTTCAGGGATGTTTTGAGAGTTCAAATTAGCACCACATTATGACAATGCTGATAAGAATATCTGCAGCAAGCACATGGAATAAATATATATAATTATTATTCAATAACCTCTGAAGTGAAATAGGATAAAATGAAAAATGCCAACCTTAACAGATTTTACAAAGTAAAATAAAAAAATAAATTAAAGTTAATGTAGTCTGGTTGATCTACCGATTTAAATTCCAATCTCTTAATGACTACTGTCAATGACAATTTCCCTTGCAAATTTAAATATTCTTTGTCATTTACAAAAGCTGCAATAGATAAGTTCCAATCCCATTTCAAGTATTTGCATGTCTTTTGCATTATTTTTGAATTTTAATAAATCTATAATTCCTTTTGTGTGGTCAAGGTCTCTGAAGTGATCATACACAGAAGTCTTCATTCACCCTGTTGGTGAATAATTTCATTGACACAAACCTGCAGCACTTTGCATCCCATTTAACTGTGAATAGCTTTGTAGTTTCAAGGGAATTTTTAAAGAATGGTGACTCACTAAGTGACCACTGAATCTTTGAAGCTTGTGTATAATGTAAGTAGTTCCAGGACTTGAGCACAACAATAACACGCCCGACTGCAATTTCATGCTGGCTGGCCAATTAACAGAGAGCTCAGCGCTGCTGGGGTGGGGGCGGGAAGAGGGCAGGCGACGACATCACCGTGGGCGTGGGTGAGCAAGAAAGACAGCTGCCTCAGGGAGCTGCAGATCTGCAAATAATGAAATAAAGAATAGAAGAACATAAGAAATAGGAGCAGGAGTAGGCCATTCAGTCCCTCAAGCCTGCCCCGCCATTCAATAAGATCATGGCTGATCTGCCCCAGGCCTCAACTCCTCTTTCGTGCCAGCTCCTTATAGCCCTCAACTACTCGATATTTCAAAAATCTATCTACCTCGTCTTTATATACTTACAGTGATCTAGCCTCCACAATTCCAGACATTCACTACCCTCAGAGAAGAAATGCCTTCCCATTTCAGCTTTAAATGAGTGTCTCCTTATTCTGTAACTATGCCCTCTAGTTCAAGATTCCCCACTAGTGGAAACATCTTCTCAACATCTACCCTGTCAAGCCCCCTCAGAATCTTGTACGTTTCAATAAGATCACCTCTCATTCTTCTAAACTCTATTGAATAAAGGCCTAACCTGTTTAACTGTTCTTGATAACTCAACCCCTCCTGCTCTATGTGGGAGGCAGGAACATTTCCAATTCCCGGGGCCAGCAGGTGTGCGGAGAGTGTCTCCAGCTGCAGCTCCTGGAAGCCCGGGTTTCGGAGCTGGACCGGCGGCTGGGGACACTGTGGAGCATCCGCGAGGCGGAGAGTATCGTGGAAAGCACGTATAGAGAGGTGGTCACACCGCAGGCTAAGAGTCCACAGGCAGGAAGGGAATGGGTGACCTCCAGGCAAAGCAAGAGGACTAGGCAGGCAGTGCAGGAATCTCCTGTGGCTATTCCCCTGCAAAACAAATATACCGCTTTGGATACTGTTGGGGGGAATGGTCTCTCAGGGAAAAGCAGCAACAGCCAAATTCATTGCACCACGGTTGGCTCTGCTGCACAGGGGAAGAGTAAAGAGTGTGGGAATGCAACAGTTATAGGGGATTCAATTGTAAGGGGAATAGATAGACGTTTCTGTGGCCGCAAACGAGACTCCAGGATGGTAGTTGCCTCCCTGGTGCTAGGGTCAAGGATGTCTCAGAGCGGCTACAGGACATTCTGAAGGGGGAGGGTGAACAGCCAGTGGTCGTGGTACACATTGGTACAAATGGCATAGGTAAAAAAAGGGATGAGGTCCTAAAAGCAGAATATAGGGAGTTAGGAAGTAAGTTGAAAAGTAGGACCTCAAAAGTAGTGATCTCAGGATACTACCAGTGCCACATGCTAGTCAGAGTAGAAATAGCAGGATACATCGGATGAATACATGGCTGAAGAGATGGTATGAAGGGGAGGGTTTCAGATTCCTGGGACATTGGGACCGGTTCTGGGGAAGGTGGGACCAGTACAAATTGGATGGGTTACACCTGGGCAGGACCGGGACTGATGTCCTAGGGGGAATATTTGCTAGAGTGGTTGGGGAGGGTTTAAATTAAAATGGCAGGGGGTGGGAACCTATGCAAGGAGTCAGAGGAGGGGGAATCAAGGACAAGAACAAAAGACAAAAAGGGGAATAAGAAAAGTGATAGACAGAGAAATCAAGGGCAAGAATCAAACAGGGCCTCAGTGAAAAATAGTGGAAATGGGACAAGTAATGTTAAAAAGACAAGCCTTAAGGCTTTGTGCCTTAACGCGAGGAGCATTTGCAATAAAGTGGATGAATTAACCGCGCAAATAGATGTGAACAGGTATGATATAGTCAGGATTACGGAGACATGGCTGCAGGGTGACCAGGGATGGGAACAGAACATCCAGGGGTGTTCAATATTTAGGAAGGACAGACAAAAAGTAAAAGCTGGTGGAGTTGCATTGCTGGTTAAAGAGGAAATTAACGCAATAGTGAGGAAAGATATTAACTCCGACGATGTGGAATCTGTATGGGTAGAGCTGAGAAACACTAAGGGCAAAAAACGTTAGTGGGGGTTGTATCTAGACCCCCAAACTGTAGTGATGATGTTGGGAATGGCATTAAACAGGAAATTAGAGACGGATGCAGTAAAGGAACATCTGTAATTATGGGTGACTTTAATCTGCATATAGATTGGGCAAATTAAATTAGTAACAATACCATAGAGGAGGAATTCCTGGAGTGTATACGGGATGGTTTTCTGGACCAATACGTTGAGGAACCAACTAGAGAACAGCCATCCTAGACTGGGTATTGTGTAATGAGAAAGGAATAATTGGCAATCTAGTTGTGCGAGGCCCCTTGGGGATGAGCGACCATAATATGATAGAATTCTTCATCAAGATGGAGAGTGACGTTGTTGATTCTGAGGCTAGGGTCCTGAATCTTAATAAAGGAAACTACGATGGTATGAGACGCAAGTTGGCTATGATGGATTGGGAAACGTTACTTAAAGGGATGACGGTGGATATGCAATGGCAAACGTTCAAAGAGTGCATGGGTGAACTGCAATAATTGTTTATTCCTGCCTGGCGCAAAAGTAAAACAGGAAAGGTGGCCAAACCATGGCTTACAAGGGGAATTAGAGATAGTATTAGATCCAAGGAAGAGGCATACAAATTGGTCAGAAAAAACCACAGTCCTGAGGATTGGGAGCACTTTAGAATTCAGCAAAGGAGGACCAAGGGATTGATTAAAAAGGGGAAAATAGAGTACGAGAGTAAGCTTGCGGGGAACATAAAAACTGACTGTAAAAGTTACCATAGGTATGTGAAGAAAAAAAGATTGGTGAAGACAATTGTAGGTCCCTTACAGTCTGAAACAGGGAATTTATAATGGGGAACAAAGAAATGGCTGGCCAACTAAATACATACTTTGTTCTGTCTTCACAAAGGAGGACACAAATAACATACCAGAAATGTTGGGGAAGACAGGGTTTAGTGAGATCGAGGAACTGAAAGAAATCAGTATTAATAGGGAAATGCTGTTGGAGAAATTGATGGGATTGAAGGCCAAAAAATCCCCAGGGCCTGATAACCCACATCCCAGAGTACTTAAGGAAATAGTGGATGCATTGGTGGTCATCTTCCGAGATTCTATAGACTCTGGAACAGTTCCTACAGGTTGGAGGGTAGCTAATGTAACCCCACTATTTAAAAAGGGAGGCTGAGAGAAAACAAGGAATTATAGACCAGTCAACCTGACGTCAGTAGTGGAGAAAATTCTAGGGTCCATTATAAAAGATTTAATAGCTGAGCACTTGGAAAACAGTGGCAGAATCGGACAGAGTCAGCACGGATTTACGAAAGGGAAATCATTCTTGACAAATCTACTGGAATTTTTCAAGAATGTAACTAGTAGAGTTGATGAGGGAGAGCCAGTGGGTGTGGTTTATTTGGACTTTCAGAAGGCTTTCGACAAAGTCCCACATAAAAGCACATGGAGTTGGGGGTAGTGTATTGATATAGATAGAAAACTAGTTGGCAGACAGGAAACAGAGAGTAGGAATAAATGGATCTTTTTCCGAATGGCAGGCAGTGACTAGTGGGGGATTGGTGCTGGGTCCCCAGCTATTCACAATATATATTAATGATTTAGATGAGGGAGCTAAATGTAATATCTCCATATTTGCAGATGACACAAAGCTGGGTGGGAGGGTGAGCTGTGAGGAGGATGCAGAGATGCTTCAGGGTGATTTGGTCAAGCTGACTGAGTGGGCAAGTGCATGGCAGATGCAATATGATGTGGGTAAATGTGAGGTTATCCACTTTGGTAGCAAAAACAGGAAGGCAGATTATTATCTGAATGGCTATAAATTGAGAGAGGGGAATGTGCAATGAGACCTGGGTATCCTTGTACACCAGTCACTGAAGGTAAGCATGCAGGTGCAGCAGGCGGTGAAGAAGGCAAATGGTATGTTGGCCTTCATAGCGAGAGGATTCGAGTACAGGAGCAGGGATGTCTTGCTGAGACCACACTTGGAAAATTGTGTGCAGTTTTGGTCTCCTTATCTGAGGAAGGATGTTCTTGCTATAGATGGAGTGCAGCGAAGGTTTACCCGACTGATTCCTGGGATGGCGGGACTGACATATGAGGAGAGATTGAGTCGGTTAGGATTATATTCGCTGGAGTTCAGAAGAATGAGAGGGGATCTAATAGAAACCTATAAAATTCTAACAGGACTAGACAGGGTAGATGCAGGAAGGATGTTCCCAATGGTGGGGGAGTCCAGAACCAGTGGTCACAGTCTGAGGATACGGGGTAGACCATTTAGGACTGAGATGAGGAGAAATTTCTTCACCCAGAGTCTATGGAATTCGCTACCACAGAAAGCAGTTGAGGCCAAAACGTTGTATGTTTTCAAGAAGGAGTTAGATATAGCCCTTGGGGTGAAAGGGATCAAAGGATATGGGGAGAAAGCGGGAGTAGGCTATTGAGTTGGATGATCAGCCATGATCATAATGAATGGCGGAGCAGGCTCGAAGGGCCGAATGGCCTACTCCTGCTCCTATTTTCTATGTTTCTATGTTTCATCCCAGGAATCAGCCTAGTGAATCTCTTTTGAACTGCCTCCAATGCCAACATATCCTTTGTTAAATACAGGGACCAAAACTGTACACAATACTCGATGTGCGGCCTCACTAACACCCTGTTCAGTTGTAACAGGACTTGCCTATTTTTAAATACAACCCCCAAGCAATACAGGCCAAAATTCCATTTGTCTTTTTAATTACTTGCTGCACCTGCATGCTAACTTTTTGTGTTCCATGCACAAGAACAACCAGGTCCCTCTGTGCTGCACTTCTTTGGAGTCTCTCTCCAAGGTCTGTCTTTTGATTCTTCTTACAAAAGTGCATGATCTCACAGTATCCTACATTAAATTCCATCTGCCAAGTTTTTGCCCACTCACTGAAGTTCTAAAAAGCTGCATGAAAAATGTCCATGCATCACGATCGAGCACCTGAAAGCATACCTCATAAAAATACTGTCCTGGGATACTTTTTTAATTTTATTTCCTAACGGAGATTTCACCCTGCCCTTGGATTAGGTTTGATGAAAAATGTAAAGGCCGCCTGGCCGAATTGCCCATCCGCCAACCGTAAGGTTGGATGGGCCACGAAAAATCGCAGACAATTGCGCCGTTAATCGGCTTAATTGTCGGTGGGCCGCTTCCAACTTTTGCGTGCACCCACCCAGCGAAATATCGTGCAAGTGTGCAATGACATTGGGACACTCGCATGACATCATCTTGTGCAATTTTATGCACGATCGGGTCGGCACGCGCCCACCCGCGTGACATAAAATTCTGCCCCCTATGTCTGGAACCCTCTGAAACTCTGATTTAAAATTAGAGATTTCGGATGGTTCTGACTTACTTAGTTACCCAGGAAAAATTAGAAGGATTAAAACCAGTTCTAACTTCTGGGTAACTATACCAACCCTCCTCTGTTGTTTCCCCACTGGACCCAGGACAATCCTGCCAACTGCCTGACTACCCTACACTGACCACCTGACTACCCTCATTCCTGACAACCCCCCAACCCTTACCACCCTCCAGACCCACCTTCACCCCTCTACTACCTCTCCTGGCCCCCCGACTACATCTCCACCCCTTGAAACCCCCTAGCGCCCAACTATACCCCAAACATCCGACTACCCTCCACCTCCAACTACGCATCCCCAACCTCCATTTACCCCTCCATCCCTTGACTACCCTTTGACCCTCCTGCACCTGACTACCCCTCACTCCCCAATTATATCCACCATCACCCCTGACTACATTGCCACCTCCCCCCCCCCACCCCCCGATTACACCCCGACCTTCCCATGGCCAACCAACTGTCCCCCCAACCACCCCCACCCTAGACTACCCACAACTACCCTCCACCCCACACAGCCTGACCACCGACTACCCTGAGTACCCAACACCCAACCCCACCCGATTACCTGACACCCCCCGCAACCCACCCGACCTCTCCCCACCCCCGACCCAAACTACCCCCTCACCTTTCCTCTGTAGCTTGTCAACGTGGCAGGGATATTTAAACTTACTGATATACAGCAGCTATTGCTGCAAAAAGAGGGCGTAGCTTTGTTTCCCCCAGTGATCCTACACTACACAGGAGGACTCCAGGAACAGCTATGCTCCACATTTCTCAGCAGGCCCAGGACGGAAGTCTGGGTGAGAAATGTGGAACTCCTGTCCAAGATAAGAAAATAGGAGTGGAGTGCCAATCTGATGGTGATTGCAACTCCATGGAAGATTTGGCCCATGAGTTTTTTCCGTCTTACAAGCTTGAGTTTTCTTGTGGTTACCACAGCCTTCACCTTCCCAAATTTCTTCTAGCTATCTCTATCCTTCTTCTAACTTCTGCATCACATCTGCCATCTTCTGTTATCATCTGTCTTAAATTTACAAGCTTATCTATTTGTTCCAGTGTGACACCATCCACTTCAATTTTCATTATACTTTCTTCTAATGTATTCCTTCCAACTACCATTGTTTTTATCTTTTTGGCGTTCATACTCAATCAATATTTTACCAGAAACCATGACATCCTTTATCACATCAAACTCAGTTATAATGTACACAACTGTGCACTGTGCTCTGTTCTACCCAAAATGTAACTATTTTATATTACTTCTTTTCACTAAGATACAATCTGCTTGACCTTCACCTTTTTTTAAGCAGTATCAGGCAGGTTTGATTTCATGCGTGAAAATCGATCATATTTGGTTTGCTGGGGTGAAAGATCAGCAAGTGGAATAAGTTTACAAAAGCCTAATGGGTTTTGAGATTAAGCTTGTGACATGAAAAACATTATAGCAATTTGATATAGTATGAATGATTCTGTCATTTTAGTTCAGAGTTGTGCAATCTTCTGAGATTATATGAACTCTGCATAATGATGGCTGTTGCATTGTGCTGACTTCTGTGGTTCTGTGAGCCTAAGGAGCACCTGTCAGAGACTGATCAAAATTCTATGGCAGATAACATGGAAGAGAAAAGAAAATTGAACTGCTGAATGATTAATATATTAATATGCCCTCAGTAAAAATTGCAGTATTAATGTTAGGTCATCTAATCATCTCCTTTATCTAATGGGAAATTAAGTATCCAAAAATATTTTATTAACTGGACATATAGTTAAGTTAATAGTCTAAATGGCTTAAAGCTTTGAACAGCTTTAGAGATTTCTTCACATTTTAAAGAATAATGAATTCCAGATTTCAAAGAATCTTTCAAGTGTTTTCAAATGCAATATTTCATTTTCTGCACTGAAGTCAATTCTTTGCACTTCTTAAAATAAGAAAGTATATTTCATTTGATCATTACTGTTACATAACTACATGTGTTTATAAATCTACCTTATAATTTTAAGAAAGACAAAATATATTGTCATATTATGAGGCAAATTTCCATTTCCCGTGTGCCCTGGAAATGAATGCAGATAGAATGCTAACTTAAGTGGCTTCAGTTTCTAGCTGGGTCTGGGGTGGATTTTTGGAAGACCTTTGCCTAAAGCAGGTAGGAGCATCATCCACGTCGTCAGAATTGGAGGGAGGGTGAGATACCATGCGTGGAAATACCTGCTCTCCAGTCATGCAGGATGTCAAGTCCAGTTCATGTCCAGGAAATATAGCTTCTCGGGATGCTAAAGGTGGCAGCAGAGTAGAAAATAACAGTCCTATGAGGAGCTTGACACTGCTATCAGCAGAATTCCTAAGTCAGAACATTGTTACCTACTGGGGGATTTCAACGCAAGAGTGAGTGCAGACCATGAAGCATGCCCGCCTGCCTTGGACATCATGGCCTGGGAAAGATAAAAGAGGATGGACAGAGACTACTTGAGCTTTTCTGCTAACATGCGCTTTGTGTAACTAACACCTTCTTTCAAAAGAAATCCCAAGCCACAAGGTGTCCTGGAGGCATCCAAGATCAGGGCATTGGCACCAGCTGGACCTGATCATCACCAGACATGACTCACTGAACAGCATTCTCAACACACACAGCTACCACAGCATTGACTGTGATACAGATCATTCCCTGGTGTGCACCAAGGTTAGGAGACAACCCTTAAAGATTTTTATTAAAAGCAGAAATGCCGTCCTCATATCAACATCGGTCATGCTGTCTATGCAGATAAAAACCAATAGTTCCTTGACTCGATTGAACAGGCACTCTCAGCATTCCCACACAGAGTGCAGAAGCAGAATGGAACATACTTTGAGACACCATCTACAATACTGCACTCTCAACATATGGGAAGCAAGAGCGGAAGATTGCTGACTGGTTTGAAGCTTACATCACTGTGATGGAGCCATCATTGAAGTCAAGTAGTTTGCTCTCATTAGTTACGAGAGAGATCCAAGGGAGAAGACTCAGAATGCACTAAGAGCTGTGCAAATAAAGTCCAACAGGCTGCTAGGTGGTGCACCAATGACTACTGGTTACAACTGCCAGAATATCCAGAAACCCTTTGACACATGGAATGCTAGGGGCATGTATGGGGTCAAAAAGACAACAGGTCCGTCAGCAAAGAAAATGGCTCCACTGAAAACAAAGGCAGGGGAGGTCATCACTGATTGCAATAAACAGTTGGAGAGATAGTTGGAACACTCCCTTGAGTTGTACTGCAGGGAGAAAGCTGTCACTGAGGAAGCTCTGGACACCACAGAAAGCTTGCCTGTCGTGGCAGAGCCAGATATCGAACCCAGAGTGGAGGAGCTTAGCAAAGCTATTGACTCACTTGCCATGGGCGAAGCCGATGCTATACTGCCTGAACTCATCAAGCACGGGAAACCGAAACTCCTACAGCATTGCACAAACTTCTCTATCTCTGCTGGAGGAAGGGGGCAGTGCCCTAGGATCTGAGTGTTGCAAAGATTGTGACCCTGTACAAGAACAAGGGCGACCACAGAGATTCCAACAACTATCGAGGCATACCCCTGCTGAGCATCAGGGAAAAATTCAGAGAGCTGGTACATGCACGATGGGCCAAATGGCCTCTTTCTGCACAGTAACAATTCTGTGATTCTGTGAAGTAATTGCCTGTGTTTTGCTTGTCAGGTTGCAGATCCTGGCTGAACACAACTACCCAAATCCCAGTGTGGTTTCAGAACTGGAAGATTTACAATTGAGTTAGTAGCTGCAAGAGAAATGCCGCGAACAAAGGATACCACTATATATTGCCTTCATCGATCTCGAGGCATTCGACTCTGTGAGCAGAGCAGTCTATTTAAGCTGCTGGAGAAAACTGGCTGCCCACTGAAGCTGCTCAATGTGATCTCCTCTTTCCATGACAACATGATGGGGAAGGTCAGCTATGACAGGGCAACATCAGAACTCTTCAAGGTCCACAGTGGGGTCAAACAGGGTTCTGTTCTGACATCAACACTCTTTGACATATTCTTCTCTTTGCGGCTGTCATATGCTTTCAGGTCATCTACTGAGGGTGTCTACTTACATACCAGAACAGACAAAAAGGTTTTCAGCCTTCATGGCTTGAGGTCCAAGACAAAGGCACGCCAAGTCCTCATCAGAGAGTTGCTTTAGGCTGACGATGCTGCACTAGCATTCCATACCAAGGAACACCTTCAGCAGCAAATGGACAGACTCTCTCCCACCTATACAGAGTTTGGTTTGATCATCAATGTCAGGAAGACAAATGTCATGGTCCAGGATAGCACCATCTATCAGCATTGACAATGTGACACTGGAGGTCAGCAAATCCTACACCCATCTCAGCCCCCTGTCTTCCTCTGCAGGCAATGGAGACTGCCATGCCAAAATGGGGCTCCTGAACCACAGCAGATGATGCATAACACAGAGCAGACCACTATGGCACAAACCATCATTTTATGAGTTGGGAGGTTGTCACAGAGAGATGGGTGGTTAGTTAAAGGGCATGCAATGGGATGGCAAGAAGTTTTTAGACCATTTCTGACCGCTTTTGTTATTTTAAAATTTTTTTTATTTTCTTGTCTCTCCTACCAGTTAGGCTTTCATGAACTTTAGTATTAGTTGTCCTTAAGTATTATATTTGCCATCAGAACCATTACTGGCATTATTAAGCTTTGCACTTGGAACCTTCTGAGCTGACTTATTCAGTAAAAGGACAAGTCAGTTCTATTTAACATTTAGAACTGTAAATGACATTCAGCCTGTTTATCTTGTATACATTAGGATGAATATCAAACAGAAAGTATGGGAGAAATTTTAACCCTACCTGCTCAAGTTACTTTCCAATCCTGGAACTCCTCTAAGATGATTATTCTTGATTTTAATCTGCTCAAGTTAACAAATGACAGGGATGTCCGGCCAAAGTTGACTGGGGCCTTTTATCACTCTTTTGAATATACCAATAAAAAATAAACTAATTAAGAAATTAACTAACAAACAAGTTAACAGCCTTTAAAGGGGCACTGCAACAAAAAGACAAAACTTTAAAGGAAACTTATTGAATTAAATTAAAATAATGTTCCCAGGGCTGATGATGCACTCCAGCCCCTGTGCTGCCAACTGCCTCAAGTGCACTGGTGGACATCACGTGCTCCATCTCCATGGACACCTGGGCGTGAACGTAACTGGGGAAGAGGGGCAATTGGGCCAAATGACACCCCCAACTGCCCACTGCCTGGACTTGTTAATGACCAGCTTGGCCTGCCCAGGAGCAGGCCAAAGAGGAGGCCTTCTGCCCTGTCTGCACCTCCCCAGCACCAGGTGGCCAAAGATCAGGAGCATGGTGCTGAAATGCAAACAAAATTTGAGGAGCAGCCCCCTCAAGTGGTGGAAAAGGGGCTGTGATCTTGGACAACCTACATATACGTGGAACACAGACTCCTCAAGGCTGCAGAAAATACAGGCGGCCTGGGAGTCCATGAACTATCTTAATCCTCTGTTGCACAGGACTGCTGTGTACAACACACCAAACCCCTAGTGGAAAAAGTGAGGATTCCCACATGCACAGCCTCCCGCCGGAGATTCCCACCACCTCCGGATGGCCGGACAGAAGGCCACGTGTCTGAAGACCGGTCGAGGGCGTGTGGCAGCAGTCTGGGGGCCTTTTTATATATCCATCTCTGTTGCTAACGATATAATCGGGCCCCGACTGCAATTTTAATGTGCTTGAGTGAGAAGCCTGAATTAAGTGAAGACATAGGGGCGATAATCCGGAACCAGAAGGGGCCAAAACAGGTAAGGTCTTGGGGGTTTCCGCTAGGGGAGCAATTGGCAATATATGCCCAGAAAGTGATGGACACTGCGGTTTTGCCGAAGTGAAGTTAAATTTGCGTTTCTATGCAAACTTACTATCAATAGCCCAAATGTTAAATCTCCTATGAGTTAACACAATCAAGAAGTGATTCGAACATAATTGATTTGTGACTGAAACAAGGCCAATGGGATTTCAAGCACTGCTGGTTGGGGTCATAGGACCATAGCAACAGAAGTAGGCCATTTAGCCTATCGAGCCTGTTCCAGCATTCAATTAAATAATGGCTGATTTGTATCCTATCTCCAGTTACCTGCCATGGCTACATAACCCTTAATACCCTTAGCTAACAAAATTCTAATCACCTCAAATTTAAAATTATTAATTGTACTAGCATTCACTGCCTTTTGTGGGAGTGTGTTACTCACTGCTACCACCCTTTGTGTGAGCAAGTGTTTTCTAACTTCTCTCCTGAGTGGCCTAGTTCTGATTTTATGGTCATATCCCATTGTCCCAAGCTCCCCCACCAGCAGTTGATTTTTCTCTCTACTTTATCAGTTCCTTTCGCGATTCTAAAAATATCAATCAAATCATCCCTTAACTTTCTACATTCTAGAGACTACAAGCTTAGTTTATGTAACCTTTCCTCATAACCTAACCCTAGGAGCCTTGGTAACATTTTGGTTCTGCCAGGATCATTTAGCCCCTGACCTCTTGGCCCAAACAAGGACAAGATAACTGAATTCCAGAGGTGAAGTTAGAGCAACTGCTCTTGATAGCTAGGCAGCATTTGACTGAGTGTGGCATCAAGGAACACTAGTAAAATTGAAGTCAATGGGAATAAGGGGGAAAACTCTTCATTGGTTGGAGTCATAGTTAGCACAAAGAAAGATGGTTGTTGTTGTTGGAGGCCAATCATCACAGCCCTAGGTTATCACAGCAGGAGTTCCTTGGGGCAGTGTTCTAGGCCCAAACATCTTCAACTGCTTCAATTACCTTCCTTTTTATCCAATGTCAGAATTTGAATATATACCTATTATCCCTAATCTGTGGGATAATTAGTTGGTAGACTACCAACTAATCCACATCAATAATTTGCCTTCAATTTCATGGGTTTTAATTTTAGCCAACAGTCTCTTATGTGGAGCTTTATTCCCTGCCTTCTTGAAGTCCAAATAAACTACACTCATTGACAATCCCCTGTCTACCTTAGTTACTACTTCAGAACATTCAATTAGATTCATTGGACATGATATGGCTCTCTCTAGTCGGCTTAAATTTATCTAAGGGCTCACTAACTCTGCTCTCAGTTATTTATTCCAATAACTTCCCAATAACAGATGGTAACCCTACTGTTTCTTTCTTAATTATTGAATTGAAATTTGCAATTTTCCACTATACAGGGACAATTCCTGAACTGAGAGCACTTTGGAAGATTATGGCTAAAGCATCTGCAATTTCCTCACCTTCGAAGTTTCTTTAAAACCCAAAGGTGGAAACCCTCACAGATTGAAGTGCTCTGTACATTTGTCAATCTTTAACACTATTATTTTTCTCATATTATTTTCTTGATTAATTTAGCTTCAGGGAGTTCCAGTCCTTGATACATTATTAGTTTCGCTGGAACATCAGGGATTTTGCTGTTGGGGGTGAATGAATTACTTTTGATATTTATCTTGCCTCCAGCAACTTCACAAGAGGCTTTACCCGACCAACAATATTGTGAGGTGTCTAGTATCCGGGCAACAGATTCAATGTTGGACCCTCTACAGGGGCTCAGTGATGTCCGTGAGCTGGACAAGCAGCAGGGATGCTCTACAATAAATCAGATCAAAGAATCTTCATGGAGACATGCAGGCTGAAAGACATGGGCCAGGAATTTACAGCACAGAAACAGGTGGAAATGGGCGTGAGGCCGGAGTGGGGGGCCTGGCCATAAAATTGTGTGAAGTGGCTTTGGCTGGGTTTGGGCCCTCCCCATCATGGCGGGCCCCAAATTTACAAGCAGCGGACAGCAAACCGAGTGCGGATGCCGCTTATGTTTCCGAAATGAGCAACGAAGAGGCACTTGAGCTTGTCAAGGATGCAGTTGATCCCAATTCTAGGGCCCCTCCACATTTTGCAGTAAGCACACGGGGTGGGGGATGCAGGGAGTTGGTGCCTTGGAAATTTTTATGGGGCAGCAATGGGGCGGCAGCAGCTGTTGTTCTTGTTGCACTCAGCAGCTGCGCAGTGAAGCTTTTCACTTTTTACTGAGAATGGAGGTGTCAATCATTAATTTGGGGTTGAGGACCCCTTGAGGAGATTGTGCTCCTGGCAGGGGTTCACTGGAGAGAGGCCGGTGTGGGGGGGGGTGGTCGGTGGGGCGGAGTTACTGGCTCTTGGATGCTGGGGGAAATCGAAGGCTATTGGATGTTGAGTGGGGTGGAAGGGGAGGGGTCGAAAGCTCATGGATGCTGGGGGGTGTGGTGCAGATTCCTGGATGCTGGGGGATGTTGAAGGCTCCTGGATGTTGAACTGCGGTGGGGGAATGGAGGTGGAAGATCAAAGGCTTCTGGATGCTGGGGGGTGGGCGGTGAACACTCCTGGATGCTGGGGCTTGGTCTTCTCAGGATAGCAGCAGGGTGGATCGCTGAGGCAAAATGCATTCAGATCAGGGCTTGGGTGTTTGCAGCCATTTAAACATGGCAGCAGCACTTCCTTCTGCCTCAAAGCCAACTGTAGTGATAAGGCCAACTGTAATGGGATGAGAAGAGACTGACAACATAAAACTAATCAAAACTATTATTGGGTTTAATTATAGATGAACAGTGAGAGGTGTTCTGAAAATAGCTAGCCTAATAATTGGCTGAATTTAAAGTAACAAGATGCGCAGCAGCAACTCACTTGGGCTCTTTTGACAGCACCATCCAAACCCATGACCTCCATCATCTTAGAATAACGAAGGCAGTAGATGCATTGGAACACACCATCCTGACGTGGAACTATATTGCTGTTCCTTCATTGTCGCTGGATCAAAAACCTGGAACTCCATCCTTCATGGCACTGTGGGTTTACCTACATCGCATGGACTGCAGCGATTCAAGAAGATGGCTCACCGCCACCTTCTCAGAGGCAATTAGGAATGGGCAATAAATGCTGACCTTGCGAACAATGTTCACATCCCATGACAGAGTAAAGAAGATTCAAAAATAAATTAGCCATGAAATATACAAATTGTTGTACATAAAAACATACAAACCTCTATAGGTTTCAGCATAGAAGAAGGCCATTCAGCCTATCATGTCTGTGAGGTATAACTGGGGTTTTTAAACAGTGTTCTAACCTCATAATTACTGCTTACCGCTCGCACTGTCCCTTAAAGCCACTTTATGTTTATTGAACGTCAAACTTCTCTCGTTTAAAAAAAAACCCTTTCTATAAAAATATTTTTTCAAAAAAGTTTCTTTACTTTTGCTTCTAATCATAATCATTTACATTGCTATCGGAAACTTTTAATTAAAGGTGATGTGTATTAAGGTATTATCGTTATCAAAATACTGAGACTGATTTTAAAAATTGTGATGTGTTTCTAAGCTCAGACGTGAGGAGAAGGAAACGTGTTTACTAGGTATGTAATCCTTAAGGATCGGACATGACAGCAAGAACCATCTGTGAATTAATGGTTCAGGCCTGCTGTGATAAAAGCCAGCTTTCAGCTCTCATCATCACAACAACATCAGCTTGAAACTCATATCTAACTCAGAACACAGCCCATAGCAAGCTGATGTGTTCCACTGTAATTGCTTTTCAATGAAATTGGTCACCTGAAAGTAAAAGCTTTAGTGCGATGTTGCCCTCTGTGTGTTAATTTTAACAAAGGAAAAAGCAGACCTGTGTAGAAAACAGTGAGCGAAAGCTACAATGGACTTTTCATCCATTATTATTATTATTACCTTGGTTTTCGTTCCTCTTCTTAAATGTATGAAAGGAAATTATTGGGAGAAAAAAATCTTGTTTAAGAACTTTGGACCTTGTTCCAAGAGTATTGAAGCAAAAATCATGCAGCATTAGCCAACTGGGGGGAGAAGCTGTGGAGTGAACTATTTAAAAAAAGGAAATATTAAATCCAAACAAAATTGCCATTTAAATGGAAAGAATTTGCAGAGCTGCAGCAGAGGCTGCAGATGATGTTTGTTTTCATTTGTATGGAAGAAATTTCTCTCCATCTCGCCCATCAATTCCTTTCAAAAGTATAAGTGAACAGCAACACCACCACCTGGAAGTCCCCCTCCAAGTCACTCACCATCCTGACTTGGAAATATATCGCCGTTCCTTTACTGTCGCTGAGTCAAAATTCTGGAATTCCCTCCCTAACAGAACTGTGGGTGTACCTACGCCACATGGATTGCAGCGGTTCAAGAAAGCAGCTCACCACTACCCTCTCAAGGGCAATTAGGGATGGGCAATACATGCTGGCCCAGCCCGTGAAGCCCACATCCCGTGAATGAATAAAAAAAAAATGGAATTGGGCAAAAACAGAAAGTGCATGAAGCAAATAGACAAGTTTATATTTCAGATGGCAGACATTGCAATGGAATCAGAAAAAAGGCAAGGGGTTGTAAACATACCTCAACTGTGGTTCAGTGATAGCACACTGCTTTTGAATCAGAGGCTATGTGTTCAAGTTCCCTTCCAGAGGCTTGAGCACATAATTTAGGCTGTCCCTCTCTCCAGTGCAGTGCTGAGGGAGTGCATCACTGGTGAAGCTGTTTCTCGGATGGGACATTAATCTGAGGCCCTGTCTGCCCTCTCAGGTGGATGTAAAATATCCCATGGCATCACTTGAAAGTAGAGCAGAGGAGTTTCTCCCTGGTGTCCTGGCCAATATTTATCCCTCAACCAACACCACTAAAACTGATTATCATTATCTCTTTGCTTTTTTGTGGGATCTTGCTGTGTGAAATTTGGGCTTCAGCTGGATCTCTGTCTCTTTATTTTAAATTTAAAAATGTTGGCAGAGGTGGAGGGCAGGCGATTCTTGCATTTCCTCCTCCCTCCTCACCCTTGTGGGACACTTTGCAAAAGAAGGTGCAAGATAGATAAGATGATGTTGCTTAGCAGAAATTCCATCACTTGTGTTCCCAGTGCAAAATACTCTTGCATGATCCTGGAATCTATTATGGAGACCCGAGCCTACTATGCCTGTTTCCTAATGTCAACTGATTTCAGAGTAATCAACTGCCGCTAGGAAATTGGCAACTGTGAATTGCAGCACCTCTTAAACAGGAATCAAAGATCCTTGCCTGGGATGCCTTCCTCCAAGGAGCAGCAATGTCCTACTTCCTGGTGCCTTCCAGGGCTGCTTCCCTGGACACTAGAAACGGCTCTGGTGCTCACTGCTTTCGTGCAAATGAGCCTAATCCCAGAAACTGGGTCGAGAAGCAGGGCTGGACATTGGCTCCAGAATTTCAGGCATTTTTTTTTTGGTTTTGGTGTTTTGAGTTCCTTCTGCTCAGTTCTGCACAAAGATGTACTAAAAGCTCTTTACTCTCGAATTGGATATTGCCTCCCCTGTTCAGTGATTTGATGTGTTAAACTTAAGGCAAATAAAATCAGAATAAACTTAGAATATTTGGAATTGATTTTAGGTATTTATTTTGGCTGCATGGGAATATTACAGCAATAAAGCTAATCCTGGGACAGTTTAAATGAGCCATTTTGTGAAACATACTTGTTAACTGTAAACACCATGTTAATTTTTCAAGAAATCTTTGTACCGACACTCAGTAGTCGAATGTAATTTGTTGAGGGAATTAAAGTGTGTTTTTCTCCAATAAACTATTTTACTGGTTTATGAAATTATGCTACCTGAAACATGGCTTTTAAAGTAAACTTGGGCTGGGATTTTCCGTGCCTGCTGGCGTTGGGCGCATTCGGTGGCGTGAGCAGACAATATGGCGCGATCGGTTTCATGACGGTGTGAAACCAGTGTGTGATTGTCCACTCAGCCCGTCGATGGCAGGCCGTGTTCTCTGCCATCGGACGTCGGAAACCTCATTGTAATACGTCAGCTTATCATTATTAGGTCTGCCCGCCGGAATTGCTCCCCCCCACCCCTGCTGGATCGTCCACCCATGTCGGCAGGAAAGAACACTGGTGTAGAACACCTCTTGACAACTGTGACGTGCAGAAGCCGGGACATACCGGCCAGGGCTTTGCTCACATCGCGGACATCCGAGGAACAGAAGATGCTGGAGCTCGATACAATTGGCACACTGGAGGAATGTCCATGGCGTGCTGGGTGGATTCTCATGGACTCTGCTGCAAAGCAGCTCACGGAAGTTGGAGAGTCATCATTCATGCTCACAATGGGTGATGGTTGAGGGGGTGGGAGAGGAAGGGCTAGGATTGGCTGGGAGAGGAAGAGGTATCGGGGGGGGTGAGGTTGGCTGGGAGGGGGGGAATGAAGTGTCAGGATGAGGTGAGGTTGGGGAGGGAATGAAGGTATCAGGATGGGGTGAGGTTGGGAAGGGGGAATGAATTTGTCGGGGGGAAGCTGGGAGGAAGAACTGGGGGGTGAGGATGGGGTAACGAGGAGAGAAGGCTACAATTGGGGAGATAGGTTTAAGGAAGGTGCAAGGGAAGGAGTGTGGAGGAGGTAGGGTGTCCAGGGGGATGAAGGGGTGCAGAGTGAGAAGGGTTCTGGCAGGGCAAAAGGGGTGCAAAGGGGTTACAGGGAGGAAGGGGGAGGGCAGAGAGGGGAGGGTGTCTGGGGGGGGGCGAAGGGGTACAGAGAGGGGAGAGAATAAGGGGTGAAGGAAGGAGTCAGGGAGGGGGTAGGAGTAAAGCTGGAAGAAGAAATGCGGCTGGAGGAAGAGGCAAGGCTGGAGGAAGAGGTAAGCCTGGAGGAAGGAGCCTGGAGAGGGAAGGACTAAGGGTGATGGAAGAGGTGAGGGGGAAAGAAGGAGTCAGAAAGGGGGAGGGACTAAGTCGGGGGGGAGTCTGGGGGAGTGGGACGACTACGGGGGGGATGGGGTTCCAGTGGGGAAGGGGTTCTGGGGTGGAAGGTATGCAGAGGGGTGAAGGGGTGCAAAGGGGGAAGGGGTGCGGGGGGGGTGGATGTGCAGGTGAATGTGCATGGGATGGGTTGGATAGGTCCATGTCTGCCGCCTGGGGAGTGAACTAAGGGTGGGCGTGGTACGGAGGAAGGGTGAGAATGACTGAGTGTGGAGCGAGACGACACGGTGGGAAGGTGAGGGTTCGATGGTAGCGATAGAAGGGGTGGCAAGGGTGGTTGGTGGGGACTCGGAGGCAGACACGGACCCTGGGTGTGGGAAGGAGGAGGTCGGGGAGGTGAATGTGGATGGGGGTGGGATTTTCGGGAAGGAAGGGAACGTGCACGTTCACCTGGACATCCCTGAAGGAAAAGGGTTGTGTCTGGTAGGTAGCGGAGGGGACATGGAAGGTGATGCCGGTACGGGGGAGGGGGGCGGGGGTTGAACAGTGATGGGGGAAGTGAAATGGGTGACCAGAGGGTAAAAGAAGGGGGAGCGCACAATGCATTGAAATCAGACCACGCTTGCTAAATTGAAAGTGAAACGAGAGTCGTGGTGGGCGAGATCAGGTGCTGCATGGGAATGTGATCAGGGGGTGGGCGGAGGTTCAGGTCAGCTCAGATGGATAACTGAAAGCGAGCCCCAGCAGGCAGCATTGAGAATGCTCAGGACATCGAGATGATTGTGAAACGTGAAGGATCTGTATGCATTGGAGTGTGCTTGCACAAGGCTCCGTAAAGCACACACACACACTCACCTTTCCCTCCAGAATCACTCCGTGGGCCGGCTGCTCCCTCTGCGGTGATGGGGCTTCCACGCTACTTATTTCCACCTCTTCACTAGAGGAGGAATTCTCTTGGCTGCAGATGAGGACGTGGATGGAGTGAGGGACTGGCTGGCTGAGGATGTTGGTCCCTTGGCAGAGTTCCCTGTGAACCAAAGTAGAGATAAGTAGTGCATGGCAGCAGAGTCAAAAGCAGGAGAGAGAGCACTCACAGTTGCATTGAAGGAGGGATGATGTGGTGCAGGATCCTCGGGTGGGTGTTCGCCACTAACCTCACCGTCACCGCAGGCAGGGTCCATGTCCTCACCAGTCAGCACGATGGCATGCTCTTCAAAGTGAGTGAGGGGCCTAATGTAGGCCATTCAATCCCCAGTCTGGGACCTCCCCCTGCTGATGTGAGCAGGCTTCTCCTGCATCAACAAGGAGGGAGAGAGTGTGAGCAGGACACATGTCACTGCGTGGAATGTTTGTGTGGTGAACAGAGCCATGGACAGGAATGAGGATGTGAGCGTGAGAGGATATGAGCCTGATGGAGATGTGAGGGTGTGTGTGAGAGTTAGTGGTGTTGTCCGTTGAGGTGTGAGGTTCTTGTGGATGTGTGATGGGTTTGTGAGGGTGTGAGTTGAGAGTGATAAGAAGATTGAGTTACCCTGGTGGAACGTATGAGACCATTCACCCTGTAGCGGCACTGGGTGGCTGTCCTCTTTTGCAGGGCATTGGCGCTGACCACAGCCTCCCAAGCCTGGTCGGTAACGCCGCTGCCCATCCTGTGGCCAGAGCGGGGGTGGAGGGCATCGCGGCAAGCCTCCAAAAGTGTCCCAGTGACGTGTTGTTAAACCTAGGGGCTGCAATCTTCTTATCTTTCGTGGACATCTTCCTTGCAGTAATTGTAGCCTGGGAGCACTGAGATGTGTGTGTGCAGGTGGACCTTAAATATGCTGCCCGGCATGATGAAGCGACGAGGTGATGACGGACAGGCAAATGAGAGCCCGCCCTCCATCAAAACGGCAAATTTCCTGGGAATGCATAAATAATGTGGCAGGATTGGGACAATACAGCGTGAAAACCCGCTATTGCGGCCAGCAGGTAAAACATCGTTTTACCCTCCCGCTACTGCACTTAGTGCAAATCTGGGACGATTCCGCCCTTGGCCTTTTTTGATTACAATGAAGTGAATGTAAATTAAGGCACATTCAACAGCAACTTTTATTTGTACAGCACTTTCACAGGTCTTGGAAAGGGAGGGGGCGTTTAAGAAATATAATTAGCATTGGTTACTGGTTTATTTGTGGTTGTGAACTGGATTAAATTGTCATTCCATCACTTCTCCATTTAGTGACTTAAATTATCATTACAGTAAATAATCACACGCAAATACAGAAGATTACGCTCAGGACTTGGCTGTAAGAGTATGTAGTATAGACTTGAAGAAGAGACTTGAGATCCACACGGGGGATGATTCAGCCATGTGTTTTTCACGTCAAAACCTGAAAAACTATGAACTACTTGTGCAGAACTATAAAAGGCAAATAAAAATGTTTTACATTGTTACTTGTATACTAAGAACTTATAATATTATGGTTATTTGTAACGTTATGATCCCCATAGAGACTGATAACTTTTAAAAAGAGAAAAGAATTTCCCATTGACTGACTCAAAGGATTACATAACATGACTTTGTGTTTTAACATTTTTACTGCAACAGACAAACTAAAATCAACATTGACTGAACATTATTTAGTAGGCAACTCAATACACTAAAGAATGGAAAAGGTATTTCTAATTAACTTCCTAACATAACGGGAAACTCCAAGGCACATTTATGCATTACAGCACACATAGCCTCGTATTTGAAGTCCCAAATGTCTCCTGGCGATTCAGCCGGTTCTCTTCTCCCTAACCCATCCATGATGAATCTTCCAGTGTCCCCTTCACTCAATCCCTCAGTCTGACTGACTCTAAGAGGCTAAGTCTATAAGCAACAAGAACAGCCGCCTTCTACTTTGTGTTCAGGCATTAAAATGTGAACCTTACTTTCAATAGGTTTCAACCTGGGCCTCTGCTTCTATGGCAACCAGGTCACATGGGATTGTCTCCAGGCGGACTTTATATGAGGTCACATGCCCCTCTCTACTACTCCATTTTACCTTAAATTAAAGGAGACAGTTTTAAACTAGAGATAAGCCCCTGTGACCTGGTTGCCATAGAAGCATATTGTGGGGCCTCACAGGGTATGCTTGGAGATGGGGAAAGGAAAATTTGGTAGGAATGCAGGGGGTGGAGTCTCTATTGCCTTCCTGTGGCTGCTGGCATTTTGCCAGCAACAGAGAAGGCCGAGGACAAAGGCGTATTTCCTGGGAATGCATAAATAACGTGGCGGGATTGCTATGATATGGTGTGAAAACCCGCTATTGTGGCCAGCAGGTAAAATGTTGTCTCACCTGCCTGCTACTGCACTTGGTGCAAATCTGGGACAATCCCACCCTTGGTCAGCCAAACAGCATTTTCTCCCCATCCCCCCCATTTTCAGTATTTTTATATCTGGTAAAGAAAAATGTTCAAAGAAAATGACAAAAGGAAACCATTTTTTTTCAATATCCCGATGATTTTTCTCCAGGGTTGCACAACTGATGCCCACTTAAGAACCTCTTTCTGTTGCCACTGGTATTTTACCAGCACTTTGCTACATGGAAAGATTACCAGATATACCCTGGTGGCCTCTTTGTGGGCTCACAGCAGTGGGCACGGTGTGGATTGCCTGATTGGTCACCCTGTGGCCTATGGGAGGACTCCGCCAGCAGCAAGTGCCAAGCTCTTGGTAACCCCTCTCCCACCCTCATGAACCAACCCCACCCCCTTACTTAGGCCTGCCTGAATGGCCCTGCGGAGTCTATCCCAATTCACCTGGATTCTGGGGCCTCCTCCATGGTTGCTGCTGCTGCCTGGTTGCAGTCCCAGCAGTGACCACCGGTCCCAGTGTTTGAAAATAGGGACGTGAGTATGCACAGAACTTGTCAGGTCTATGGTCAGCCAATTAATATTTTAAAGGGGCAATGTGATGCAAGTGGAATTTTTGTGTAAACTTCAGACTTCAAATCTTGAAAACACCAAAGTTACTGAAAGCAGGAAAGGAAGTTCTAACACCTTCCAAATAATTGGTTTTACTTTTCTTTGAAGCTCCCTAGTTTACTATACTCTCAGAAGTGTGTAAATGTCATCCTGTAAAATATAATTAATAGAAATTTCAGCGAGAGCAATTTTTCTAGGAAGTGAACTATGGTCTAAGCCAGGCCAATGCAGAACGTAAGATGCTAAACAAATTGTTATTATATTACACGTGTATTGCTAATTAACATAGAGATACACAGCAATATAGCAGATGAGGTTCAAGAGTTTTTTTCACTGCACAACAACCCTTGATAAAGACAGAAACAAAAACAAAAATAGCTGGAAAAACTCAGCAGGCCTGACAGCATCTGTGGAGCATCTCCGGACACGATAAAGACAGGTTGGTCCACACGGACTAAGTTGGCAACCAGATCTTTAGTCATAAACACATGAGTTTGATCAGCATTTTGTTCATATTATTTTTTCTCTTATAATTTTATTCTCCAGCTTTCCCTCTAGCAGAGAAAGGAGAGGCCAAAATTCCTCAGTTCCGATCTGCTGGCAGCAGTGCAGCAGGGTAGTCACTTGTGACCTCTGCACCTGACATTTGTGACCCTTTCGTGACCCTGCTGGAGAATTTGGAGTTGGACCAGGGTCACAAAATTTGAAATTACTGATAGGTCCAGAGAATAGCCCCAAATAAAATTCCTGCCAGTTAGGACACAAGGTAGGTTTGCTTCTAGTGCTATGTAGTACTCTCCTGTAATCAGCCACTAGAGAATGTGTAGGAGATGGCGAGTTTTGCTTTAGACCATCCTGAGAGATGCTTACTCTCTGATCAAACTTAGCAGTAAAGTTGTATTCATCAGGGAGCTCTGTGATCTCATAAGCAGCCAAGTTGTTTACACAACCCATTCGGTGTGAGGCTGGCTTCCCTACTACAGGCATTAGTTTGATGACATTCGAGTATTCCTGTTTACACCAAGGAAGCCAGCTGTGGTGGTGATAAGACTACATAAACAGGCGAGGGAGATAAAATAAGCTTGTGTTTTAAGTAGCATTTCCATTGCCATAGAAACAACTAAGCTGCTGAGGTACAGACACTGTGGTCAAACTATTTGAGTAATCATCATGATGTCCCATCAGAGTTTCTGTAACTCATGCAGGGGGTATCAACTGTAGAGGTATTATGCTGATCTGATGGCAAATACTCGATATTAGTGATATATATCATGATATATACTGATATCAGTGATATATTAGTTAATGATAGGTTTTGAATTTTCAACTTTAATGACAAATAAACCACTTGATATTCCTCGAGAGCTTTAACTTAGTTTCTTTGTTAATTATCGTTATAAAAATTATTGGTTAAGCATATCATATATTTTTAATGCAAATATAATTGCCTGGGATTTCCGTGTGAGTTCTCCAGCTTGAAGGCAAGACATTGCCTTGTATTCCATTTTGCAAGCATTTCTGCTGATCTTCCATCAAAGTTAAGGCAGAGACTGAGTGAAGGTGATAGAAATTTTGTAATTGGAAGACTTCTCGAGTAAAATATTTTTCATCAGGACAGCATCAGTATAATTTATTTCCTGCCAGTAAGCAACTGCTATTTTTATGTTCTAAAAATTGCTGAGGTTGTGCTGTTAACCCTGTCAATATTATCATTCAAATGTACACATCATTTTCCCAAATGAATGGTTTAAATTTGGATTGTGAAGTCACAAAGGTCGGTGGTGGGACTCCCTCGACGATCATCCCACCTGTATATAACTTACGTTCAGTAGGCGGGTGAACCAGACGATAATGGATAGCGGGCGGAATTTCGGCAGGTCAAAGAGGCACCGTATTTGACGAGTAGTCAGAAGCCCTCATGCAGGCGGAGAGGGCACTGGAAGGAAGGGGTGCTGAGCAAGGGAAGCTGTGCAGGAATGGCTGGAGTGAGAGGAAGGGTGGCTCCATGGTTTGGTGACGCCTCCCTGGAGATGCTCATGCAGCCGGTGAGGAAATGTAGGGGTGCTCTTCCCAGGAGGAAGAGACCAGCAAGCTTCACAAAGAAAGCAGGATTGGAGGTGGTCTAGGAAGCCTGGGAGTGGTTGCAGGCACATGGTATACATTTCAATGACCTGGTATAGTCTGGCAAGGTGAGTGGCATTCATATTAGAAAAATTAATGTGACACTGTCTCCTCAGATGGCAGATCCTCCTCAACCATAACTCTGGGCCCACATGAGTATGTTCAAATCTGTGGATATGACGCGTGGTTTAGAAAGGGTGGCACCAGGTTTTGAGCATGGCACAGACCCGCATGAGGAGATATTGGAGGCAGTGACAGCTGTAGCCTCACCCTGGAGGATTGAGGAAGGGCCTAGTGATGCTCAGCTTCCCACTGATGGCGAGCCTCGGGGATCAATCAATCAGATTGGCCATCGGCTCTCGAGGGTGGGACTGCCTGTGCCTGAGGGGTGGAAGTCCCACTCTCACTTTGCTAAGGCTGCCCTCAGTGTATAATCACTGCAGGACGGCCCATTTTAACATTGGTGAGATGCTGAGCGACCTTTCGACTGGGGATTGGGGAGGTGAGGGTGGTTGTGTGGGGGGAGGAATACATCCTCCCTTAAAATTCATTCTTAGTATTTTTATTTTGACTATTTTTATCTTGAGTTAACTGAAAAAGCCTTGGAAAGGAACACATTTTCTACATGCTTGCTGAGCCTATGGTGTTTTGATTGTCCTCCTTGTCTTTGAATGCCATTTACTGGCAGTATTGTTACATGAGGAAATGAATCAATTAAATGAACCAGTTATAAGTCTAGTGAGAAACTTAAAATGTGGTGAATAAAGCAGCTTTCTGAGAGAGCCAATTAAAGAACTCGTAAAGGCTCATTTCCAAATCAGTAGGACTAAGCTGAGCAGGAAGGTGCAATTAGGGAGTTATTATAAAGTTACATGAACCATTTGAGCAAAGATGGTGAACAAGGTAAATAATAGAAGCTAAAAATATGAAGATTTAATAAGGATTGTACAGAAATTGAATTTCAGATTTGAAGTAAAGTTGCATTTGCTGGCATAACAATCAAACACAGAGACCAAAACAAATAATCCAAGGAAAGCTTGTTGTAGTGAACAAATGTAAAATGTGAGAGTTATTTTATTGTAATTTTACATACTTTGAAATCCTGAATACCCGCATTGTTAACTATTCAATATCCATGACATGGTAAAATGTTAACCTTTTTTCCCACAGCGTTCGTTTTTAATAGTTTTTAGTTGTTTCGACAATATCTTATTTGTGGTTGTGTTACTGCAGAATATGAAATCAAGATATCTTGTCCATTTTATCATAAAAGTGTAAAGACCAATCACATTTATGGGTGAATTTCCATGGGGTTTCTCCCATTCACTTGGCCTAATGTTATGATCCCCAGCTGAGGTTACCACTGGACAAACCTGATCCCAGGGTGGAACCCAGCTTAATAGATCCTAACTTTTATTTGTTTGTTTAGATACGTGGAGAGTAGCTACTGAACAGAGTCACTGGAGTCAGCTAATGCGCTTTTAACAAAAGCATAAAACATTTATTAACCAAGAAAATATGAACTATATTACAATACTCCTTTACCTACAACTATACCTTTACAGATATATACAGATTTGTAAAGATGACACAAGTTACTAAAGCTATCTTATACTCTAATGTTCACAGTAAGTACACAGCCCATGTAAACCAATAGACAACCTGTGGTCAGACACACCACTCTCTGAAACCAAGTGACAGATGCCGTCTCAAACAGACACTACGGATCTCTCCTCAAGTTCCTCCCAAAAACGCTTGTCACACTGTGAGCCAACCAGTCTCACTGAATTCCATCTTTTACATGACAGTTTCCAATCTCCAGTCTCCAAGAACTTGCTTTGGAACCTTCCCCCAAACTGACGCTTTCTCCCAGGCACCTTCCGCAAGGGTTCACCTGCATGGTTTCAAACTCTCCTTCCAATGTTCCTCTTCCCTGGATCACTGCATGCATTCAAGCTGTCTTCCACGCACTCTCTCCCACCGACTCAGCGGACAACAGTACCACTGTTTCACATGCCCATAGCAAAGAGCCTCAGATCTTCAGATGTCTCTATGGATCTCCTTGCATCTTCTCAAGCCTTTATCCCTTTAAACTTGAAGCTTTAAACTTGAAGCTTGGAGCCTTTCTCTGCCCCGCACTCTTAACTTCACTTAACAGGACCTTCTCCCAGGCTCCTGTCCTTCCTTTGACTAGAAGGTCTTTTTGGGTCTTTCTCCTGTTCTATTCCTCTGGATTTTGGGGTCTTTTTTTTAGTTTGGGACTGGTTATTTGTCCCCGTTGCTCCAGCCTCTCCTGGCAGTTACTTTTAACCAACTTTACCTTGGAACTGGCTATCTGGGCCTCCTAGGCTGCTTCTGACTGGCAGCTGTCTTCAAAAATTGTTGAACTCCAACAGTTTCCAAATCAAAACTGCTGTCTCTAGCTTTTCTGTGTGTGTGTCTGTGGGAGGGACCTGCCTCCCTGGACCCCTGTTGCTAGGCACCAGCACTGTGGGCGGGTGGCGGTGGGATGGCCAATGGCGACCTGGCGGCCTGTTTAAAAGAGCTTCTGCGGCCTTGCAGAGGCTATCAAACATGGCCAGCGGAAGGGCTCCCCAGAGCACTGCTGGTGAGCAGGCCAGGCAGGAGGATAGGGCAGGGGGGCACTGTGCCCCTCGATTTTCAGTTGATTTGCCTTGCTGCCCTCCTCGAGGAGGTGGCAACACAGCGGGAGGCCCTCGTACCCCAGGGACGGGAGGAGAAGGCCCATCCCCCACATGACCAAACATGCCTGGAAGGAGGTGGCGGAGATAGTGAGCTCCCATGATGTGGTGTGGCGCACCTGGGTTCAGTGCCGCAAGCGTTTCAACGACCTCTTGCGCTCGGGAAGGGTGAGTACCACGTTGGCATTGGTCACTTAACCCAGTTGGCCCCCCAACCCCCCAACTCTGAGTGTAGTTATTTCATTGAGTCATTGACAACATGTGTCCTTTGCTGGGTGGGCCAGCAGATATTGCCCATGCCTAGGTCACCCTGAGAGGACGGTGATGAGATGGGTTCTGCCCCCGAGGCATGTGGCACACTGAGACCCACATGACTGTTCTGGGAGCAACCTGGAGGATCTGCACCTAGGTACAGTGTTGGAACTGCAAAACATGTCAAAGTCAGGGTGATGACATGCTGGGAGGGGAGCTTCCAGGTGGCGTGGCACCCATCCATCTGCTGCCCTTTGCGTTCCACGTGCTTGCGCCTCATTGCTTTGCAAGGTTAGACTGTGTGGTGCCAAATGGGATGTAGGCAGCATTTGGCCAAGTGGGGGGGGGACCAGGCCTGGCATCTTTGTGTGAGTGTGTGGCAGCTGCAGGGTGGAGGCAGCACTGGAGCCCTGCAATGTCCCACTCGGGTTGGGGTGGGATTGCAGTGAAGAGATTCCAGGTACAAGTAGCACTAATCAATGCTCTTCTCTCCTTTTCAGGAGAAGAATGCAGATAATGCCACCGAGCGGGTGAGGACTAGCAGAGAGACAGCCCAGTTGGCGATCATTAGCAGGTTTGAGCAAGAGGCCCTTGACCTGGAGAGGCGCCATGTCCCATGTCCACCGGTGTCGGTGAGGCTGGGGTTCCACAGGCAGGTATGTTTGCCCAGCACTGAGGTCACCATTAGTGTCCCAGCAGCCATGGCAGTGCTGAATGTTCAGTGATTGAAGTTTGCAACATGGCTTGACCATCGCTTATGGAAGGATGAGCACATACTGATCCGGGGTACAGGGATGCACACTGACCATGTCTCCACGTTAACTAATCAAATGTCCTTGTTCCCCCTTTCAGCATCACGGGAGGCAGGGCCAGGAGGAGGAGCCACAGGGGCCCCCTTTCACACCTGAAGTCTTTGACCCACCAACTTCACAGCATCTCTGCCAGGCAGGCACCAGAGCAGATACTAGCACCTCAGTGGGAATTAGATCATCGACTAGTGTCCTGGGGCACAGCAGTGAGGGCTGGAGGAGCTGGCAGAGACAGAGAGTGCCCATGGCACCAGCAGACAGAGGACTGCAGGGGACCAGGCACATGCTCAGTTGGGGGCTGATGTGCCTCTGGAGTCGTCCGTGAGGTAGCAAATGCTGGAAGTCCAACAGGGTGTGCGGGAGGATCTGGCGGAGATACATGAGGCTATGCTTGGCTTGGTCTCCGTGGTGGAGGAGTCCACACGGACCATCGCCGATGCAATGAACCTCATGGTTGAGTGCCATATGCCTCCTCCATGGAGAGAGTGGTGACTCTCGTGGAAAGGTTCCTCTAGGAAACCAATCAGGGCTTCCTGGGGATGTGCTCGGACCAGCAAGCCCCCACGTTGGCATTGACCTCAGCTGGTCAGGGCCAGTGTGGGAGACGGTCTGGGCACCAAGTTTCCCAGCTCGGTGCCCATCCATCCACGGTGAGCAAGGAGGTCCGAAGCAATCTCACGTCAGCGCAGCAGCTGCCTGTCGTCTCTGCGTGCTCCTCACAGGGTGCTCCGGGAGAGGGTGGCAGCTCCTCTGCCTCTCTGCCAGTGACCATTGCATCAGGTGAGGCTGTGACAACTGGGGAGATGCCAGCTGTGGAACTGACCGTTCCCTCCCCGGCAGGACCAGGACAGGCTCCATGGGCCAGAGGACGGCCGCCAAGGTCATCGAGGCCAACAGGACAGCACAGTGAGCAGGCTGTCTCAGATGCCAGTGCTAGCAAGGGGGCAGCACCTAGACGTAGCACCTGAAAGCGTAAATTTAAGGCACCTTAGGCACACCATGTGTTTCTCACTGGTGCTTTTGTGTTGCCCCGCAATGAGGTCACGATTAGTTGGTGTGGTGTTTAACACCTTTGTCATTTTGTTTCCTTAAGTTCATTTTGTTATATCATTAAATTTAGACATGTGACCGTGAGTGAGGATGGGGTGACTCTTTTCCTCTGCAGGTGAATGGTTACCCATGATGTCATGAGTGAGTTGCGTCACATTGAGCTTTATTGACAAGGGCCTTAGTTAATGTCCCTATCCAGGCAGATTTAGCACTCAGGTATCGAGTATGGAGCCTGCAGCGCAGGCTTGTGTTGAAGGTCCATCTGCGCTGTGCTAGCTGAAGGTTCGTTGGATTAAAGCCTCCTGGGTGTCCCTGCCTCTCTGGAGTATGGCCGGGTCAGCGTCTAACCCCTCACCATTTCCCCGTGCGTGCTCATCCTCGGACTCACTGCTGGACTCATCGTGTGCAGCTGCAGCAACTGTGTCTACATCTTCTTTGTCCACATCGTCGCCCTTTACAGCGCAGAGAGCGCAGAATGCAACCACTATCAGCGACACACAATCTGGGGGGTACTGGAGTGCACCCCCTGAATGGTCCAGGCATCGGAAGCGCATCTTGAGAAGACCAATGGTTCTCTCCACCACAGCCCTTGTGGAGGCCTGGCTCCTATTGTACCGCTGCTCAGCTTCTGTTCTTGGATGGCAGAGAAGCGTCATGAGCCACCTTCTGAGGGGATAGGCCTTGTCACCCAGCAGCCATCCATCAAGCCGAGCCGGAGCACTGAAGAGCCCCGGCACCTGGGAGTGTCTGAGGATGTCGGTGTCGTGGTAGCTGCCTGGGTACCTTGCACAGACTTGCAGAATCTGCATCCTGTGATCACATACTATCTGCACGTTCATGGAGTGGAATCCCTTCCTGTTGACGAAGGCACCCGGCTCACCTGCTGGTGCCTTGTTGGCCACATGTTTGCAGCCTATCGCACCCTGGACACGGGGGAAGCCAGCAATGGCTGTGAAACCTCTGGCTCGCTGTGTCTGGCTTGTCTGGTCCCAACGGTAGTGGATGAACGTCAATGCACGCTTGAACAGAGTGCCTGTCACCTGCTTGACACAAGTGTGTACAGCTGATTGGGAGACACCGCAAAGGTCACCCACCGAGCCCTGGAAGGAGTCAGAGGCATAGAAGTTGAGGGCAGCTGTGACCTTTAGAGCCACTGGCATGGGGTGTCCACCCTCACAGTTAGCGGAGATCTCAGGCCCAATCATCTGACAGATATAGTTGACCGTCTCCCTTGAGAGATGGAGCCTCCTTCGGTATTGCACCCGACATATTGAGGTAGCTGCTTCTCTGCCTGTATACCCTGGCAGCAGGATAGTGGCGTCTTCTGCGGCCCCGTCTGCCTTGGACTTCCTGCTGGCCCTGCGCCCCTTGTGCCTGCGCCTCTTCTCCCAAAGGTGGCTCCCCTGGAGGCTGAATGTGCACTCCTGGCCTCCTCCCCTTTCTAGCCCTTCCTTCCTCCTCCAGTGGAGAGCACAACCCCCATTCCCAGGCTAAGGGAAGGCTCCCTGAAATCTGCAGGCCTCAAAAAGGATCTTTACTGTAGAGTGCTGACCTGAAGGTTGTGAGTCCTGTCCAAGCAGCTGGTATGAGCTTTGAAGTATTTCTGCTCACACGGGCAAGTATCAGTAACTTTCCAAATTAAATATCTGACTAAGCACATTCACAACCCCACTGACCCCTCTTATGCCGCCTGTGGATGAGGTTTATTCAAATGTATCCTACCCGCCTGCCCGTTGCGCCCGTGTGATGACCTGAAGATCGCACGGGCACCGAAAAATCGCCGTCCATTGGTGCCTCAAGGGCCTCAAGTGGCCCATTAATTAGTGGTGTGGGCGCATCGAAAATCATCGCGCGCCCGCCCACCGAAATAGCACAATGGGGCGCGGTGACGTCGGGACGCTCGCCGATGTCACCGCGTGTTATTTTACGCGTCGGTGTGCGGGGCCTGCCCCTGCACGCCAACGGGAAAATTCTGCCCATTAACTTTGATGGAAAACCTGTTGAAACCTGGAAAATGGGAAGCATTTTTTGGGATTTTCCACAATCTTTCTGCCTGCCTAAGTTACCGTAAATGAATAGGAAATAGCTCATGGAAATTCCTCACTTTAGTATTGTTGTCCAAGCTGCTTATAAAATACATGTATTAATATTATGTAAAAGTTTTATAAATATGGATCTTTTCGACAAGATGTCACAAATATATTTGAAAATATCGTTTCCATTAAATTTCTTTTGTTCTAGAGTGCTTACTTACATATATATATGGGACAGAAACAGGTCATTGGACCCAACAAGTCCATACCAGTGTTTACACTACACACTAACAACCCCAGTGCTTTTTAAAATGGGCTTATTAACTTGCATTGCTACTTTTAGACACAAATTTTGCAGTGGTAATGACAGCTAAGCTATCTGTATTTGTCGTCTTTAATCTTTGAACTGACAGAAACTACTGGATTCCGTACATGTGCAGAATTTTAAAAAAAAATTCATTCATGTGATGTGGGTGTCGCTGGCTAGGTCTGCATTTTTTGCCCATCCCTAACTGCCCTTGAGAAGGTGGTGGTGAGCTGCCTTCTTGAACCGCTGCATTCCATGTGATGTAGGTACACCCACAGTGCTGTTAGGGAGGGAATTCCAGAATTTTGACCCAGCGACAGTGAAGGAACGGCGATATATTTCCAAGTGGGGTGGCAAATGGCTTTGAGGGGAACTCCCAAGTGGCGGTGTTCCCATTTGTCTGCTGCCCTTGTCCTTCTAGATGGTAGTGGTCATGGGTTTGGAAGGCGCTGTCTAAGGAGCATTGGTGAGTTCCTGCAGTGCATCTTTTAGATAGTACACTCTTCTGCTACTGTGCATTGGTGGTGGAGGGCGTGAATGCTTGTGGATGGGGTGCCAATCAAATGGGCTGCTTTGTCCTGGATGGTGTCAAGCTTCTTGAGTGTTGTTGGAGCTGCACTTATCCTGGCAAGGTGGGAGTATTCCATCACACTCCTGACTTGTGCCTTGTTGATGGTGGACAGGCTTTGGGGAGTCAAGAGGCGAGTTACTTGCCACAGGATTCCTAGCCTCTGACCTGCTCTTGTAGCTATGGTATTTATACAGCTAGTCTAGTTCAGTTTCTGGTTAATAGAAACCCCCAGGATGTTGATAGTGGGGGATTCAGTGATGGTAATGCCACTGAATGTCAAGGGGTGATGGTTAGGTTCTCTCGTGTTGGAGATGGTCATTGGTCATTGCCTGGCACTTGTGTGCCACTTGTCAGTCCAAGCCTGGATATGGTCCAGGTCTTGTTGCATTTGGACATGGACAGCTTCAGTATCTGAGGAGTCACGAATGGTGCTGAATATTGTGCTATCATCTGTGAACATCCCCACTTCTGACCTTATGATGGAAGGAAAATCATTGACGAAGTAGCTGAAGATGGTTAGGCCTAGGATGCTACCTGGAATGATGCAGCAGTTACTCTAACTTCTATCTTAATACCAAATGGATGTCCTAATCATTGATTTTGCTATCTATAAAATTAAAAAATGAAAAGTAGAGGGATTCAATGATTTGTACTTTACAATTTGCTGCCTGTGAGAATCCTTCAATGTGATTTTCCGACTACCCTGCTTGGTGACATCACTGTTACTAAGTACCCGGAGAGCCTCTTGACTTGGTACCAGAAAGACTGGCGAAAGTGAAATCCACAAGATCTTTCTTCAAGGTCAACAATGAGTGTCATACTTCACTACTGACTGCAAAATCCATCCTTTTGTGTTTTATGTATCTGTACACCCAGAACCCTCTTTTTCTTCTGCCACAATTAGATTCTTATTTTTCTTGCATCATGTAGCCTCCTTATTTTTCTTACCAAAATCTACAACCTTAGGCTAATCTGCATTCCCCAAGTTTATTAATGTCTCCCTCTGTATTGTTGCAGTTCTCATCTGAATGAACTACGCAGCACAATTTGGTGCCATCCGCAAATTTTGAAGTAATGCTCATTCCTGGGCCTGGGTGACCACCTTTAACCCTCCGTTTTTTTCATTCGTAGCCAGTTTTCTATCCACTTTGCTACTTGTGCCCTGAATCCAGAGGTTTTGACCTTAGTCATAGAAACATAGAAAAATAGAAGCAGGAGGAGGTCATTCGGCCCTTCGAGCCTGCTCCGCCATTCAGTGTGATCATGGCTGATCCCCTATCTCAACGCCGTACTCCCACTCTCTTCCCATACCCCTTGGTGCCTTTAGAGTCTAGAAATCTATCTATTTCCTTCTTAAATATATTCAGTGACTTGGCCTCCAAGGCCCTTTCATCGCCATTACCTCTGCATTTATCAGGTAAATCATCTGTCCCTTAGTAGCCTTATTCCTACCCTGATTCTTATTTTATTATTTATGTATCTTTAGAATATTCTACCATTTCTTTTTATATTCCTTGATGATTTAATTTTACCTCCAAACTGCTTTCAAATTTCTAAAAAGATCAGTTCAAGTTTTCCAGTGTAGCTCTCCTCTTTGTTTATCCTTTGTCATGTCCATCTTGGTCTTTAAGTTAGCTGCTTCTATTGATTTCTATTTCTTTGTGGTTAATGCAGCAAGGGGATCCAGTCCACAGACAAGTACATAAACATTTGAAATCCACATTCTTGTTTGACCCACTGGGAGAATTGCTTGACTATTGAGAGTGGAACACATTGGTCAGTCATCCCTTCAATTGACCATCTGGCTGTGATGCAAATATTCATTTTGAAATTATGCCTTTGAATTAGGGAGTGAATTTCTGCAGGGGTTTCCCCAAACATCTGCTACAAATTTTGGTAGAAAAGCCTTTGAAATCCCAGACGAAGGTGCATAAGTGTCTTCCAGAATTTTCATAGCTCTTCTGCTGAGGTTATGGTGTCTGACTGGGGAGGCTTTTGTGGAAATTCATTTACGTAATGCTTTGAAAGTGTAGCTACTAATGCACACTTTTTCTTCTTTGAATGTTCATTACTTCCTGGACAGTTCAGTGACATCTCACCTGGAGGACTTGTCCCAGAGCCTCTCTGTCGTGGCGAAAATCCCAGAAATGGCCTGAAATTCTAAGTCCCGCCCCTGAACACAGCATGTTCCATTTTCGCAAGGGTGGGAGTGGAGTTGGGCTGGGGTTCGATCTTGCGCATCTCAGAGAGGCAGCTGCCCATTTAAATCACCAGCTGCCTCCACTGAAGTGGGATTTTGGTAGGCCAGGAGTTGAAACTCAAAGTGTGCAGATTAGACCAGGTATGGAGAGGTCTGAACTTGGTGAATTTGTTTGGATAGCCAGGTTATCGCTTTGGAAAAGTAGGGAACCTCTTTGGGAGAGGTAAGGCACCCTTTGGGATTGTTAAAAGTAAATATGATTATGCATAAAAACTGCATAAACTCATTGGACAGGATTTTCTGGCCCCCTCCTGCTGGTGGGATCTTCTCATCCCGCAGAAGTCAATGGACTTTCGGCTGGCTCGCCGCATCTGTCCCACCAGGCCAGGGCCAGAAAATCCCAGCCATTGGAACTTTCTAGCTGTCAAAGATCTGTCTAAGCTGTCAAAGAACTGTCAAAGATGCAAATGCATTGTCAAAGCATACTAGGTGAGATGGCAACAGATGGGGGTAAATGCAAAGGGTGGTAAGGGGCATGGATTGGCATGAGTTGACAGTAAGTTGGCACAGGGGCTTTAAACAGCCGTGGGGATGTGGGGGAATTAGGGGTTCTGAGGGGCCTTGGGGAGTGGGTAGAGGGGTATGCATTGGCATAGGGGGTATGAGGGGCCTTGGGGGTTAGGTGGGGCCATGAGGCGACATAGGTTGGAATGGGGAGTATGGGAGGGTGAGGGCTTGAGGTCTGTTTTTTGTTTTATACTTTTTCAAAATTTTAAATTCAACACAGTGCTGGAGCACAGAGGCAGGCCCTCTGCCCAGCCCACCTCCGCACCCGGCAGCCTCCACACTCGTTCCAGGGGCGACGGGCCTGACTTCTAATCAAACCCACCACCCCCCTCACCCTGGAACAAAACTGTGACCTGTGGGCTTCCAGTTTTAAAGGTGGGGTTTGCAGGACTGGGAATTCTCCCGTCTCCGTGGACCTAACCCAGGAGCGAAACTCTGAGCCCTAGAATTTGAACTTGAAGCCTTCTGTCACATGAACGTATCTTAACGTTACTGATGAAAGTGGAGTTTTTAAAATTAAGTTCTGGAATATTTATCCAGATTTACATTTTACGTGATTCAAGCCTGGCTGATTGCTTTCTGTTGATGGTTCTTTTACGGTCCCAAAAACAGAGGAACAATCATGCTCAATGGAATATTTAATTACCTTGGTTAAGTAGTTTAACCTTAAGTTTCATTTCCAATCAAATATTTACTCAGCAACGGTTAAAGAGATGATCAAAATAGCATCAGTTGCTCTCAGTGTCAGCCTGATCCATATTATCTATTACCCTGTGGGGAAAATGTCATGTTATCTTGATTGAGTCTTGTTAATTTTGAAGGCAGTGAACCCAAAATTACACACAATATTCTAATTGTGGCCTCACCAATGATCTATGCAAGGTTAGAATAAATTATATCCACTTATATTCAAGTGTCCTTGAGATATATCCCAGTACTGGATTAGCCTCACTCACAGTTTAACAATTAATGGCTGCTTACTCTTATTTTAAAGGGATAATTTCACCATCAATACTTCCTTGTAGGAATCAAAGTTCCAAAGAATTATGATAATCAACTCTTTTTTTCGACCTCTATTTCTATTTTGCTAAACATTTTAAACAGTGAGTTTAAATCTTAATTGTTAATTCATACCAATGCCTGGGGAGTCTGATGGATGATAACTTTAGTTTGGGCACAGTTCTTTGGGGATTCACAGGGGAGAGGAAAGGAGACCAATGTCTTTCATTTTCCTGCAATGACAGTAAAGCAGCAGTGGGGAACTTTTTTCTTATCAAGGGTCACTCACACATAAAAAACTTAATTTAATTTTTTTTGGAAAGAATACAGAAGCATTCAACTCATCCACTGCTTTAATGTGATGGCTGAGTTTGTTTTTCCTTAATGAGCCTTGTGATGTCTGCTGGCACTGATGATATTGCTACTCACAACTGGTTTTTCTCTCTCTCTCTCTCCTTTCCCACTGTCTCTCTCTCTCAGCCTCCCTCTCTCCTTCCTCTCACTCCCTCACTCTTTCTCTCCTTTCCCACTGTCTCTCTCTCTCTCAGCTTCCCTCTCTCCTTCCTCTCACTCCCTCACTCTCTCTCTCCTTTCCCACTGTCTGTCTCTCTCTCTCTCTCTCAGCCTCCCTCTCTCCTTCCTCTCACTCCCTCACTCTCTCTCTCCTTTCCCACTGTCTCTCTCTCTCTCTCTCAGACTCCCTCTCTCCTTCCTTTCACTCCCTCACACTCTCTCTCCTTTCCCACTGTCTCTCTCTCTCTCTCTCTCAGCCTCCCTCTCTCCTTCCTCTCACTCCCTCACTCTCTCTTTCGCTCTCTCCTTTCCCACTCTGTCTCAGCCCCAAACCAGCCCAGGACAGTGACTCAACAACCCAAGGCCCTGGCCAACTCCCAGTCCGAGACAGCACCTGGGCCTGAAGCCTGGGCCTGTTCCTCAGTCTGCAGGGGCTGATCCCCTGCCCTGGGACACCAATGGAACTGGAAAGGGGAGGGGGTGGGGGGGATGAGCTGTCGATAAAACCAGGTGTCCTGCTTTCTTTCTCCCCCACCCCAGGTTACTCACACTTCACCACCCGATTAGCAGCCAGCAGCTTCCCGCCCCTACCATCTGCCCCGGCTCCTGGATCTCAGGCTTTGCTTTCTCCCCACAGCCTGGGCCTCTGGTGATTGCGGCCGAGGCTCGGGCATCAGAAGATGATGGCGGCTGGCCCAGAGTGCAGCATGTGGGGGTTGGGCTGGGGCCGGATTTCGACAGCTCTCGGGAAATGGGCTGCGAAATGCCAGGCCTGAAATTGCGGAGACGTTTGCGTCACATGCACGCGATATGTTTTTTTTTTGAAATCTCACCGCAGGCCGGAGGAAAAAGTGCAACGGACCGGATCCAGCCCCCGCCCTGGGGGTTCCCCGCCCCTGAGTAAAGTTTCATTAAAGGAATATGCTCAGATAGATATTTCTTCATATATTTGAGCTACTAGCATGAAAAAGATGGGCTAATTCAGCTCATGTGCAGAATCCAGGATCAAGCAGTGACATGTACTTGTATCAAAAATGAAATATCTTTAGGAGGCAGGGCTCTGGCATCCCTTCACCAGTCACCCAGCACCTTGAAAGAGGAAGCAACTTCAAAGCATGCAAACCAGTATATTAAAGCTCCTTACATGAGAATTTGGATTAAGCAGCTCATAAGTATTCAGTAATGGATTTTGATATTTAAAATATCAAAATAGCAGTGCCACCTGCCCATTACATTCAAGACAGATGTTTGTCAGATGAGGAAACTGAAGCTTGGGACATCAAAACTTCTGAATAGCATTAGCTGGAGGTTGAGTATATAATTATGTTTAATTATTTATGACCTTCACTTGGTTGTGAGAAGTAAGCAGTTGCTACTGAAGCGCTGCATCTCTGATTGGTGAACCTGTCATTTGTTGGGCTATGATATATGTTTCTATTGTGTCAGAATGATGGTGGCAGTGGACATCCACATTTTGTGGTGCTCAAAATATGTTCAGTAGTATTCCTAATACTGCAGCCCATTTAATGAAGGTTCAAATCCACACTTGCCTGTTGTCTAATGACCAACTAATGAATATGTGCCTTTGGAAGCAAAATCTTCCATATCATTCATCTCCCATCTAAATGGTTTAAAGCTGTCTGCTTGTACCTGAAACAAAGGCCCAGCCAATCTCTTTCCACCACCATCTTCATTTGCCTGGCTGAACTTGTTCTCACATTGAACAGTTTCTCCACTCACCTGCTCGAAGAAAAAAGGTGTTGCTATGGGAACTCATATAGGTTTGAATTATGCCTGCCTTTCTGTGGGATATGGAACTTTCTTTGTTTCAGTCCTACTCAGGTCCCTTCCCTTACCTGATTTTCCAGTACATTGATGACTATAACATGCTCTTTCCTGCTGTCACCCTGAACTGGAAAAGTTCATCAAATTTACTTCCAATTTTCACCCTTCTCTCACCTTCATATGGTCTATCGCTAACTCTTCGCTTCCCTTCCTTGACTTCTCAGGCTCTATTTCTGGCGATAGGCTATGAACCAATATTCATAATAAGCCTGATTCCCACAGCTACATTCACTACACTACCACACACCCAACTTCCTTAAGGATTCCATTCCATTCTACCAGTTTCTCCATCTCCGCTACATCTGTTAAGATGATGCAACTTTCCACACCAGTGAACACGTTGGGGAACCGGCCCGACGTGCTTCATTCCAAATTTCCCACAAATCCTGCCTCCAAAGCCACCTCCTGGGGGGCTCGTAAAGTTCCACCTAAAGAGAGAAAGAAGTTTAGGAAGGGAATTCTAGAGCATAGGGCTTAGACAGCAGAAGACTTGACCATAAATGGTGGAGCGATTTCAATCAGGAATTCTCAAGGGGCTAGAATTAGAGATGTAGAGGTATCTTGAAGGCTTGTAAGGTAGGAGGGGATTACAGAGTTAGGGATGTGCATGGCCATGAAAGGATTTGAAAACAAGGATGAGAATTTTAAAATCGACGCTTTGTCGTACCTGGAGCCATGGTAGGTCAGTGAGCCTAAGGTTGATGAGTAAACGGGGCTTGGTTAGGTTATCAACAGCTGCGCTTTGGATGAACACAAGCTTATAGAGTTTAGAAAGTGGGAGTCCTACCAGAGTGCATTGAATTAGTCGAGCCTGGAGGTAACAAATGCCTGAATGAGCAGAAGATGAGCTGAGGCAGGAGTGGAGGTGGGTGATATATGGAGATAAAGTGGCTGGCCTTGTTAATGAGGAGGATTATGGTGTCAGAAGGTAAGGGGCCAGCCAGAAGAGCATTGGAATAGTTGAGTCTTGAGGTAAAACAGGCATGGATGAAGTGTAAGATGGCCAGTGAAATATCCTAGCAGGTTGTGCAGTTTTAACTAGTTAAACTGCAACAGTACTCCTGTTCACATTTGAGAGTTGCTAAGCCTTATCCACCTAGCACCTAAGTTCTCTAAATTTGATCCATTGGGTATCTCCCTGTGAAGAGAGTGTGCACTCCATTAAGAGGGAATGTAAATTCTACTGAAGCGTATGTCCCAGTATTTTTGGTTGGAGATTTCTAATCATGGTAAAAGACTTCTGCCTGTGATGGAAAGTCTGCCTCAGGGTTACCCAAAAATGCTGGCGGGCATTTTAAATTACATCTAACTGGTCTCTCAAATATGCAGTTTGGCTGCCCACTGTGTGGCTGTGCAGCTTACCACATTCCTGCCCACCCTGCGGAATCTTCCCTGGCAATGAGAATATATTGAATGAGACCCACTAATAACATATTTAAAGATACAATTATCAAGCCAAGTAGTCACAGCAAGTTTCTCATTTCAGTGACGCATATTAATCTATCTTGCAGCTTTAAACAAAAATATATTTTTAAATTAACAAAATGAACAAGAATAAAACAAATTGGAATTGATAATGAGTCAGAGTTCTTTTTAGCCAATTGAAGTTGCACTAATATGGAAACTTGCTTTTTAACAGAAACAATTGTGTGAAGATTTTTTTTGTTTAACGACACCTTGTGACAATTATATTATAAGCAATTTTTAAAAATGCCAAAATACTGAGAGAAAGTTATAAATAGCTATGAATTATAAAAGCTACCCAAGCATTTGTCAAGCAATATTGCTGAAAAAAGAGACATGTCTAAGCTTTTAGTTTTGCACTCATCAGGACACTCGCAAGAATACCAATATAAGGGGGAAAACAACAATTTATACTGTATGTGAAGAGAGTGGTGATTGCATGGCATGTGGCGTTGCCGTGGAGGATGCACCACTGATGGTAACTGACAGTTAACTGCCAAGAATTGTGTGAAATTTAAACCAGGCAGCTTGACCCTGATTGGTCAAGGCATTGCCCTGAGGAATGAGTCAGCGAATGGCAGTCACTTATTTTGTTTAGCTGAAACAAGCACGATGTATGCGTGTGTCTGCAAAGAACAGGGCCCTGTGTATTAATATATGTAGCTTCCAGTACACACAAATGTGCCACACTGCGAGCCCAACTGACCATCTTAAATTGGTTGTCAGTGTGATTCTTAGCACACTGAGGATTATTTAGCAAATGTTGTCCAATCGCAGAATCACATCTAATATTGGACACTGTGTTTTGAGTTTTGCAGGCGCGGGCTGGTTGAGTACGGTCTGTACCCTGCCCATTGCGAACAGCAGCTGGCATATGCTGTTTGATACAATCTGCCAGTCTTTGGGATGTACGGATGTGCGAGTGTCCTGATGAGTGCAAGGTGAAAAGCTTAGACATGTCAAACAATATTTATGTTGTTGATTTTTCTAATGTTAAATGTTGCAGCGTCCCACAACAAAATGTTTCATTTACAAACTTTAGCATTAAGATAACCTTCTCAACAAAAGGTGTATATTAAAATAAATGAATTTCAGAGAATAAAATCCCAGAGGACATTGAAGGAAGAGTCACCTTGAGCTACTATTTTGACCCTTTTAGTGAACTGTGATACAGCAACATTAGTATAGCCTTGTGATCAGCTTTGCAATTGTCCTGTCAGCCAGGGGTGATGCATTGTCCAGAGTAGTCTACAAATAAAACAATCACCTTTATTAGTAGTCAGTGAAATGAATAAACAAATTCCTCTGAAAGTCACAGCTAAAAGATTAGATATGTTATCAATGACAGTACCTGATGTATCTTTTTGATATGTAGTGGTTGTCATAAGAATTGTGTGGATGGTTACATGTGAATTATATTAATAAGTTGTCTGCTGAGATAATTGTATAAATCAGTGCAAGGACATTAAGGAATAGTCCTTTCACTTAAACCTACCAAGTGATTAGCAGGCAGACAGGACTGTCTGTTTACCTTTATTGATTTGTAATGATGAAGACGCTAGTGAAACTGTGATTTCATTAACAAGGTATCAGTGCAGCAGAAGAGGGATATAATTTAACCTTATTGCCAATGGACTAAAATGACTATCTACTGAAACAAACTTTGAGCACATGGAACTGATTGGGTGGCATGGGGGGACAGTGGCATAGTGGTAATGTCATTGGCCTAGTAACTCAGAGGCCTAGGCTAATAGTCTGGGGGCATGGGTTTGAATTCTACCACAATAACAGGTGGAGTTTAAATTCAATTAATTAATAAAAATCTGGATCTGACTGGTGTGTGGAAATGGTTTTGTAATTGGAGAATACAAATTTTTATATTATTACACCTATCTCAAGTGGACTCAGGTTTTGATATATATATATATTATATATATGAATTCAATCATGAGTAAATATAATTGTTGCTCTATTTTTCCTCACATGTAATAATTAGTATTGTTTCAAATACTGGGTTCATTTGAATCTTAAGACCTGTAGAAATTTTATTCCATCACTTGGAACCGTTGATTCAGGACTTTGATTGGGCTAATACCAGATTATAGCAGATGAAATTACAGTGACCTCCTGTGCTGAACTTTGTATCTACCAGTTCTGCTTCCTATGGTAGAATTTTCCTGGCCCTGGGGCGGTGGGAATGGAGGAGGAAGGGGGGTCCCTGAAAAATAGCTGGGAGCCACTTTGGGATAGATCCTCGATGAATTCTCATTGCCGGGGAAGATTCCCCAGGATGGGCAGGAATACAGATCAGCTGCCAGCAGCCAGACCGCATATTGAGGCACTAAATAGAGGCCATTTATAATGTTCGCTGGGAGCCAGAGGCTCCATCTCCCAAAGACGGGACTGCCGGCAGCAAAGCGGCCCAAGAGCTACTGCCCGAGGGGTTCCCCTTTCAATCGGAGGGAATCTACTAGCATGGGTGCCTCTAAAAAGTGTAAGTATATTCACCCCTCTTGGGGGGGCACGGGGGGGCGCTTCCATTTTAATGTGCCCTCGCATTCTCGAAACTGCCTCAGCAGAGCCCACCTCTCTCTCGGTGGTGGTAGGGGGGGTGTGCCTAGGCTTTAGAGCTGCCCACCATGTAATTGAATGGTGGTTTTCGAGGCCTCCAGAAGAATAGCTGGCTGCTGGCAACTGCGGGCTCAGGAGCCCCATTAGGTTCTGACGGGGGGGTCCCGAAGCTCGTGGGAAAAACCCTGCCCTTCCTATCAACTATCAGTATATTTCTGGAAAACCTTTTAGCAGATTCCTCAGTTCTAAGTGGCATCATATTTAACATTTGCCTTACATTTAAATGGAGTTTTGGCCTTTCAGCACTTAAGTTGCTTTATTCTGTGACAGATTCACACTCTATTAAATGTCATAATGATCGAATTTCTCCATTACACTTGCTGTTGGTTGCAGAGATGTAGCACATTGACAGCAGATGGACAGGGGTGTTTTAATTGCAAATCCTTTCAAGCTCCAACAAGAACATAATTGCAGCATTTCTGAGGAGAAGTACCTTGCATTTTGGTTAATCACTAACAGTATATTATTGTAAAGGTGAACATTTTGAGAAAAAAATCTAAAGGTCTCTATAGTAAATTACTGCAGTTAAAGGTTGATGGTGTCATTTGAAAAAATGAATTGGTAATGGAACAAGCATTTTTACAGGTTTCAGGGAAAACTTTCTTCCATTTATCTAACAAGGACTTGTGGATGTAGCAATTACGTTAGCTGAAAAGAAGTAGCTTACTTTACAACAAAAACCACACTTCAAAAAATACTTCATTAGTTGTGAAGTGTCTTGTCTGTCCTAAGGACATGAAAGATTCAATTAGAAATCCAATTCTTTTTAAAAAGAAACAACTCAAATTAAGCTTTCAGTGAAAATAGCCTTGTCAATGTGAGCCCTTGATCATATCGAGTGAAGCATTGGAATGGCATTATTAGCCATCTGCTCTTGCCAACATTTATAAAGAAAGGTGGCATTTGGCGAAAAAGCTAATGGGCAAGTTTTCAATAAATCCAATTGGATCTTTCTCGTGGTTCATTCCGTACACTTTTTACTGTGCTAGTCAAAGAATCTGTAGAACTTTTTTAAAACCTTAACTCATCAAGAATGGGTATTCGGATAGATCAAATTAGCAGAACTAACTAACTCCCTGTTTTTAGAGCATGAAGCAAGCACTTTTAAACAGTTGAAGAGTAACTTCATTGCAAACAATTTTGGTAGCATTCCGCTGGCCATATCCAGCCTGCACAACAATGTGTCATCTTAGGGTCTGGGCTTTGAGCTCTCACTGGAGCCAGGAAAAGAGGCAGGCAGGTGCTAAAATAGCGCCACATGTCTGCACACCTCTTCCCTGGCTCCATCTCACCCCAGGCCATTTTCCCAGAGGAGGGGTTTGTGGAGTGCGGGTGGGGTGGGGTTGGGTGGGGGGTGTGGCGGTGGGGTGGGGTGGGGGGTGTAGCGGTGGGGTGGGGGTGTGGCGGTGGGGTGGGGTGGGGTGGGGGGGTGTGGCAGTGGGGTGGGGTGGGGGGTGTAGCGGTGGGGTGAGGGTGTGGTGGTGGGGTGGGGGTGTGGTGGTGGGGTGGGGTGGGGTGGGGGGTGTAGCGGTGGGGTGGGGGTGTGGCGGTGGGGTGGGGTGGGGGTGTGGTGGTGGGGTGGGGTGGGGGGTGCGGTAGTGGGGTGGGGTGGGGGGTGTGGTGATGGGGTGGGGTGGGGGTGTGGTGGTGGGGTGGGGTGAGGGTGTGGCGGTGGGGTGGGGTGGGGGTGTGGCGGTGGGGTGGGGTGGGGGTGTGGCGGTGGGGTGGGGTGGGAGGTGTGGCGGTGGGGTGGGGTGGGGGGTGTGGTGGTGGGGTGGGGTGGGGGGTGTAGCGGTGGGATGGGGGTGTGGTGGTGGGGTGGGGTGGGGGTGTGGTGGTGGGGTGGGGGTTGTAGCGGTGGGATGGGGTGGGGGGTGTGCTGGTGGGGTGGGGTGGGGGTTGTAGCGGTGGGGTGGGGTGGGGGGTGTGGCGGTGGGGTGGGGTGGGGGGTGTGGCGGTGGGGTGGGGTGGGGTGGGGGGTGTGGCGGTGGGGTGGGGTGGGGGGTGTGGTGTTGGGGTGGGGGGTGGGGGGTGTGGTGGTGGTGGAATTGGAAAAGGGGTTGTTGGCGGCAGGAATGTTCCAGCCACCTTGCAGCTTCCCAGAGGCGGTGGTGGCCAGTTTAGCTCTCTGCGGGGGCTACATCCCCGTGACAGAGTGAGGGGCCTGCATTCCAGGCAGTCTTAGATGAAGCCCTGCACACCTGTCTGGTGCAGCTGGAGTCTGTAGAGGTGATCTCTCCCTAACTCACTGTGGTGGCCTGGCTGCAAAGACTTGTTTTTATTTCAAATTTTAAAAAGTGAGAAAAAGGGTCACTCCGTTTGGATGTGGTATATCCCTCATTTACCTGCTATGGCATCTTGCTTTCAAGCTGGAAGGCCTTTAATTGGCCCTCCAGCTTCGAGAACCCACCCACCATACTCAATTGGACAGTGAGTCCACCCTAAGGTCATTTATTGGCTGCTCCAGAGAAAATCACAATGGGCAGAACGTTTCGCTTGGCGTGTGGGCGCGGGCCTAACCTGCTCGAGTGTGAAATAGCACGTGATATTTCAGTCCGTGGACGCACGCAAGAGTCGGCAGTGCGCCAGCCGACAATTAAGAGGCCTATTAACGCCATTAACGTAGTAATCAACGGTGATTTCCGTTGCTCATCCAATGTTACGGTTGGCAGGCGGGCGAGCGAATCATCCAGGCAGCCTTTACTCATCTAAGGGCAGGGAGAGGCTTCTGATATTAATTTAAAAAAAGATAAAAATGTTGGGACGGAATTTACACCAGCCGTATGTTCAAGTGACTAATCCCGATGCGTGGACATTTTCTTCAGCATTTGAAAGTCTTTATTTATGGCTTTTGAATTCTTCAGCTCCCTGAGGCAGCTCTCTGCCTTCAGGGGGCTTTCTGTGAGCACTCCCCCTGCACCCACGCTGACTTCAGCGATCGCCCGCCTCCTGCCCCCACCCTGGCAGAGGAGCTTTCTGTGAGCGCTCCCCTGCACCCGCGCTGACTTCAGCGATCGCCCGCCTCCTGCCCCCACCCTGGCAGCGCTGAGCATTTCAGTGTGCCTTTCGCGCTGGCTGGCCGTTAATTGGCCACCCGGCGTGAAATCGTGGTCGGGGGGCCGATCACGGGCGGTGGCCCGGTTCCCGGTTGCTCCTGGGACTGTCGACCGTGCCTGCGTGACAAACTCAAAATCCTGCCCAATGAGTTAGTTCCCCCACACAATGTGGGCTTCTCACTGACATTCAGCAGCCCACAAGGAAAATCCTGCTCTACAATTTGTTAATATAATTAATAAATGTGAAAATTACATTTTTGATTCGCACCATAGGGCAGAATTGTACCATCGGTGAGCAGGGGGTGGGGCCCACTCGCTAATGCCATTGAGGCCATTGACAGGATCAATTAAGCAATTAAAGGACCTGCCCGTCCAACCTTAAGGTTGGCGGGCAGGCCAGGAGCCCCGGCGGCAACTAGAAAAAACATGAAACCTCATCCAGCAGCGGGATGAGGTTTCATGTAGGGATTTAAAAATGTTAATAAAGTTGTTATGGAAATTATGAACATGTCCCATGACTTTGTCACATGAGGGGCATGTAAGGGATTTTTCTCTTCTCTAGTTTTAATATTTTTAAAAGTCGAGGCGATCTCCCTGAGGCTGCACTTATGTCAGGGAAATGAGTGCACTCTTTCGTGCGCATGCGCGAAAGAGTGCACTCTCGATTTTAGGGACTCCCCCCCCGCCCGCACAGGGAGCGCATAGCGCTTCCCAGCAGACGTAAAATGGTGGCGTGGCCCCAATCGCTGGCAGCGATCAGCTCCGCGCCTGCCCGCGATTGGGTCAGGCCCGCCTGCCTGACGAACGGAAAATTCTGCCCATATTGTCTGACAACCCAACCCTTTTTAAAGCTCTACAGTTGTAACGATTAAAAATATTAAATGCCTGTTTACTGCCCAAGATGAGGATTAACCCTCAGTTAATGTCAAAAATCGCAAGTGACTACCATGTTAGTGCCTTTCAAATTGATAAGTGGTACTTAATCATTTTAAATCTTTTTAAAATCTATATAGTGCCAGCACATTAAATAAAACTAGCTATTAACTAGCCTAGTTTTCCTTTCCATGCTCCTGGAACAATTTTGAAGGGATTGCAGGAACAGAGAGAACTAAATGTGTATGTACACGGGTGTTTGAAGGTGCTGAGACAGGTTGTGAAAGATATTAATAAAGGAAGGCTTCCTTGGCATTATAAACAAAAGCAAGAAAGTTATGCCAAAGCTTTATAATTCAATGGTTAGGTCCTAGCTGGAGTGCTGTATTTTATTCTGGACACAACACTTTAGGAAGAATGTCAAGGCCTTGGAGAGGGTGCAGAGGAAATTTACTAAAATGGTATCAGGATGCAGGGACTTCAGTTATGTGGAATGTCCAGAGGAGCTAGTGTTACTCTCCCTAGAGCAAAGTAGGTTAGGGGAGATTTAATAGAGGTGTTCAAAATCTTGATGGGTTTGATATAATAAATAAGGAGTGGGAAAAGGGTCTGTAAGCGGAGGACACAAATTTAAGGTGTTAGGCAAGGGAACCAGAGGTGAGTTGAGAAGAAAACTTCACAGTGACATATTATGATCTGGAATGCACTGCCTGGAAGACTGATGGAAGTAGATTCAGTAATAACTTTGAAGGGAATTGGTTAACTACTTGGAGTAGTGGGGCCTGGTACATAAAGGGTTAATGTGGTACTGAGTACAGTGCTGCCCACATAGTGATGTAAGAAGACACATGATCCAGAGCCAGATCCAGTCTAGTGATGGGCAGAGTTGGGTAAAGACCTAGGCTGGAGTCAGCTCCATACCTGTACCCTCTACTGTAAATATGTGCATAGTTATGAGTTACTAATAAAAATTTGCTGTTAACACACTCTAGACTACGAAGCCTACTTCATGGTGTCCAAAGCAGGATTCTTTACTACTTAATGGGGGAAAAAAATTGCAGGGATGTAAGGAAAGAGCAGCAAAGAGCCAGCACAGGTAAAATTGGCATTCTGCATCATTCCATGGTTTATGAAGTCACAAGACTTATAGTGTGTCACATAACTTCCACTGTCTTTCACCCAACAGGTGGACAGTCGATCCAAAAGATCTAAAAGACAACGTTTGTTAAAAAGTATAGTTTCAGATAATTATTTGATATCAAGTTTATGGCAAGATTGGTAAAGGCATCTGCAATTAAGTTTATTTCACTGTATCTTAAAACAAATCAAATGTACTTTTCATTGACACGTAACAAACAAAAAACATGCCAAAGGTCAATATCGCTACTTAGAATTTTAGCTTGTGTGAATTTGCTTCACCTGATGATCAAACAGAATCTGACTAAAATATTCCCAATTAAAAGACACCTACAAAAGTGCTGGTATCACTATAGTCAGACATAGGACACCTTTGCAGGTGGGAGGAATATCCTCCAGGGCAACATCGTTGTTGGGAATGGCTGGGTAGAATTTCCATCTGCTTGACTGGCCCTGCCATAATTCCATTTTCCAGGGTCAGGGGATCATTTGAATATGGAGAGTGGATTGCCAGTGATATCCTTGCTCTGTCACCATTTTGCAACACTGTGTGACAGGGTAAAGGGGGTAGCTGACAGCTGCAGAAGAGCCGAGAAGGTATCTAACCATAATGCGATGTTATGCCTAATAAAGGTACGTCATGTCTCTAACTTTTAAGATGCAAACTTTATTCAATGTGGACACTTTGAAATTGACTTTTCCTTTAAAAAGTGGACAATGTGCTGCAAAGACCTGAAGGTCAGCTAACTTGGCTTGTGTATTCAAAAACTGTCTCACTGTCTCACATGGACAAAAGGATACACTCCAGGCTAAGAGGTGTCAACTACACCCATCCTGAGTTCATCAGAAGACATACCTACATTGAATGGTTTTCTTCTGAAATAAAGAAGGTGATTGTCTTAACCCCCCCTCAGGATGAGTGTCTTAAAACAATAAGCCAGGATTTGGCTGATTAACCTGAGCCCACCACCATAATTGTGAGAATCGACATGGTAAGGCAACCAAGTTTGTCCCTTTGTAATCCTTAAATGCTGACTGGAGAAAGACAGCAGCATTAGCATCGATTTTTTTTTTATTGTAAAAATATACTTTATTCATAAAAAATCTTCAATCACATTCAAAACCATTTCAAAAACAACATTACAAGGGTACAATCCAGGTTAAACTTTTACAAAATGTATCACCAGGTGCATCAGTACAAACAATATTACAATCATTTACAGCCTTTCATTTTGATCTGTACAGCCCGAGGGGCTCTAAACAGTTCCCAGTCTCTCGGTGCGCTGTGGTAGAAAGGTCTTAGACAGCGACCCTTCCCCATTGCGCCTTTGCGGCAGCTGCCCCAAGCTTTAGTGCGTCCCTCAGCACGTAGTCCTGGACTTTGGATTGTGCCAGTCCGCAACAATCGGTCGGGGACAACTCTTTGTGCTGGAAGACCAACAAGTTTCGGGCAGACCAAAGCGCGTCTTTCACCGAGTTGATGATCCTCCAGCTGCAGTCGATGTTTGTCTCGGTGTGTGTCCCTGGGAACAGCCCGTAGAGCACAGAGTCCTGTGTCACAGAACTGCTCGGGATGAACCTCGACAGCAACCACTGCATCTCTCTCCAGACTTTCTTTGCAAAGGCACAATCCACAAGGAGGTGAACAACGGTCTCTTCCCCACCACAGCCACCTCGAGGGCATCGTGCAGAGGGGGTGAGACTCCTGGCGTGTAGGAAGGATCTGACCGGGAGGGCCTTTCTCACCACCAGCCAAGCTACGTCTTGGTGCTTGTTGGAAAGTTCTGGCGATGAGGCATTCTGCCAAATGACTTTGACAGTCTGCTCGGGGAACCATCCCACAGGGTCCACCCTCTCCTTATCCCTCAGGGCCTCTAGGACGTTACGTGCTGACCACTGCCTGATGGACTTGTGGTCAAAGGTGTTTTTCTGCATAAATTTTTCCACCAGGGACAGGTGGTACGGCACGGTCCAACTACTTGGAGCGTTCCGCGGCAGCGTGGCCAGACCCATCCTTCGCAACACCGGGGACAGGTAGAACCTCAGCACGTAGTGACACTTGGTGTTTGCGTACTGAGGGTCTACGCACCGCTTGATGCAGCCACACACAAAGGTGGCCATCAGTATGAGGGCGATGTTGGGCACGTTTTTTCCCCCTTTATCTAGAGGCTTGTACATCGCGTCCCTGCAGACACGATCCATTTTCGACCTCCAGATAAAGCGGAAGATGGCTCGAGTGATCGCCATCGCGCAGGAGTGTGGAATGGGCCAGACCTGCGCCACGTACAGCAACAGCGAGAGTACCTCACACCTGATGACCAGGTTCTTACCCGCAATGGAGAGGGAGCGTCGCTCCCACATGCCCAGTTTCCTTTTCACCATAGCCACTCGCTCCTTCCAGTTTCTAACGCATGCCCCGGTCCCTCCGAACCATATCCCCAGCACCTTCAGGCCGTCAGCCCTGACAGTGAAGGGGACAAAGGATCGGTCAGCCCAGTTCCCAAAGAACATGGCCTCGCTCTTCCCACGATTTACCTTGGCTCCCGAGGCCAGTTCGAACTGGTCGCAGACGTGCATCAGTCTGCGCACCGACAGCGGATCCGAGCAGAAGACGGCGACGTCGTCCATGTACAGGGAGGCTTTTACCTGAGTGCCTCCACTGCCTGGGATCGTCACTCCTCTTATGCCCGGATCCTTCCTGATGGACTCGGCAAAGGGTTCTATGCAGCACACGAAAAGGACAGGCGAGAGAGGACAGCCCTGCCTGACTCCAGATTTAATCGGAAAGCTATCTGTTTCCCACCCATTGATTGAGACTGCGCTACTGATGTTAGTGTAGAGCAGTTGGATCCAATTTCGAATTCCCTCCCCAAAGCCCATTTTGGAGAGCACATCCCCCATGTAGGTGTGCGATATTCTGTCAAAGGCCTTCTCCTGATCCAAGCTGATGAGGCAGGTATCCACACCCCTGTCCTGTACATAGGCAATCGTATCCCTGAGCAGCGCCAGGCTGTCAGAGATCTTCCTGCCTGGCACAGAGCAGGTCTGGTCAGGGTGAATCACCAATTCCAGAGCGGATTTGACCCGGTTGGCGATGACCTTGGACAGAATCTTATAGTCCACATTCAACAGTGAAATGGGTCGCCAATTTCTAATTTCCTCCCTTTCCCCCTTGTGCTTGTAGATGAGGGTGATGATGCCTTTCCTCATGGATTCTGACATGCTGCCGGCCAGGAGCATACTCTCGTACACTTCTAGCAGGTCTGGGCCGATCAAGTCCCACAGAGCCGAATACAACTCCGCCGGCAGGCCGTCGCTTCCGGGGGTTTTACTCTTCTCGAAGGACTCGAGGGCCTTAGTCAGTTCGTCAGGAGTTAGCGGTTTGTCTAGGCTCTCCCGCGTACTGTGGTCTAAGACCTCCGTGATAGAGGACAGGAAGGACTGGGAGGCCGTGCTGTCCGTGGGCTTCACGTCATACAGACCGGCATAAAAGGATTTGCTGATCCTCAGAATGTCGGACCGTGATGACTTTACTGAGCCGTCTTCTTCCTTCAGGCTGCTGATCACAGAGCGCTCTCTGTGTACCTTTTGGAAGAAGAAACGTGAGCACGTCTCATCCTGCTCCACGGAGCGGACTCTGGAACGGAAGATGATCTTGGAGGCCTCCGAGGCAAAGTGCGAGGCTTGCTGGCCCTTCACCTCTTGGAGCTCCTCCTTGACATCGACCCCCATCGACCGCAGCCGGAGCAGATTCTGCATCTTTTCCTGGAGTCGGGACATTTCCCTCTGTTCCTTTCTAGCTTTCTGGGTGCCTTTGCGGATGAAAAACCTCTTGATGCTTCCCTTGATCACTTCCCACCAGTGTGTCAGGGACTCAAAGAGGGGTTTCACGGTTCTCCAACCTTTGTAATCCCTCTTGAGCTCCTCAGTGTTCTCTGGGGTCAGCAGTTGCACATTTAGCTTCCATGCCCCCCTGCCCACCCTCAGGTCTTCCTCCAAGTGGCAGTCCGCCAGTAGGAGGCAGTGGTCAGAGAAGAACACCGGCTTGACGTCGGTGGATCTGACTGTGAATGCACGGGACACAAACAGGAAGTCTATCCTGGAACGAATGGACCCGTCTGGCCGCGACCAGGTGTATCTACGCTGCGCTCCGTCTGCAGGGTTGCTGAAGACGTCGTGCAGCTTGGCATCCTTAACTGTTTCCATCAGGGATCTGGACGTAGCGTCCAATCTGCTTCCGGCCCTGCCGGATCGTCCAGCCGCATCGATGATGCAGTTGAAGTCCCCGCCCAGAATGACAGCATTAGCATCGATGCCTTAAGAACTGGAGCCTGCAACATCGTAAGGTCTCCAAACCTGTTCCTTCTCTGGTCCACCAATACAACAAACTGACTTCTTAGTAATGAGACTACAAACAACTATTCGTGACCTGCAGAAAGTCCATTCCTTTGAGAGAACCCTGAAGCAACTTTGACATATAATTTCGGATGTTGAATTCACCTAAACAAGCCGTCAGGAGTGAAGACGTCTTCTTCATCAGGCCTGTAACCTGTGTTTTCCAGACATAGACAAGACAATCATGTGAATCACAAACTATTCTTTCTGATTATAACCTGTAAAAGTGCACCATTCCCTTCAACTGTACTTTCCTTGAGTGTGCTTCTGCTCATGGACAGGATTTTTACCTCGTCGGGCGGGCGCAGTGGGCGTGCCCGGAAGCATCTGTGAAACTGACCGCCACCCATGATTGGGCCCCGACCGCGATTTCACGCTGGCTGGCCAATTGACGGCCAGCCATCATGAAACGCGTGCTGCAGTGCTTACCGCTGCCGGGGTGGGGGTAGGAGGGAGGGCAAGCGCGGAAGGTTGTGCGTGCAGACACTGAACGCTCCCTGAAGGTGCAGAGCTGCCTGAGGGAGCTGAAGATTTAAAACGTGACAAATAAAGATTTAAAAAATAAGGTGAACATGTCCCTTCATGTGACTCTGTCACATAAGCAGGCACATGTTATAAATGAGACTTAAACGTTTTTATTTTATTTTTAATTCCTGTTGGAAACCTCATCCCACCTGTGGATGAGGCTTCATAAAAAATCCAAAGGCTGCCTAGCTGATTTGCCTGCTCGCCAGCTGTAAGGTTGGACGGGCAGTGAAAAATTGCATTTAATTATTACTTTAACGGCCTTAATAGGTCTGTTAATTATAGGCGGGCACGCTGCCAAATCCCACGAGCGCCCGCCGACAGAAATAACGCGCGAGTATGCGATGAAGTCGGGATGCTTGCCCGATGTCTTTGCGCATCATTTTACGCTCGAGCATATCAGCCGCACACCCAGCGAAACATTCTGGCCCATGTGTGTGACTCTCATCGCGTTAGATTTCGGGGTGAGTGCTTAAACAAACAGTCATCTTTATTTATTTAAACCCACAAAAAGGTTGCTGCTGATTATTCAAATTGTCCACACATTCAAGGGTTAAAAAACACAGGCATCTTCCTCTCAATAGCTTACTGATTATGGACAGTTGTAAGCGGAACAGGAATTTCAGCAGTTGTCTCTCACCCTGCCCGTAACAGAAAGAAATCTTTATGTGGAGGAGTGGGAAGCAGCTGATGTGCTAAAAAGAGAAAACTTGGCTAGCATCAGCATTGAATGCTGACTGGTTCAAGCTGCCACAAAGAAACAGCTGGAGTTTTAATCCCTATCCCCTTGCATCAATTGCATTAGCAAGACAGGGAATGGGTGGTCAATTGCCACTGGGCAGCTTTTGAGAAATCCTGGGTGGCTGCTTAAGAGAGATGTTAGATTACTATCGTACATAAGTAGGTGGCCTAGCACCAGTTTTAGCCACACTTGCTGAAATTGGTAATTGATAAGTGACTAACTTACCAAGCCAGGCTTGGTCCACCCTCAACAAGATGTTAGTTCACTTTTTAAAAAAACAATCAAAAATAGTTGCTGTGGAGCCAGGAGGAATGTGAGTTCTCCTCCAATCCCACAGCAATTGTGAACATCTCGCATGCACATTGCTGATCTACACTACACCTCCACCAGCACCAGGGCATCTTTGGGCCTCTGATGATGAGGTAAGTGGCTTGACATTAATCTCTGGAAAATGAGCAAGCTGCCTGTGGAGGCGTGACAGGAATTTGCTCAAGACCAGCACTGATTCTGGGCTCAAAACAGACAGAGATCAATTTCTACCTCTTTATCCCTTACTGGTGATTGTGAGGGAAATATATGTCAAACTTGAGACAATGAGGAAGATGAAAACTGCAAACATTGATATTCCTGTGCATTGGAAGAAGACACTAACATGGTGATACGCTCCTGCCATATCTTGCTTCTCTGGGAATTGGTGTTGATCAGGAATGTTTTAAGTTTGTAATACTGTGAATGGAGAATCCTCGTGAATCATTTCAAGGGTCTCAGGTCCTGCAAGTATAGCTTTACAGACCGCCCTTTCAACATTTATTTCAATTAAACTGAGTATTTTATTCAATTCAGTAATGACTCAAGGTTCACTGTTGCAGTTGTCTCGTTGCCCATGGGAGAGCTGTAGAATATGGGACATTATTTATTCACCTTCTAGCGAGTAATATAATACTATTTCAAGTTAAATTACAGTAACTTGAATCACCTCAAATAGCGGAATCATACAAAGATTGTAATAGCCAAGAAGCAGGACAGCCTGTAGGTGTTCTGAACACAAATTCCCATCTGAAATGTTAACCTGTTACCATGTCTTCAAATGGTGATGAACCTACTGACCATGTCAAGTATTTTTTATTCTCATAATGTAAAAACAAGAAGATGACATTGTTCTCCCACATCCCAGGCTGTCAATCTTGACATATAGGGGCAGGATTTTTGGGTTGTCAGGCGGGCGCGATTGGCAGGCCCGGGAACAGCCGGGAAATGGGCCGCCACCTGTGATTGGCTCCCGACCACGATTTCACGCTGGCTGGCCAATTAACGGGCCCAGACAGCGTGAAACGCACACTGAAAGGCCCAGCGCTGCTGAATTGGGGGTAGGAGGAGGGTGAGAACTTAAGTCAGCATGGGCACGGGGGAGTGTGTAATGAAAGCTCCCTGAAGGCAGAGAGCTGCTTCAGGGAGCTGAAGAATTTTAAAGCCAAAAATAATCATTATGAAATTCTGAAAAAAATTTCCACCAATAAGAATCACTCACCTAAACATATTGATGATAATAATTCTGCCAAAACATTTAAATTTTTAAAATTAATATCGGAAACCTCATCCCGCCCTTGGATGAGGTTTCCTCAAAAATCCAAAGGCCACCTGGCTGATTCGCCCGATCGCCAACCGTAACGTTGGACGGTTTTACATCTTGAGTTTATGAGTTCACTAGTCGAGTAAGTTCGAATTGCACACCTTCATTTATATTTGTTAGTTAATGCTCGTTATCAATAGCATAGAGAGACCGACAAAAGTACAAACTCTGATTGTTTATTGCAACAGAAGGCAGAGCACTAAATCCTTGCATGCTCCCACAACCATCTCCAGCTCTAGACTTAGTTAACCAGTAGCCCACGCTGTACAGTGATTGGTCAGTACTATCACATGGTTAGTCCACTTGCATTCCCTTAAAGGTACATAGTACTCCACTTTACCACATCCCTCCCCCTTTACTTAAAAAATACTGTTGACAAACTTAACGTGAATTATTTACATGAATAACTATTTACAAATCAAGTCTCTCAGGAGACTTTCTTGGATGAGTTGAGCGTCACAGTTCAACAACCTCAGCTGGATTTTCCCCGACCTCCTTTTCAGGGGACAGTTGTCCACTGGGTTCCTCAGTGGATGATTTCACCATCTTCCGGGTGAGGTCACATTCACTCCTGCTGCTTTTCCCCTCCAAGCTGAAACAGATAAAGGCAACAAGCACAAAGCAACACAGCAGTGAGCTGCATGAGGTGTGAAGGGAGGAGAAAGAGGAAAAGAAAAAAAAATTGTCTTTCTTTTCGAGGATTGCCAATAATTCCTCTTTTTCTTTCTGTGTGTCCTTTTCTTGGCGACACTGATCTGTATCTCAGCCTTCTCTTTAATTTTGCTATTGGCTGGACTAGACTCAGGCGCGAGCTGAATGTGAGTGAGCTGAATAGTTGGGTTTTCCAACAGCTCTTCTGAGAACTCAGGGCCTTCTAGTTATAAAACTTCAGCTGCTGCTTCAGCTCTTTTAATTATTTCCTATTCTCATTAATAGTTTCCTGGAGAATCGCATATCATTGCCCCTTCTCAGCTAATTCATTCCTTAACTCAGCCAGAGACAGGTTTAACTCTTCCTTTTCTTCTTCATATCTTTTCAGTGGCACAAATTGGGAGCTGATTGAATTTTGTGCACAAAAGTTCTTTAATAGGTTTTCCTTTTCTTTTTGAAGGATGCTGACTTCAGCTTGAACTCTGTCCCAGTGTAACACCTCAATGGTCTTCTCCCACTGGGTCTTCATGCACTCATTTTTTTCTACAGTAGCACTTCTGGTTTCCAATTGGGAACTTAGCGGGCCCTCAAAGTTTGTCTCTCCCAGCCAATTCCTTCCGAGGAGACTCGGTCCCCTGCCTGACATTACAAATAGGGGTAATTTTGCAGACTGTTCCTCATACTGCACCTTGACTTGACATATCCCTTTAGGTCTCATTTCTTCACCCATGTATGTTTTAAGTTTAGTGTCCAAAACTTCCAATCATAAAGGATGGGTTCCTTTATTCAAGTATCTGAATGTATGTTCTCCAATGACAGACATCGACGCTCCAGTATCAACTTCCATCTTAATGGGTTGTCCATTGACTATAATGACTACTTGGATCGGCTCAGTTCTACCCACTTTCAGGTTATATAATGAATGGATGCCTGATTCTATTTCTTCTGCTTCTTCCATGAGACATATTTCACGATTTCTCCCTTTGTCTTTAAAATGCTGTCTCAGCCTATCTCTGCTTTACGTGACCATAGCGGCAGCAAAAAAAGCATTCGACTTGTTTGAATTGTCGACCACCCACTGGTTGCCTGGATGCATTTCTCTCATTCATTTTGTGGGTTTTCACTGTAGTACTGCTGTCTTTTACTGATATGTACAAAGGGGGCATTTCCCGCCTTTCTGTGGGGTCTGATGTTTTCGAGCATTTTGTTGCCGGTCTGTCCTGCCCTACCAGATGGATGGCACCATTTTGTGCATCTCTTATAGCTTCCGAATTTCTAACAGCACTTTCCATGACTGTGGCTAATTCTAATGCCTTACTGAAGTCTAGATTAACTTCGGCTAGCAAAACGCCTTTAAATAGTATCATCTCCAATACCGCATATCAGTCAGTCTCTGAACATATCACTAATGGACGTTCTGAATTCGCAATGTTCAGTTAATGCCTTTAAAAATGGCGACATAGTCAGCTATAGTCTCCCGTGGAAGCCTATTCCTTGAATTGAACTTGAAGCGTTGAATAGTAACTGAGGGCGTTGGTCTCGAGTGGTTTTGTACAATTTTTATTAACGCGTCGAAAGTTTTTGAGTCGGGGATGTTGGGTGACACGAGGCTGCAGTTCAGCCCATATGTTTTGCTCCCGCATGTGGACAAAAGAATCACCCTCATCTTTTCCTCCCCTGTGATGTTGTTAGCAGTAAAAAAGAATGCTAGACGTTCGACATACTGAGACCAGTCATCTGAAATGGGGTCGAATAGATCGACGTGTCCGAACTGTGGCATCATGAACGACTGCAAGGGGACTGCGCTTCCCAGTTAATGATGAATTCAGGCATTTGGCTTACCGCGGCTTTCTTGACTGATGTTGATTTATTCGTGTTTTGCCTTCTGCAGAGTTGCCCTCTCTCTGGGGTCTCTTATGATTTTCTGTCCATAGCCATTTTGCTTGCATGTACCTCTTTAAATGTATTGTTGCTTTAAGAGCAGTCACTGTTTTTTGTCAACTCTGTCTCTGCAGCTGTCGGCTTTTCTGTGCTATGTTTCGCACTCAAGTTTTGGCGGGATCCTCACGATTGCAATTCTGCAGGGTTTTTTTTCTCTGTTTTTTAAAATTTAAAAATGCAGCACTGCTTCTTGCTCTGATTGCCGTCTATTTTACAACTTAAGTACAGATTCTCTTTCTTGTTTTGCCCACCCATCTTGTGGGTTCTCACTCAGGATGCTATTTTTCTTTCCTCATCGCCAGTTTTATGCTTTGAGTCTAAGAGTTCACTAGTTGAGTAAACTCAAATTGCATGCCTTCATATACACTTGTTAGTTGAGGCTTGCTATCAGTAATGGAAAGAGATCGACATAAGAACAAACTGTGGTTGTTTATTGCAACGGAAGGCAGAGCACTAAATCCTTGCATGCTTCCACAACCACCTGCAGCTCTAGACTAGTTAACCAGTAACCCACACTGTATAGTGATTGGTCAGTACTGTCACATGGTTAGTCCACTTGCATTCTCTTAAAGGTACATGGTACTCCACCTTACCACAGATGGGCAGTGAAAAATCCAGATCAGTTACTACATTAATGACCTTAATAAGCCTCTTAATTGTCGGTAGGCACACTGCTGACTCTCGCATGCGCCTGCCGACCGAAATATTACATGAGTACGTGATGATGTTAGGACACTTGCCCGACGTCATCGTGCGCTATTTTACGTCCGATCAGGTCGGGTGTGCGCCCACCTATGGGGCATAAAATTCTGCCCATAATGATTTAAACATAATCTCATGGGTTACTGTGACTCAGATAATTTAAATGAGTATCTGGCTTAAACCCTTCAGTATTGTATTAATTAGTTTCAATATATATTTGAACCATGGAATGAACCGCAAGGATGTAACCTATGTCCTACCTCAAACCTATTAATTAGGATGCTTTAGATTGCATGTGGAAAATTAAATAGGACTTCCTGGTAATTTAAACTAATTATCATATTTAAAATGCTAGCTGGCCAAATGCCAATATCATGCTATTGCTTTCTATTCTTTGATATGTGAAGTGGATAATATGGCGGTAACCATTGTGGACTCAATTTACACCTGGCATATATTGAATGGTGGGACCACAGTTAGTTATTTGTTTTGCTGCTTGCTGTTTCATGGAACTCTCCTATAATAGAAACAGCTCAGCTCTATTTGCATGCTACATTGAAGTTTCAGTCCTTTTATCTCAGCATGCTATAGATATCATTGGGCTGAACAGCTAGGAGATGTAATGGAGTCAGACAGTAGGAGGATGTTACATTAATATCGATAGATAGAGTCAGTGCATGTCATTAATGTCATTCAGTGTAGTGTTTAGGAGATGTAAGTGAATCAGATTGTTTGAGGGTACAACATTATCACCAGCTATATCCGTAAGCCTAGGGTGCTTCAGTGTTCTCATCATTTTTACTGTACATGTTACATCCACACGATTTCTGACTCTGTTACTTATCCTACATAATTCCCATTTGCACTTTGAGAATAGAAATGTAATTGAATCTACAGAGAAGATCAAATAAACACCACAGGATCGCAAGTTTTGTCTTTCTTTTGTTCTTTTGTTACACATGCTCAGTACGCTACAAATTCTGACATCCTGCTTCATTGCAAGTGCAGGCATGCAATCCAGAATGCCTGAGATATCTGTACTCTCCTTCTGCGCAATGTTGGAAACTGACTTTTTATCAGATAATCTTCACAAGGAATTCCTTTCCAGTTTATCTAATTTTGACCAATAACACTCCTTTCTCCCTAATCTGCCCTTTGAGACAGGCTGCACAGTGGAAGGGGTTTTTAAAATGACAGTGGAAGCTGTTGGGATGGAAGGCCGACATGCTCTTGCCAACATGGAATATTACCAAAGGCGGGAATTGTAGTGGCTTGGTGGCCTGTTGATCAGAGGCGGGAAGCCAATTAAAGTAATTAATTGGCTTACTGATGGCCATTTTACACACGGGAATACAAGAGATAGGAGCAGGAGTACAGCATACAGCCCATCAAGCCTGCTACATGTGATTAAGGCTGATCTTGGGCTTCAAATCCACTTTCATGTCCGCTCCGCATATCCCTTGATTCCCTGAAAGATCAAAAATCTGTCTATCCCAGCCTTAAATATATTCAACAATGTATCATCCAGAACCCTCTGGGGCAGAGAATTCCAAAGTTTAATAACCATTTGAGTGAGGAAATTTCTCATCTCAACCATAAATGATTAACCCCCTTACCCTGAGACTGCGCTCCTGTGCTCTAGATTCCCCAGCAAGCAGAAACAACCTCAATGTCTACCCTATCAAGCGCCTTCAGACTATTGTATGTTTTAATGAGACCACCTCTCATTCTTCTAAACTCCAGAGAATGTATGCACAGTTTACTCAGCCTCTCAGAGGAAAACCCTCTCATCCCAGGAACCAGTTTAGTGAACCTTCAATGTCCTGCCTCCGAGGAAACATATCCTTCCTTAAATATGGAGGCTAAAACTGCACACAGTACTCAGGTGTGATCTCACCAAAGTCCTGTACAATTGTAACAAGACGTCCTTATTCTTGTACTCCACTCCCCTTGCAATAAAGACCATTTGCCTTCCTAATTGCTTGCTGCGCCTGCATGCTAACTTTCTGGGTTCTTTATACAAGCACGTAAGTTTCTTATTTACAAGTTTTCATGCCTTTTTAAAAAAACCTGCTTTTCTATTCTTATGACCAAAGTCACACCTCATACTTCTCCACATTATACTCCATGGGCAGAATTTTCTCCCCGTCGGAGGGGGGGATGTTTAGGAGTGGGCGCGTGGAGGTGTGCCTCCGATCGGTGCCTCCAATTGGGGGTGTGCCACCATTTTACGTGGGTGGGCCAATTAAGGCCCGCCCAGTGTGACATCCGCAAGGAAGCGCTATGCGCTCCCTGTGCGGGGTGGGGGGGGATTCCCTGAGCAGAGAGTGTGCTATTTCATGCATGCGCACGAAGGAGTGCACTCATCTCCCTGAGTCTAAGTGCTGCCTCAGGGAGATCGGCTCCTGTCCGAAAAAATTTTAAAAACAGAAGAAATAAAATTCCCTGACACATGAGTCAGGACATGTCCATCACTTTCATTGACAATTTTATTAAAAATTTTAAAACCTACATGAAACCTCATCCCGCCCGTGGATGAGGTTTCATGCTTTTTCTTCAGCCCACCAGGGCTCCCGGCCTGCCCGCCAACCTTAAGTTTGGACGGGCAGGTCCATTAATTACTTTAACTACTTTGTCAATGGCCTCAATTGGCCATTCTCAGGTCGGCGGGCATACAGATGATTCTGCTGAGCCCCCGCTTACCTGAAAATTTAAATGGGGCGGGATGACGTCGGGAGTTCCGCCTGACGCCATCCGGCATCATTTTATGCGTCGGCGAGCAGGCCCCGCCCCCCGCACACCGACTGGGAAATCCTGGCCCATGTGCCATCTCACTTAACCTGTTTATATCTCCTTGAAGACTCTGAGACCCCTTGTAGCTTTTGCTTCCACCTAGCTTTGTATCATTAGCAAACTTAGATATATTATTCTTCGTCTCTTTGCATAAGTCATTAATAAAAATTGTAAATAGCTGATGTCCCGGCACTGATCCTTTCACATGCTGCTAGTCACAGCCTGCCAACTTGTGAATGTCCTATTTATGCCTATGGTTTGCTTCCTGTTCATTAACCAATCATTTATCCATGCTAATATATTACCCCAACTTCATGAACCCTTATCTTGCCTATTAACCTTTTTTGTGGTACCTCATCGAATGCCCGGTATACTACATCTACTGGTTTCCCTTTATCCACTCTACGAGTCATATCCTTAAACAACTAAGAAATTTATCAAACAGACTTTGTCTGATCATGCTATGATTTTCTAAGTGTATTTTTAAGGCTTCCTTAATAGTAGATGCCAACATTTTCCCAACAACTGATATTAGGCTAGGTGCCCTGTAGTTCGCTGTTTTCTTTCTCCCTCCTTTCTTGAGTAGTGGTATAGGCAGAAAACAGAGTGGGAATAAATGGGCCGTTTTCAGGTTGGCAAGCTGTGACTAGTGGAGTGCTGCAAGGATTAATACTTGAGCCCCAGCTATTCACAATCTATATCAATGATTTGGATGTAGGGATTAAATGTAATATTTCCACATTTGCGGATGAAACAAAACTTGGTGGAAGTGTGAGTTTGTTAGGAGGAGGCAAAGACACTTCAAGGGAACTTGGAGAGGCTAAGTGAGTGGGCAAAAATTCGGCAGATGGAACATCATGTAGAGAAATTAGAGGTTATCCACTTTGGTAGGCAAAACAGAAATACAGAGTATTTCTTAAATGGTGAGAAGCTGGGAAGTGTTGAACCTCAAAGCGACTTGGATGTCCTTGTTCATGAGTCACTGAAAGCTAACATACAGGTGCAGCAAGCAATTAAGGCAAATGGTATGTTGGCCTTTATTACAAGAGAGTCTGGGCATAGGAGTAAAGATATCTTACTGCAAATATAGAGAGCTTTGGTGAGACCTCACCTAAAGTATTGTGTGCAGCTTTGGTCTCCTTACCGAAGGAAGGATATACTTACCATAGAGGGAGTGCAAAAAATGTTCAACAGACTAATCCCTGGGATGGAGGGATTGTCCTTTGAGGAAAGATTAAATAGATTGGATGTTTATTCTCTGGAGTTAAGAACAATGAGAGGTGACCTCGTTCAAACATACAGAATTCTTACAGGGCTTGACAGTGAGGATGCAGGAAGGATGTTTCCCCTGGCTGGGGGGACTAGAACCAGGAGCCACAGCCACAGAATAAGGGGCAAGCCATTTAGGACTGAGCTGGGAAGGAATTTCTTCATTCAGAGGGTGGTGAATCTTTAGAATTCTCTGCCCAGAGGGCTGTGGAGGCTTAGTCATTGAGTATGTTCAAGACTGAGATCGATAGCTTTCTATATATTTAAAGCGTGAGGGGATATGGGGATAGTGTAGGAAAATGGGTGTGGAAGTAGAAGATCAGCCATGATCTCATTTAATGGCAGAGAGGGCTCGAAGGACAGAATGGCCTAATCCTGCTCCTATTTCTTATGTTCTTATGTTGTCTATCTGGTTCAGAAATATTGAGATCCAGAAAACACAGCCCAACGTATTGTCAGAACAAGCTAAACCCCAATAGGAGGCTATTTGCCTTCCAATTGAGTGCTGGAAATTTTATGGTCAGCTTGTGGCTTTTTGCGGCATTATCAATGCTATCTGCAACAGTTCACAGCTATTCAAGTTTTGTTTTACAATTCTGCTAACCTTAATTTAGCTCTGAGTTGCAGTACCTTTAGTGGCCACTGCTTTAGCTGGTCATAGGTCACTGCTGAACTGCAATAGTGCTGCTATCGAGCTCTTTCTGATTTTTCCCGGGTTAACTCTACAAGATCTGCCCACAAGTAAATGATTTAGGTGGGAAAATAAACTGCAGGCTTCAGAAATAAAATGAAACTGTAAACAAAGCTTTTTATGGGCTTCTTCTGGCTGTTACTGGATGAATTCTTATCCCCAGTCCAGTCTGCAGTATTTGAACATCCCTCTGACCTCCTGAAGGGAGAGTGAGCAGCAGTGATGGAGTTTCTTCTGTCTGAGTTCTGCTTAAAGTTGACTTTCCAGAGTCAGCTATTTAATTTCTGTTCCTGCTTAAACTTTGCAGTAGGTAGAGTTATAGTGTTTAAGCTCTCCCAAATTCAAATAATCTCATTGAGACCTGGTGTCTGCTGGCTGCAGGGTGCAATCCCAGAATGTATGTACAGTGTATAGGATTCATACAGAGCTGCAGAATCACTTCCACATGGTGAGTTGTTTATAGTTATTTCTCTTCCACGCCAGTTGTTCTTCTGCTGAATGTGGAAGTGTTGAGGCTTGTATTCTGTTCAGTCAAATGTAAAAAACCATGCTGCTAACATGTTGCATTTTTCTCTTTGATGTAAACATACCAAGCACATGACAAAGCATCGATGAAACAATAGTGTGGACTCTCTATTTGAAGATTGGACTATATACAACCAATATTAACTAGGAGACTAAGTATATGCCTCTTACTTCTACCATCTGCTGCTGTAGACTGAATACACGTCATGGGACTCATACACCACATCCTGTATCGATGTCGCAGTGATTGACAGCAGTTTAAGATACATTCCCTTAAAGATACATATACATCATATCACAATTACTTCAAGAGTACCCCTGGAATATGCATATTGTCTATTTTTCCAACATTTCACACTTGTCCAGATTAAGTGTCATTTGCATTACTTTGCACACACATTCTGTTGAAAACATTCCGTAATTTCCGAGCTGCTGCCTCTGATTCTGTTACGCTATTTAGTTTGGTATGATCTGAAAATTTGACCATTTTGCAGTGAGTTACTGATTACTGGTAATTTTATGTAAATTAGAAACAGCAGTGATCCCTGTACCACGTAACTCCCTTAGGTAAGCCCTCCTTATTACCACTGCCCTTCCTGCCCCTCGGCCACTCTGAGATAACTCCTCTAACAAGTAATCATTGCTTCCCACATTTCACCTGACTTCTTATCCATTCCCAAGGTTTACCCTGAATTCTCACAGCTTTGAGTTTAATTAGTAGCCTTTCATGTAGAGTTTTATCCAGAGTCTTCTTCAGCGTCTTGCTGCTAAAGAAGCTGGTTAGGCTGGCCAAGCCTTCCAAATCCAGGTTGACTGCCTTCATTTAGGCTATTGTTGAATTGATGATAGCCAACTTTACTCCTGGTAATTGATTTAATTAATTTACATGAATTAGGTGCAAGAATAATAGATCTGTGCTTGCCTATGCCCTATTTTGAAAATGGGAACTACATTAGCCTGTTTGAAATCTGTTGATACCTTTCTAATGTCCATCGACACCATCATAACATGTCATTATGATGTGGGCAACCCCACTCTCCTCCTCATAGTTTACAATTCTCCCAAGTTTATGTCATCCGTAAATTTTGAAATTGTCCCCTGCATACCAAGATCTAGATCATTTATATATATGAGGAAGAGCAAGGGTCCCAATACCGACCCTTGGGGAATCCACTGCAAACCTTCTTCCAGCCCAAAATAAGAGGTCGACAAATTTAATCATTTTTAACAATAGTAATGTTTATTGTGTAAAAATAAAATCTGACAAGCCTTACTACACATTGGAACTTTGAATATTGATTTACATAGAATGTAACAGATTAATATTACCTTCTCCTAGAAACGGATTAAGCTGCTGAGTGATAAGTTCTTTTGATGTTTCTCATCTTCTGATGTTTCTGTCTTTTATCCCTCCTTGAAATGTATCTCCCAAATTACTCTTTTATCCTAAACAAAAACAGAATTACCTGGAAAAACTCAGCAGGTCTGGCAGCGTCGTTGGAGAAGAAAAGAGCCGACGTTTCGAGTCCACATGACCCTTCAACAGAACTGTTGAAGTTTTGAACAGTTTTTTTTTACTCTTTTATCCTCATTGCTGTAGGCATGCTTCCTTAACAAAGTGATTCTTTTCTGGTTTTTAATTATGCCCTTAGACCTACCTGATATTTGAAAACAGAACATACTACATGGCCTTGGTTAATCAGAGATCACGACACGTAATATGATCAGCAGCTATTTCATGATGTAATTGGCCAGAATTTTACCAGGCTGCTAAATGCCAAATTGGAGATGGGGTTGGAGGAGGTGGTTGGTGGCGGGGGGGGGTGCAGTATAAAATCAGAGCAGACCATGTTTGGCCAGAAGACTGACGTTGTGAGGTTGCTTTTGGATTTTACCAGCAGTGGGAACCGTGGAGGGTGCACCTCTGCTGCCGAGGTGGCGGGACACCAGTTGAAGTATTTGAAAAGGCTAATTAGCTGAAGTTTTACACAGCAATTTGGATTTTATTAATGTTACATGGGTACCATGGGGCTTTGGAGCCCGCTTGGTGACATGAGGTGGCTGTGAAATAAGCGACAGCAAGGAAATGGGGGCTAAATACTGGTTCTCCACAAAGCCATTGGGAGAGACAGTGTGCAGCGACAGGAAGGCTGGTGTGGAAAGGGCACTGCCAAACATCATCAGAAAGAGGGGGGAAGATGCCATTAGTGTTGGACCATGTGGCGAGATGCAACTAGGAGCAGTGTTAGTTGCACCGTGGAAAGTACTCGGGGTAGATTTGGGGGTGTTGGGGGTGGGTGGGGCAGGGAATCGTGCTGGTAGAAGGCCTAGGTGGACTTTCTGTGAATCCTGCCATTAGCCTGATTCACCCAGGTCTTGTGGACCCCGTTGAGGAGGAGGAGCAGCTCAGAGGAAGGTAGGTCCAGATGCTGGGGGCACATCACCAAGCTCATGACCTGCTCTTCTTTCTTATGATCTTATGATAAGCATATTTGGATATGTGGCTTTCTTTCCCTTTATCTAAGTTGTTAACAACTGTGGAAATAGTTGAGGCCCTAGTACAGATCCTTCCATGGCATCACTAGTGAAACTGCATAAACATGAAGGTGAATGGCATTGGTGGTTAGATAGATAGGGATCAGAGGAAGTGCACAGAAAGAGGTGTGCTTGCAATGTGAGTAGGTGGGGGAAAGGAAATGATGGTGTAGGGTTGAGAATGCAGAGTGAGAGGGTGGGGCGATGTTGGTAAACTGTGCTCACCTTTCCTAACCAGTTAGGTCATTAAAGTGTTTCTTGCACTGAATTCAGGAGTGAGGCATAATCCTCTTGCTGCTGACCTCCAGCCATGCTGTCTTTGTGACTGCAGCAGGTTTCTTCTTCTTCTGGCTGGGGATGAATATCTCTCTGTGACTCCTCATTGTCATCAAGGGTGATAGTGTTAACGTGGGTGCACTCTGATCATCCCGAGTTCTCCCTTCCATTCCCAAATCATCCAAATTCTGTTTTTGGATTGATCCTTCAAATAATGAAGTCGAGGTTATGTCATGTGGGTCCTTTCCACACCCAATGCCATGCAATCAACCCCACACTCGGAAATAAAATTAGAATGAGCTGCCTGTTCCAAAATGCTACATACTGCCATGCTGAAATTCTTCTGGGTTTCCTACTTTATGTTGGAATCCCCCACTGCACTCCTAAAGTGCCTCCGAGTTATTCTCAGGGCTGATGTTCACTCTCTCCCTGCTATACAATGTACACAGGTTGTAAACTAGTGCTTTGTACAAGCTAACTAAAATTCATGGGACCTTCTAAACCCTATCTTTTCCATCACTGCTGGACATTGTGCTGACGGTTTAAATCCATTCTCCCAGATGTGTCTCCTGGATTGCCTGTAGATGTTCCCTTTTTTTCACTTATGCTGCTTGTTTCTTTTCCCCAGCTTCATGACTTTGCATTTCTCTACATTAATTAAACAACACCTCCATTTTTGGCTCAATTCCCAACCTGTACAGAACCTTTTGCAGTTGATCGTCTAATTCCAATTATTTTTAGGCTATTTCCTAATTTGGTATGATTGGCAGACTTGGAGAGCTTTGTTGCTGCCTGTTCATCCAAATTGTTAATATGTATTTCAAACAACAGTGACCTGAAGCTCATTTCTAATCACCTTTTACCATATTAATGTGGTTCACTTAACAGCTACCCTCTGACTCAATCAGTTCACAGAATCACAGAGTTGTTACGATGTAGCAGGAGGCCATTTGGCCCATCATGTCTGCACCAGCTCCCTAAGCATTTTAACTTAGTGCCAATCTCCTGCCTTTTCCCCGTAACATTGCACGTTGTTTCTATTTAAATAATCATCCAATGCCCTCTTGAATTCCTCAATTGAACCTCCCTCCACCACACTTCCAGGCAGTGTATTCCAAACCCGAACTACTCGCTGTGTGAAAAAGTTTTTTCTCACCTCGCATTTGCTTCTTTTCCAAAACATTTTAAAACTGTGCCTCTGGTTCCTGGTTAATTTACCAGTGGGAACAATCTCCCCCTATCTATTCTGTCCAGACGCCTCATGATTTTGAAAACATCTATCAAGTCTCCTCTCAGCCTTCTCCCCTCCAAGGAAAACAGCCCCAACTTCTCCAATCTTTCCTCATAACTGAAGTGTCTCATCCCTGGAGCTATTCTCGAAAACCTCTTCTGCACTGTATCCAATGCGTTCACATCCTCCCTATAGTATGGCACCCAGAACTGTACACAATACTCCAGCTGAGGCCTAACCAGTGTCTTATGTAAGTTCATCATAATCTCCCTGCTCTTGTTCTCTTTGCCCTTATTAATGAAGCCTGGAATACTGTATGCTTTGGAAACAACTCCCTCTACCTGTCCTGCCACCATTAATGAGTTATGTACATATACACCCAGGTCTCTCTGATCCTGCACACCCTTTAGAATAGTATCCTTTATTTTATACTGTCTCTCCATGTTCTTTGTACCAAAATGTATCACCTCACACTTCTTTGCATTGAACTTCATCTGCCACCTATCTGCCCACTCTACCAATGTGTCAATGTCTTCTTGAAGTTCTACACTGTCCTCCTCACAGTCTACAATCCTCCTAAGTTTTGTGTAGTCCGCAAACTTTGAAATTGTCCCATGCACACCAAGGTCTAGATCATTTATATACACCAGGAAAAGCAAACGTCCCAATACCGACCCCTGGAGAACTCCACTACAAACCTTCCTCCAGCCCAAAAAATACCCATTAACCATTACCCTCTGTTTCCTATCCCTCAGCCAATTTTGTATCTTTGTTGTTACTGTCCCTTTTATTCCATGACCTATAATGTTTCCTCACAAGTCTGTGTGGCATTGTAGCGAACACCTTTTGGAGGTCTATGTACACCACATCAACAGCCTTGCCCTCATCAGTCATCTCTGTTACCTCTTGAAAAAACTCCAGCAAGTTAGTTAGACATGATTTTCCTTTAACAAATCCTTGCTGACTCTTCCGAATCAATTCACATTTTTCCATGTGACTATTAATTCTATCCCGAATAATTGTTTCTAGAAGTTTCCCCACCACTGAAGTTAAACTGACTGATCTGTAATTGCAGGGCAGGTCTTTACAACCTTTTTTTGAACAAGGGCATAATGTTTGCAATTTGACAGTTAGATATCCACTTCAAAATCTTCCCTCATCTTCCATGCCTTTGTACCTCATATAATAATTTCCTCTCTGGTATTTTATTAAAAGCTTTGTTAAAGTCTTGGTGAATTAAATCTACAGATCCCCTTAGCAACTAACTCAATTTTGTCCTTAATAATTCATCATGTAAAATCTAACCATGTTGATTATTTATCATTCTATGTTTTCCTGTTGCTTCACTGTTCTCTCAGAATACTTCATACTATTTTCTCTACTACTGATGCCGAGGTCACAGGTCTATAGTTTCCTTGGTTACCATTCAGACAGTTTTTACAATTATTTTCTGATCTCCAGTCTCCTTTACAAAATTTATATTTTTAGTGATTCCCTTAAGATACCCACAATTTATCACTCCTTTAACACTCTATATTGGAGTTGGTCAGATCTGTTTATTTTATTTTGTTCTCTTTCACTGCTTTGCAGTAATTTCTATATCTATCACTTCCTCTTGCTCTTTAAATTCTAACTGTGTATGTGGATGGCATATTCCAATGTACACGTAAGCACAGACACAAAAAGTCATAAACGACATCTGCCGTTCCTTGGTCATTTTTAATCAAATTCTCATGGGATTCCTCAGGTGACCCACTGTTTCCTTACCCCTTGTTTTTTTCTAATATGTTTATTGATACAGTCAGGAGGGGTCGAATGGTTCCCCCTTTCCCCTCTCCTCATTTGACTGCAACTGTTTTTTTTAAAAAAGGATATACTTGCCAATTCCATGAGTAATTAACTGTTTATGTGCTGTGACCATGAAAGACGTGATCAGACAAGTTTTTTTTTAGTTTTTAAAAAGAAAGGAAGATAGTTTTTTGTTTTACTTAACCTAGTCTGATTAAAGTAATAAATACTTTCATACACAGTCTCGAAATCCTTAAACAGACACAAATAATTACAGGCTGGGGAGGAAAAATTAAGTAATCTAGGGTTCAGTAAAATTAAAGTGGTATGTGGCTCTTGAAGATTGTTGACTCGGCTGGTTTCAGGCTGAACTCAGTGGTCCTGCTGCTTTCATTTAGTGGTCCTGCGGCTTTCAATGTTGAGGCAGTTTAAAGATGTAGACAGACGATTTATCTGTTCTTCTGGAGGCAGCACTGGGTTGGGTTCTTTTTAAAATCTGTCTGTGGCACCTAGATAATCAAAATCAGCAGATGGGGTTCAAAACATACAAGTTGAATGGAGAGAGAGAGAGAGAGAGAAGAAACCCTTTCAAGCTCTTGTTCCTTCAGCCCCTCAGTTGCTTGTCCTGTTCTGCAGAGAAAGTAGGTGCTTAAAAACACAAAGGGTTGGCTTGTCACACTGCCTTCTCTCTCCAACTGCCCAGCGATGCAAACAAGGTCATGGCTAGTGTATTCCAATTGTAACTAGATTAGATCATGGCTGAGAATTCCTCTCTCTCATTGTCCAAGGGCAGAATTTTACATCCCACGGGCGGGCCCGCGCCCAACCCGATCGGGCTTAAAATAATGCGGGATGACGTCGGGCGAGCATCCCGACATCATCGTGCATGCGTGTGGTATTTCTGTTGGCAGGCATGTGCAAGAGTCGGCAGCACACCCGCCGACAATTAAGAGGCCTATTAAGGCAATTAATTTATTAATTCAGTGCCATTTTTCACTACCCATCCGACATTACGGTTGGTAGGCGGGCGAATCAGCCAGGCGGCCTTTGCATTTTTGAGGAAACCTCGTCCATGGGTGCGATAAATTTTATTATATATATGTGCATGTGAGCGAGTCCTACGTGGGGACATTTTTTTCAGAATTTCAAAATCTTTATTTTTGATTTTAAAATTCTTCAGCTCCCTGAGGCAGCTCTCTGCCTTCAGGGAGCTTTCATTGCACGCTCCCCCTCACGCCTGCGCAGACTTCAGCGCTCGCCCTGTTCTCGCCCCCCACCCCGGCAGCGCTGAGCCTTTTAGTGCACCTTTCACGCTGGCTGGCTGTTCATTGGCCCAGCCAATGTGAAATCGCAGCTGGGGGCCAATCGTGGGCGGCAGACCATTTCCTGGTCGCTCCTGGGCCTGCCCATCACTCCTGCACGATGACCCAAAAATCCTGCCCCAAGTGATTTTGTCTAATGGTTTGTCTCCAACAGTTGAGTACCCAGGCAATTATCTGGATGCTTTGCTAATGGGACATGAGATGGCCCTCATTCATCTTGCAGACAGGTTGTCTCCATTTCAATGATTTTGGGATGTAAAGGGTACAGTGGGATGTAAAGGGTACAGTGGGATGTAAAGGGTACAGTGGGATGTAAAGGGTACAGTGATGCAAATGTGCAGCAATCTTTGGCTGTGATCTCAAGTCACTGGAATGTGGCTTTGGTCTTTTAAAAATCAATTAGGGGCTTCCAGCCAGTAAATTCAAAAATCATTTGTTGATATAATGTATGGTTTCACAACATTATAGAACACTTTCACATTATTTCTGCAATATTAACTCCACTATTCATTTATGCTCTCCATGCCCTTATCTTTTTTCTTGTGCTCATCCTGATACTTAATTGTACACATAATGTAATTTTTTTTATCCCTTACCATTCACAATTATTCCCTTGTTGCTTATATTTGTTTCCTAATCCCATTGCCACACTGTTTACTTGGTGGAATGTATTTGTCCCGCAATTCTCTAATTACGTCTCTGAATATTTACTGGTGGGGTTTCCTTCCCCACTATGTGAAGAGTCGACGGGGAACGCAACCCCACTGATCACAACAGCCCCACAGCCAGTTAATGCTCTGAGGACTGTTAATTGGCTGTAGATGGGACTTTTGCCCCTCAATTAGGTGGAAGTCCTGCCTCCGAGTGCTGTTCTGTAGTCTCAGCAGAGTCAATGGCCAGGACTGAGACTGTAGGCAGTCCCGAGAGTCTAAGACCCAGAGTCCAGGACCAGGATAGTGCAGAGGCGGGAACGGGATGGGGGAGGTGGTGGTCCCACAGAGGGACGGTGGGGGGGAGAGTGGTCTGGGAGGTTAGGGGAGTGGATAGGGTTCTTGATGGAGAGGCCAACAGGGAAGGGAGCATCCACAGGGGACAGACATTGTGGTGGGGCGGGAAGGAGGGGGTGTGCGTGGGGGGTTTGCATCTGATGTGGAAGTTATGCTCTTGAGGGAGGTGTGCTCCAGCCTCATTCCCATTTGAGGCCCAAAGCTGGCTTTCCCCCTGCACCTGAACTCCTGCCAGCCTCAAAATGGAGGCCGAGTAGTTGAGCAGGATTATTGGTGACTTAAGGGCCTCAATTGGGGCAAGTGCTTGCCCTAGGCCTCTCACACCCCACATAAAATGGTGGACAGGTCAGGGATGGGGTGAGAGGGTGGCAGGAAGGCCACCCGGGAAATCTGATGGGCCCCCACCCTGCAAACCCACCAATGGTGTACTGTAAAATGTGTGAGTTGATGATGTCCACCAGAGTTTCGTCTTCTTGCTTTGTGGCATCTAAGGGGAATGATATGAAGTCATTGAGTTTGGTAAAGGGCATGTGTGTCATTTTGTGACTGCAGCCCTACAGATTTGAGTGGCTGATGGTGAAGATGCCACCTTTTGTACAATGAGGCATAAAGGTTCAGGGCCACAGTACTTTTAAAGTCATTGCCATGGATATCAATTACCTTGTGGTAGCTGCAAGTGATTCAATCCCATGAAAGCTTCCTTGGAGAAGGCGGGGCCTCCTCACACAGCTCCTCAGTAACTTGCAGGTAAGGCCTTCTGGGCCTATATAATTATGTGGGGTAAGGTCTCCTGAAAACTGCCCTTCTGTCTCTTGTCTCTGCAGCACCTATGGACTCTGATCTTCTTCTCATCATCAATGTCACTGCCTTCCTGCTCCAATAGTCATTCAAGCACCAAATCCATTGCAATCTACCAAATACTTGTGGGATCCCTGGTCAAAACCTTCTCTTCTGACTTACCAAATTGCTTTCAGAGAACTCCCAAAAAGTTCAAAAGGAGCATTCCAACAGTCCAAATGAACAACCATTGATTTACCTGCAATTGACTTTGGAATGGAACATGCAATTTGTTTAAAATGAGCCTATAAACTCTGAATAGCATAGTTAAATAGGCCCTTGCTGGACTCAAGCACAGGTATTGGATGCTGAGCAGAAGCCCAAATTCAAAAAGCCAAAAAGGCAAATTCTGTGCAGGATATGGGAGTGTGAGATTGCCACCTGAGTTTCAATGCCTTAACGCTCATTTCTGAAGGTCAATCAAGTGTTCGCAAGTTGAAAGTCTCCCCCACGCCACCCCCACCGCGTATATTCTCACATTATAGCAATATGTAAATCTAGACCCGTCTGCTTTGTGCAGTGCATATTAATCAGCGTACTTCTCATTTACATGCATCATCCATTTAAATGAATAATTTTGCATTCACACACAATACACACTGAAGAAATGCACTAATTGCTACTGTTCTTCGATACTTCTGCTGATGCTAGTACTATATGCTAATTGCTCAACTTAATACCCATTCATTATCGGATTTTCTGCAGACTGGAATTTGAAAATAAAAGATCTGTCACGGCTTCACTTTCAGCTTATAGCTGCTAAGTTATTTGAAATTAAATTCACTGATCCACAGAAACATAGAAGCTAGGAGCAGGAGTAGGCCATTTAGCCCTTTGAGCCTGCTTCACTATTCAATCTGATCCTCTATCTCAACATCATATTCCCATTTTCTCTCCATACCCCTTGATGCCCCTAATATCCAAAAATTTATCGATTTCTTTCTTGAATATACTCAGTGACCCAGCCTCCACAGCCCTCTGTGGTAAAGAATTCCATAGGTTGACCACCCTAAGTGAAGAAATGTTTCCTTATCTCAGTCCTAATGGCCTGCCCCATATCTTGAGGCTGTGGTCCCTGGTCCTAGACTCCCCAACCAGGGGAAACATCCTCCCTGCATCCAGTCTGTCTAGCCCTGTTAGAGTATTATACGTTTCAATCAGATCCCCTCTCATTCTTCTAAACTCTAGTGAATACAGGCCCAGTTGAACCAATCTCTCCTCATACGACAGTCCTGCCATCCCCGGTATCAGCCTAATGAACCTTCGCTGTACTCCCTGTATGGCAAGTATATCCTTTCTTAGGTAGGGAGACCAAAACTGCACACAATACTTCAGTTGTGATCTCACCATGGCCCTGTATAATTGCAATAAGACATCTCTACTTCCGAACTCAAATCTTCTTGAAATGAAGCCAACATACTATTTGCCTTCCTAATTGCTTGCTGTGCCTGCCTATTTACTTTCATTGACTGGTGTACAAGGACACTCAGATCTCTTTGTGCATCCACATTTCTCAATATATCACCATTTAAAAAATACCCTGCCTTTCTGTTTTTCACACCGAAGCGTATAACCTCACATTTATCCATGTTATACTGCATCTGCCATGTGTTTGCCCACACACACAACTTATCTAAATCGCCCTGAAGCCTCCTTGCATCCTCCTCACAACTCACAATCCCGCCCAGTTCTGTGTCATCAGCAAACTTGGAAATATTGCATTTGGTTGCCTCATCTAAGTCATTTATATATATTGTGAATAGCTGGGGCCCAAGCACTGATCCCTGCGGTGCACCACTAGTCACTGCCTGCCACCCGGAAAAAGACCCATTTATTCCCACTCTCTGTTTCTGGTCTGTCAACCAATTTTCAGTCCATGCCAGTATATTACCCCCAATCCCATGTGCTTTAATTTTGCCCACTAGCCTCTTATGTGGGATCTTATCAAAGGCCTTCTTGAAATCCAAATACACCACATCCACTGGTTCTCCCTTATCTATTCTACTAGTTACATCCTCAAAAAACCCCAGTAGATTAGTTAAGCATGATTTCCCTTTCATACACCCATGCTGACTTTGTCTAACCCCGTTAATGCTTTCCAAGTGTTCTGTTGCCACATCTTTTATAATAGACTCTAGCATTTACCCCACTACTGATGTTAGACTAACTTGTTTGTAATTCTCTGTTTTTTCTCTCCCTCCTTTTTTAAATAGTGGGGTTATATTTGCCACCCTCCAATTGGCAGGAACTGCTCTAGAGTCCATAGAACTTTGAAAGATGACCACCAATGAATCCAATATTTCCAGGACCACTTCCTTTAGTACTCTGGGGTATAGATTATCAGGCCCTAGGAATGTTTCAGCCTTTAACCCCATTAATTTCTCTAGCACCATTTTTTTTACTAACTCTGATTTTCTTCAATCCCCCTCTCTCACTAGACCCTTGGTTCCCTAACATTTCTGGGAAATTATTTGTTTCCTCTTTTGTGAAGACAGAACCAAAATATGTGTTCAATTCTTCTGCCATTTCTTTGTTCCCCATTATAATTTACCCCGTTTCTGACTGTAAGGGACCTACGTTTGTCCTCGTTAATCTTTTTCTCTTCACATATTTATAGAAGCTTTTACTGTCCGTTTTTAATGTTCCTTGCAAGTTTACTCTCTTAATCCATTTTCCCCTTCTTGATCAATCTTTTTGTCCACTTTTTCTGAATTCTAAACTGCTTCCAATCCTCAGGCTTGCTGCTTTCTCTAGGAATTTTATATGTCTCCTCTTTGGATCTAATATTATCCCTAATTTCTATTGTAAGGCATGGTTGAGCCACCTTTCCTGTTTTACTTTTGCGCCAGACAGGAATGAATAATTGTTGTAATTCATGTATACGTTCCTTAAATATTAGCCATTGCCTATCCACTGTCAACCCTTTTAATAAGGTTCCCCAACCCATCATTGCCAACTCCCGCCTCATACCCTCGTAGTTCCCTTTATTTAGATTCAGGATCCTAGTTTCAGATTCAACTTCTTCGCTCTCCACCCTAATGAACAATTCCATCATTTTATGGTCGCTCTTCCCGAAGAGACCCCCACACAACATGATTATTAATTAATCCTTTCTCATTGCACAATACCCAGTCTAAGATAGCCTTCTCTCTTGTTGGCTCCTCAACATATTGGTCTAAAAAACCATCACATACACACACCAGGAACTCCTCCACAGTATTATTGCTAGTTTGGTTTGTCCAATCTATATGTAGATTAAAGTCACCCATGATCACAGGTGTACCCTTATTGCATGCATCTCTAATTTCCTGCTTAATGCCTTCCCTTACATCTCCATTACTGTTTGGGGGCCTATAGACAACCCTCACCAATGTTTTCTGCCCTTGGCATTTCTTATCTCCACCCAAACAGATTTCACATCATGTTTTTGTGAGCCAATATCCTTCCTCACTATTGCACTGATTTCCTCCTTTATTAACAATGCTTACCCCATCTCCTTTCCCTATTTGTCCGTCCTTCCTAAATATTAAATACCCCTGGATGTTCAGTTCCCATCCTTGGTCACCCCGCAGCCATGTCTCCGTAATTGCAACTATATCATAACTCTTTATATCTATTTGCGCTGATAATTCATCTACCTTATTGCGAATGTTCCGCACATTAAGATACAATGCCTTTAGACTTGTCTTTTTAACTTTGTTAGTCATCTTAGCTTTATTTTGCACTATGACCCCATTTGTTTTTTGCGCTTGTTTTTTCTGCCATCCACTTTTGCTTCTTACATTTCTGTCTTTTGTTTCTATCCTTGTTTCCCCCTCCTCTGTTTCCCTGCTCAGGTTCCCATCCCCCTGCTATTCTAGTTTAAATCCTCCCCGGCTGCACTAGCAAACCACCCCCCCAACTTCATAATTTACATCCTAACTCCGTAAATTCAGCTTGTAGGACCTCATCCCCTTTTTTACCTATGTCGTTGGTACCAATACGTACCATGGCCACTGGCTGTTTACCCTCCGCCTTCAGAATGCTCAGCAGCCTCTCCGAGACATCCTTGAACCTGGCACTAGGGAGGAAACATACCATCCTGGAGTCCCTTTTGTGGCAGCAGAAAAGCCTGTCTGCTCCCCTTACTATTGAATCCCCCATCACTATAGCCCTGCCACTCTTCTCCCTCCCCTCTTGTGCAGCAGAGCCACCCATGGTCCCCTGGACTTGGCTGCTGCTGCTTTCCCTTGAGAAATCGTCTCCGCCAACAGTATCCAAAATGGTATATCTGTTAGAGAGTGGGGCGGCCATAGGGGACTCCTGTACTTCCTGCCTTCCTCTACTCTGTCTGGTGGTCACCCATCCCTTTCTGCCTGTTCAGTATTTACGTGCGGTGTGACCACCTCACTGAACGTGCTGTCCATGACAATCTCAGCATCACAGATGGTCCAAAGTGAATCCACCTGCAGCTCCAGCTCCGAAATGCAGTTAGCCAGTAGCTGGAGCTGGACCCACTTCCTGCACATATGGTCCGCTCTATCAGCTCCTTCTCTTTCAAAATCTCCGCTCTGACTCTCAGCTCCCGCTCTTTTTAAATCCCTGATCTGATTCTCAGCTCCTGCTCCTTTTAAACCTTACCAAAGCGCTGCCCCTCTTGTACTGCCTCCCGGTCCCGGTCTTAAGAACATAAGAACTAGGAGCAGGAGTAGGCAATTCAGCCCCTCGTGCCTGTCCTGCCATTCATTACGATCATGGCTGATCTCATTTCGGCCTCAACTCCAATTTCCCACCCTCTCCCCATAACCTTTCAACCTGTTACTGATTAAAAATCTGTCTATCTCCTCCTTAAATTTATTCAGCGTCCCGGCATCCACTGCACTCTGGGGTAGTGAATTCCACAGATTCACGACCCTTTGAGAAAAGTAATTCCTCCTCATCTTTGTTTTAAATCTACTGCCCCTTAGCCTAAAACTATGGTCTCTTGTTCTAGAATGCCCCACAAGGAGAAAAATCTGCTCCACGTCTACTTTGTCTATCCCCTTTAGCATCTTATATACCTCAATTAGATCTCCTCTCATCCTTCTAAACTCTAGTGAGTATAGGCCTAAACTGCTCAATCTCTCCTCATAAGACAAGCCCCGCATCTCTGGAATCAATCTAGTGAACCTCCTCTGAACCGCCTCCAATGCAACTACATCCTTCCTCAAGTAAGGGGACCAAAACTGTGCCCAGTACTCCAGGTGCAGTCTCACCAATGCCTTATACAGTTGCAACAACAGTTCCCTATTTTTATACTCTATTCCTTTAGCAATAAAAGCCAAAATTCCATTTGCCTTCCTTATTACCTGCTGTACCTGCATACTAGCTTTCAGTGATTCATGCACGAGGACCCCCAGATCCCTCTGCACTGAAGCCTTCTGAAGTTTCTCTCCATTTAAATAATAAGTTGCCTTTTTATTTTTCCGACCTAAATGGATAACCTCACATTTATCTACGTTAAACTCCATCTGCCAAATTTTGACCCATTCACCTAACCTGCCCATATCCATTTGTAAATTTCTTATTTCTTCACCTTACTTTGCAACTTACTTTCCCACCTATTTTGGTGTCATCTGCAAATTTAGCTATAGTACCTTCTATCCCTGAATCCAAGTCATTAATATAGATTGTTAGTAGTTGGGGCCCAAGGACTGAACCCTGTGGCACCCCACTAGTTACAGCTTGCCATCCAGAAAAAGACCCATTTATCCTGACTCTCTGTTGGTTAGCCAATTGTCTATCCAAACTAATAGATTACCCCTAACTCCGTGTGATCTTATCTTGTGTATTAATCTTTTGTGCGGCACCTTATCAAAGGTCTTCTGGAGGTCCAGATATACTACATCTACAGGATCCCCATTATTCACTTTGCTTGTCACATCTCCAAAGAACTCTAGCAAATTAATCAAACACGATTTACTTTTCATAAAACCATGCTGACTCTGATGGATTGCATTTTGACTTTCCAAATGCCCCATTACTACTTCCTTAATAATGGATTCCAACAATTTCCCAACAACAGACGTTAAACTAACTGGTCTATAGTTTCCTACTTTCTGCCTCCCCCACCCTCCCCCTTTTTGAATAAGGGCGTTATATTAGCATTTTTCCAATCCACTGGAAGCTTTCCAGAATCCAGGGAATTTTGGAATATTATAGCCAATGCATCCACTATCTCCGCTGCCACTTACTTTAAGTCCCTGGAATGTAAGCCATCAGGTCCTGAGGACTTGTCACCCTTTAATCCCAACAGTTTGCTCTAATGATGGTGATTGTTCTAAGTTCCTCCTTCTCTCTACCCTCTGCACTACCTGTTACTATTGGGGTGGTACTAGTGTCCTCCGCCATGAAAACAGAGGCAAAATATTGATTAAGCGTCTCTGCCAGTTCTGCGTTCCCCACTATTAACTCTCAGCCAATTACAATCTATATTAATGGCATAGATGAAAGGATCAAGTGTAATTACCTATGTTTTCTGATTGTACAAAGATAGGTGGGAAAGTAACATGTGAGGAGGACACAGGGCCAGAATCTTGAGGACATAGAAAATGATCGAAGGTGGGGACTATTTCCGGGTCCTGACCTCGCTGGTGTCTGGTATCTGCATGGTGTCATGATCTTACTGGAGGCAGCCTACTAACAGACTGCGTCCAGATTCACTGTCCAGTTAAGGTGGGTGGGACAGTGAAGGAAGGGGAGGTCCTGCAGCGCTGGACAGATGGTAGCTCCACCAGGAAATGTGGGTGCAGCTGATACAGGTAGGTCAGCGCGAAGGTACCTCAAAATGGAGGTGATCTCGAATGGCTGGGGAGCATTTTTTAAAAATGTAGGCCCGGATCTATTACAGCCATCAGTCTGGATGAGGAACCCCAACAAAGGAATGATTGTGATTGCAGCTGTAACCAACCACCTTGCAGCTCTGTCACTGGGGGTTTGAGAGGAGGGTCTTATGGTCTTTCAACCTTCTGCTGCCCTCTAAATAATTGCAGGGCTCAATGTTGGGGTGGTGGAGGGGCTGTCCAAGAGCAGGAACGTTTCGTCACGTGGGATAGTGGCCCTTGATTGGGGCCTTCATTGGATTGACTGGCTGCCTGCCTCTTTGAAGTGTGATGCTGATTCCTGTGATAGCCTGCTCCATGGAAAACTCACCCAGAGGTGTGACTGCATTGGAGAGTGGAGCTGACAGAGTTTTTTGATACTGTCCTGGCTCCTCCACGTCCACAGATACCTCCAAGGGTCCAGGAAGATTCTAGCCATGGAGTCTATAAAAAGATATAGACAGGTTATGTGAGTGGGAAAAAGGGTGACAGAGGAAGGGCAATGTGGGGAAATTTGAGGTTATTCATTTCGGTAGCAAGAGTAGAAAAACTAATAGTTTCTTATCATTTAAAAAAATATTCAAATATTGATGTTCAGTGGGATGCAGGTGCACTTGTACGTGGAACACAAATTTAACATACAGGTACAGCAAGGGATTCAGAAGGCAAATGGTATGTTGGCCTTTATTACAAGGTGGTTGGTGTGCAAGAGTAAAGAAGTCTTACTGCAATTGTACAGGGCTTTGGTGAGACCATACCTGGAGAATTGTGCACTGCATTGGTCTCCTTATCAAGGAAAGGATATACTTGCCTTGGAAGCAGTGTTGTGAAGGTTCACTAGGTTGATTCTTGGAATGAGAGGGTTTTCTGATGTGGATAGATTGAACAGAATGGGCCTATACTCTTTGGAGTTTAGAATGAGAGGTTCATTGAAACATATAAGACTCTGAAAGGGCCTGACAGACAGATGCTGAGAAGCTGTTTCTGCTGGCTGTAAAGTCTATAATTAGGGGGTCATATTGTTGGGATTAAGGGTCGATCATTTAGGACTGAGATGAATAGAAATTTCTCCACTCAAAGAGTTGTGAATCTTTGGAATTCTCTGCCCCAGAGGGCTAAGGACTCAGTCATTGAGTAAATTCACTGCTGATGTTGATGGAGCTTTGAATTCAAGGGATTTGGGGATCCGGTGGGAAGATTGAGTTGACGTTGAAGATTTTACTGAATGGCAGAGCAGGCTCAAGTGGCTGAAGGGCCTACTTTGCTCCTATTTCTTATGTTTTTAAATTTGGCATGTGCAGTACAATGGGAGTCTGATGTAAATTTTACAGATGCTGACTTAAGGATTGGGAAACCCAGCAATGAAAGGGAGGCTGGCGATGCTGGCCTCATAAGCGAAGTGCTTTTTGCAGCACTCCTTATGGGCCAGGAGGAGCAGTAGTCCTCCCACTGCACTGGTCCCTCAAGAATGCCTTTGGGCTCCTCTCTGACAAATGCAGCCTCTTTATTTCCCCTGCTGTGATCACCAACCTTTCCTTTCCAGCCCCAATGGTTTCTCTCTTCATCAAACCAACTGATTCCACCTTACCAAATCCCAATCGCCAACCATTGAACTCCTTTCTTGGCACCAAACACCAATCTACCCCTCTCCCCATTGCCAGGGGTCATCCCTAAGACTCTAGCCTCTGGTTTTCCCGCCTGGCAGCTGGCCAAATTGGCAGTCTGCAATGATCATTATTTTCTCTTGCTGTTATGCTTGTCATTCTATTTAGCTTTGGAAGCAGATCTTCAGGTAACCTACTATGAATGGTATATGATATGTCACCTCAGTGCTGAGCATTCCCTCCTGCTCCATGTAAACATTAAAAAATTGGAAAGCCAGTTCAAATGTATAAATCTCCAAACTTGGGCTCCAACTGAGTGTCTGAAAAGGAGGTATTTAAAATCTAAATGTCTTTTCACCAGCTCTCAGCAATGACACAAAATATAATGTATGATATCAATGTATAACTACTAAATGTTGCATTATCCTCTGGTGAAAAATGTTCAAAATGCCAACAATCATAATGTTCCCTGGTAGAAATCCTACACCTATCCATCTCAGTAATGCCCAGAGAACATAGAGGCTGTTTTGACTCATTGCCCTAATCTGACTTAATTTACTTGCAGTGATTAGGTTGTTGCTCTTCAGATAAGTTAATCACAATATGGAGAATGTTGTCATCTGGAAAGGGAGTGTCATTTTGTTCATATCCAGTATATCACCAATAAAGATAAGTGCATCTACTGTAATATTGCTTCAAACAGTGGTTGAAGGCATTAAACATCTTAAGGTCTCTTTTCTTATTTAGATGCCATTGGCTCCATACAGATTTAATCATGAATTATTGTAATCTCATGGGCAAAGTCAGGAACTCACCATGACATGAAATAGAGGTATTTTTAGCTGTATCTTCAGCAGTCCCTTGGAATCAAGGATGACGTCTGTCAGGCTTGGTGAGGCCTCGGAGGACTGAGGAGCCCAATTCTAGATCCATGTGTTCTTCCGCAGTGGGGACACGTTGTTGTGCAGGGGAGTGGTTGGCTTCCTTCTCCTTCCTCTGCCACCACCATTCTGCCTCGCTGTCGAGCCGCTGAGCCTCGAAGTGGCTTGTGCCTTGATGGTCCAGGTGGTGCTATGCCGACCGATCAGCCTAGTCAGTGGTATTAATGCCTCCATGCTTTAGGGCAACCTTGAGCATATTCTTATACCTTTTCCTTTGGCTGCCCTTTGAGCATTGGGCAACGGAAAGCTGTGAGAAGAGAACCTGCCGAGGGAGGTGGTTTTCGGGCATCCGGACGCAATGGCCCGTCCATTGGAGTTGGTTCCACAGGAGCAGGGCTTCAATGCTGGTAGACACAGTTTCATGGAGGACACTCGTGTTAGCCTGGCGGTCCTCCCATTTGATCCCCAGGATTCGACGCAAGCACTGCTGAATGAAGCTCTGAAGGATCTTAATATGGCATCGGTAGACAGCCCATGTTTTGCTGCAGTAGAGGAGGGAGGTCAACACAAAGGCCTTATAAACCAGAAACTTTATTGACTTGCAAAGGTCCCTGTTGTCAAAGACACATTGGTTCAGCTTGAAGAAGGCGGCTCTGGCGCAGTTGACTCGGTGTTGGACTTCCTTATCGATGGTAGTCCCTTGGGAGAGGTGGCTGCAGAGATAAGGGGAATGCTGCACATACTCTGGAGCCACCCCATCTATGCGGATGGCATGGGGATGCTCAACTGGCTCAGGGAAGGTTGATGGGGGACCTTCGTCTTGGTGATGTTTAAGGACGTGCCAAGTCTCTTATATGAGGTGTTGAAGAGGTCAAGCGTCCTTTGCGTGCCCTGTACAGAGTGAGCCATCACGCAGCAGTCATCCGCAAACTGAAGGTCGTGGATGTCCATGGTGGTGAGTTTTGTTTTTGCCCGGAAGCAACCAAGGTTGAAGAGCTTCCCGTCCAGACGATACTGAATGCTGACACCAGGTGGTAGCTCATCTCAGTGGATGATGACGGTCAGGTAAATGGTGAACAAGGTGGGGGCGATCACCCAACTTTATTTAGCTGTATAGATAGTATAAGAATATACAACTATTGTGCCAATGTCTATGATGTTGCTTTGAATTTTGAGCAGGCTCTAGATTAAGCTAATATTAGGATGTTCAGACTAAATGTTTCTAAACCTAATTTGATTCCTGGGTTTTGATAAACTACACTGTCAACTATTAATTATAAATGTTTATTATCAGTTAATTTTTTACGCTGTTCTAATATTTATCCAAACTAGTCTTTTATGGATTAGATCCAAATAACAGATTGTGATTAATGAACTTTGGAATATATGACTGATTATGTTCCTAAGGCTGAGTATGTGACTGATTGTCTTAATGTTTCTATTTTAAATGTAATCAAGTTTTGTGAAGCCATTTCTTCAGAATCAAATTCCTAAATGTGTTGTGAAACTGCAGTACTTATTGCAGTACATTTATTTTTCATATGTAACTAATGAACCAGTGCATGCAGAATATGAACAAGTTAAAAAAAAGTGAATCCTTTGCCTGAGGCTGCGCTGCTGTTCAGTTATTATTGTTTAAAGTTTTAGCATTTAATATTAAGCCCTTCTTTTGAAGTTCAAGAAACTCACCTTAGCAACTCAAATTAATTTTAAAGATGAATTCTGATTATGTTAGTGATGATTCAGAGCACTTGTGACTGAGGTTGATTCTAATAGAACCATCAGCAATCAGACCCATCAACAATCAAACCCATTGGCAATCAAAACTTTCGACAATCAAACCCATCGCCAATCATGCCCCTCAACAATCAAACTCCTTGGCAATCAAGCCCATTGATATTCGCATCAGTCCACAATCAGATTCATCGACAGTCAGACCCGTCAACAGTCAGACCCTTCGACAATCAGACCCATTGACAGTCAGACCTATCGACAATTGGGCACATTCACAATCAAACAAATCGACAATCAAACACATCGATTATTGGACTCATTAACAATCGGACTCATCGACAATCAGACCCATAGATAATCAAACTGTCAAAAATCAGATCCTCCATAATTAGATGGAACAATCAGATGGATGTTCAATCAGAGACAATAACAACTTGCATTTATATAGCACCTTTAACATAATAAAATGCCCAAGTAGTCAGTTGGTAGTACAGAGCTTGTGTATTCCTGAAAAAGAGACATGCATACAATTCTGCACTAAACTCTCTATTTCGCCATCCATCCCAGGCCACCATAGGTAGCTGTGAGCTATGGCCTTCATTTGGGATATTCCTGGATGTGCACTGTGTTGTTCAATTAACAGTGGCTCCCTTCCCTTTGGAGGTACTATCATTCTTGCTCTCCACAATAAGATGCCATCTTTGCTGGTTATTTCATGTCTTCTGTTAAGATTCAGGCTTTGTGACAAACCATGAAGCACTTGTTCTCATACTTGAGATAGGACTGGGTCCCGACTTGTCCAGTCTCTGATCTGTTGCGCACTTGCCGGCGAGGAATCTAAGAAATTTAACAATAAAATGAGCTCTTCCACAGGAACTTGCTCATCATTTTCTTGTAAAGGCAAATGACTAAGTGCACCGGTGTTTGCAATTTGATTGCCAGGCTTATGTACAAAAGTGTATTCGTATGCTGCCAAAATTAAAGCTCATATTAGTATTTCTGTATCTTCTTTCTGCGTGCCTTCGCATTTCTAGCGCAGACTTTAATCTCGGCCTTCTTTTTGGCTTCCTTATTGGCTAGACTACTCTCAGATGCAAGCTGATGCAATGTCTGAGCTCAGTGGCTGAGTTTCCCAGAACTTTGTCGTCTGTCTGCTTCTTGGAAAATTCTGCGACTTTTGCTTCTAAAACCTCTTTGGCCTCATTTAGCTGATCCTTCAGCTCTTCCGTCTCTTTTCTGTATTTGTTGTCAGCCTCCTGGAAAATTGAACATTGTTGTGTCTTCTCTGCTGACTCATTCTTCAGTTTGTTCAGAGAGGTGCTGAATTCTTTCCGCTTCTCTTTATATTTTTTCGGTGGTACAAACTTTGACCTGAGGGAATCTTGCAGTGTGTTAATGTCTTTCAGCAGGTTTCTTTCTCCTTTCGAAGGTTGCTCACCTCGCCTCAAACTTGGTCATCAAGCATGGTCTCCTCAAGTTTCTTCTGTTAGTCTTCCAAGTTTTGGCTTAGGACAGCCTACATTTCTTCAGGTTGTTGAGTCCTTACACACTCCTTTTCCAAAACAGGAATGCCTCCAGCTTCCTTTTGGAATCTCAGGGGTCCCTCAAGGTTGATTTCCCTTAGCCAATTTCACCCTAGAAGGCTTGGTCCTCTGCCTGTCAATACCAACACTGGTAGCTTTGCCGATTGGCTTCCATAATGGACAGTTGCTCTGCTTATGCCTTTGATTTCAATGTCTTCACCTGTGTTTTTAGTTTGGTATCTGTTTCTTCTAAATTTAATTGATGTTTATCGATATTTAGATATCTGAAGGTATGTTCCCCAATTACTGTAGTGGAAGCTCCTATATCCACTTCCGTTTTAACAGGTCTGCCATTTACTTTCACTGTTACAAATATTGGTTCTGCCTTTCCAACTCTTAGATTAAACAATGAGTAAATATCTGGATTTGTTGTTTCAGGCTCTTCTACGTTGTAGCTCTCACTGGGTTGTTTCCTTTTGTTTAAAAGCCTGTTTGAATCTTTCCTTGCACTGTCTCATTTTATGTCCATTTCTAAGACGACAATAACATTCGATTTTTTTAAACTACCAAATGTTAAAAGACTGCTTGTTTCCACCTCTATTGAAATTATTCTTTGTTTTGGCTGTTAAGTCATTCTTCCTCATTTTTCAGCTGTTTCCTGCTTCTCGGCAGCGTCCTGCATTTTTGTGCCCTTTTTGGCTGGGGCTTCCTGCCCGATGTGGAGGTCGGTGCCATTTTGCATGCCCTGTATGGCTTTTGAATCTCTTACTGCACTTTCCATGGCCAGTGCTATCTCCAGCATCTTCTTAAAATCCAAATTCGCTTCAGATAATAATCTCTTCTGAATCGCGTCCTTATTTACACCGCACACTAAACAATCTCCGACCATGTCGTTTAGAGATGTACCAAACTCACAAACTCACTATGTTCTGTTAACTGCTTCATACTTGCCACATAGCATGCAACTGAGTGTGGGAAGGGATTCACTCAGTCATCCAACCTGCTGAGGCATCAGCGAGTTCACACTGATGAGAGACCTTTTAAATGCCCAGACTGCAGAAAGTGCTATAAAAGATCTGGGGAACTGATGCGCCATCAACATGTTCACACCCAGGGCTCTAATTCTTAAATTAAACTTGAGCCTTTGCATCATTGCTAAGGGCTTTGGTCGATAATGTCCCTTCACAAGGTCCACCAATTCATCAACATTTTTTGAATCTGGGGCACTGGGTGTCGTCAAACTTCGAATCAAGCCATAAGTTTTATTCCCACATGTACTTAAGAGGATCGCGCACCTCTTCTCTTCCCCAGTAATATTGTTTGCTTGGAAAAAGAACATGAGACATTCTATGTAATGAGACTGTGGCTGGATCGAAAGGATCAATTCTTCCGAATTGTGGCATTTCATGAGGGAATTACTTCGTCGATTTGAATAGAACTTCTACTTTCACAAACTGGGCGAGGTCAGTGCCGATTTCTTTTCACTTGATATCTTCCATTAAACTTGTTTTATCCTCATCGCCAGTTTGTTGTGAGTGGTGGCCAAGTTCGTACTATAGATAGAGTTGATCAGCACACACTTCTTGGGTGGAAACTTTAAGTTTATTAACAAGGTACTCAGCCACACTACATATGTGCATCCAACTCAAACTCTATCTCTACACACCCGACTACTAACTAGAGACTACAGACTAGAGACTACTGAGATAGCTCATGCTACTCTCTTGTTGGGTATTAAAGATCATGCGATCTTCCTTAACAAGCACTATTCTTAAAGGTATATTACACACTAATTAAAGCCATTAATTACCACAACAGCATGTCCCTTTTTTCAGCAATACTAAAATGCCCAAGGCACTTTTCAAATGTTATCAAACAAAATGTTACACCAAGCCACATAAGGAGATATTAGGCCAGATGATCTAAAGTTTGGTCAACATCAACAATCAGACTCATCAACAATCAGACTCATCAACAATCAGACCCATCAACAATCAGACTCATCAACAATCAGACCCATCAACAATCAGACCCATTGATATCCAAACCCATTGACAATCGGACCCATCGACAATCAGACCATCAACAATCACATTAAAAAAATGGTTTTAAAGAGTGTCTCAGAGGAAGAGAGGGAATTTGAAAAGTGGAGAGCTTTAGTGAGGGAATTCCACTACTTAAGACCTTGGTAGCTAAAGGCACGGATGCCAGTAGTGGAGTGATTGAAATGAGAAATGCTCAAGAGGCCCGAATTGGCAAAGTACAGAGGTCTTATTGGGGTTTGTAAGGTTGGAGGAGATTATAGAGATAGGGAGGGTAGAGGCCATGGAGGGATTTAAGATTGAGGCATTGCTTAACGGGGAGCCAATGTAGATCAGAGAGCACAGGGGGGATGGACTTGCTGCAACTTAATACATGTGTAGCGGAGTGTTGAATGACCTCAGGTTTATAGAGGGTAAAACTAATGAGGTCAGCCTGGAGTGTGTGAGAACAGTCAAGTCAGTCAAGTCTAGAGCTAGAAAAAGCACTGATGAAGCTTTAAGCAGCAGATGAGCTGAGGTGAGAGTGGAGTTGGGTGAAATTGTGGAGGTCAAAATAGGCAGTGTTAGAGATGGGCATAGATTAGTGGTCAAAAGCTCATTTCAAAATCAAATAGAATACCAAATTTGCAAAATGCCTGGTTCAACCTTAGACAGCTGCCAGGGAGAAGGATGGAGTTGGTGCCTGAGGAACGAAGTTTGTGGTGGGGAGAAAAGACAATGGCTGGATTTTCACAGAGCTATGGAGACTCCGCAGTGTATTCAAAATGGTGCTGGGACCCTGGACCCAGAAGTCCGACCCCCATTTCCAACAGATCCTATTTTCCCCAATAGGGGAACAGGGACTCGCACATCAGGGAAACCCAAACTCAGCTGGGCCATTTGAACTCAGTCCTGAGTTCAAATAGGCCCCATTTACGCTGGAGTGAGGGCCTTATCTCACAATGTGTGACTTATGATTTTTTTGAGTAGGTGTAAATGCTTGTAAGAGGTAGTTAAGGTTTTTGAAGTTGTCAAGTTGTCAAGTTATTTAAATAGCCTGCCCTTTAAAAATGAAAAAAATGCCTGCCTGTTTTGGCACTAAGTTGGCATAGGGGCTATAAGGGTGGGGGTGTTCAAAAAGTTGGCATGAGTTGGCATGGATAGGCATGAGGAGGGGTTTGAGGGTGAGAGTTAGATGGCCTAATATTTAATAAAATAACTAAGATGAAGTCGGAGACAACTGAGGCAGGCCTTTTAAACAGCCTGCCTTGGCTCTCAGCACTATATCTGGGCCAGTAGTCCCAACTCTATCCCGCACCCGATCCCCCTTTCCCCTGGAATGAAGATCCCGCCATCCCCCCATTCATGGCACTTTCTCCCAAAGCAAGTGTGAAATTTCCAGGTTCTGTGCATCTGCCATGGGATCGAAAATCCAGGCCCATGGCTTCTGTCCTTCCAATGTTTAGTTGGAGGAAATCTCTGCTTATCCAGTACTGGATGTTGGACAAGCAGAGTGACAATTTAGGGATAGTGGAGGGATCAAGACAGTGGATGTGAGAAAGAGCTTGCATCATCGAGACTCATTGACAATCAGCACTCCGTACAGTTGATGTCAACCACAATCTGACAGGTAGGAAGCTCTGATTTAATTGTTCCATAATAGGCTTTTGATTTTAGATTTTGCACTATATACATTAACATGTTCTTAAACTAGATGCAAGAAAGTGTGTCACAACAACTGGTGTGGTTATCTAAATTTCTAGCTTATGTGCATTCCACTCATTTTTATTTTAATACTTCATTTACCTATTGGGAGGGGTGAGGGAGAGGGAGATTGAGGCTTGGTGTGAAAAAGGTCAGCACTCACAGAAGGACGCTAGAGAATGGGGTTTGGGAACAGATTGCCTATCACAGCAAAGAGGAAGCTAGAGATCGAGGCTTTAGTGGGAGGTTAATAATTGTGGGACAGATGGAGCTAGCGATTGGGGCATCCGGGGAGGTTGATTATTGAGCGAGGGGTGAGGGAGTTTGAGATTGGGACTTGAGGGTGGAGAAGGCACTTCTGCTTCTTCTGGTCCACAAGGAGGGCTGCAGAAGGCACTTGCATTCTTGAGCCAGAGGTTCCTGCCTCCCCTTTGTTTCATCTTGTTTTTGGGGTCTAGATGGGATTCTTTGGGCTTTGTCTATTTTCTTGAGTAAGCTACTCAAAACTGTAGTTTGTTAAAACCATTATATTTATTTACAGCTCTATGTACATCTTCAGAACTCTGCACAAGGTTGGACTTCTCCTCCCTCCAGATCTCTGTTGGTCAGTCATGTGTTATTACATCATTGTTACATCAGTATTAGGTGCTTCTGATGTTAACCCTTTACTCTACATCCCGCCGCAAGTCTTTATCCCATCTATATACAACCCCTTACATCTCCCGTCAAAAGTCTCAGACTTCATAGGATTAGTCTCTGAGATGCCTTGACCAAACTCCCTGATCTTGTTCTGACCTCTTTCTGAGGTTGAGGACATCCTGCACCCTCTCTTTGCTGGATAAGAGTGTCCTCCTGGGTGGTTGTAGAGCTTTGTCTTTTTCCTTGTTCCTTCTCCCCTTCTGCATCTGAATAGTAAGCCCAAGTTTCTGTTGGCTTTCTCTCCAAGGATATTAAGGCGCTGTGGTTTCTCCTTATATTTCCCTGGCCCATCTCAATCCTGTAAGATCTCAGGTGTGGGGCTCTTCCTACTATTGTGCCTTTTTTTATTGGTTTCATATCCATACTCTCTCCCCAGGCTGCAGCATTGATTAGTCTCGTGCTCCGTGCCTATAAGTGAATTTACGAGCTTGTTTGTGGCTCTGTTCCTCCTCTTGCTTTTCAACTCTCTCATGGTCATTCTAGCTAACATTTGGTTCCAGTTTCTGTTGCTGAGCTGGAAGTTGTGTCCTGAGTCGTCTTCCCATTAACAACTCTGATGGTGAGAACCTATTTTGTAGCGGTGAGGTTCGATAACTAAGAAGGCCTAAGTTGAGATTTTGCTTCTTATTCATCAAGTCTTCAATAGTTCGAACACCTTTCTCAGCTTCCCCATTTGCTTGAGGATATTGAGGCCAGGCGATGTGGAGTTGATTAACAAGGGCTGAATGGGACTTCTGCCCCCTCATTGGGGGCGGGAGTCCTGCCCTCTGCAGTTGCCGGCTAATCCGATTGGCCGGTAGCTCCATCAGTCCAGGCAGCGCCAGGAAGGCATCAGTGACCACTGGTGGGGTTGCTAGTGAAGAGAGCACCCCAAGGCCTTGGATCCCTGGAGCAGGTAAGTCCAGGGCCTTGGGCTGGGAGGGTTAGGGTAGCTTAAGGAAAGGGGCAGTGGGAAGGGGGGGAAGGGGTGGGTTTAAGGGTTTAACTTGATAACAAGCCTAATTGACCCTTAATTGTTCACTTAAATATGGTGGCCAGGCTGCCAATTTCGGTGCCCACCCGCTTCCCGTATTATTGGGGTGAGCTCAGAGGTGGGCGGGAAGGTGATGGAATGGGTGCCCACCGCATTTTACGTGCCCCCCCTCCCCGTCAAGGGACACACGCTCGCCCGGGGTACGTAAAATTCAGCCCCGCATTTCTTCGCAAAGTTGTGGAATAATTTATTAGCAAGTTGTGGAGCATTGTCATGTGTTGCGTAGATTCTTTTCAGTGATTGAATGAATGCTTTCACCATGATACTGTGTAATCTGTTCACTTCAATCCAACTGGAGTAGTAATCAATGACAATAAGAAATCTTTGCCTTTAAAATCAAGTAAATCCATTCCCAGGTGCACACACAGCCTTGACGGACAAATGGAGGGTGACAGTGGCTCTCTTTGCTCTTGGCTGTTCACGGCGCATGTAGGCAATTCAAAATTAGTTCTTCAATAGAACGAGTAATGTTTGGTCACCAGACTGATTGCTGGGCTCTTGCTCTACATTTTGATATCCCTAAGTGCCCTTAATTAATTTTTTGAAGAATATCAAACCAAAGTATTCTCGGGATGACTATTCTGTCATCAAAAACTAGGGGACCATCAATGATTGTGGGGTACTTTCTCTGTTCGAATTACTGCCATAGTACTGGGTTGGTTGGAATATAATCCGGCCAACCTTCCAGACAAATTCCTTTATCTGGACACATTCGTCATCTTGCCGTTGTGCTTGTTTTATCTCCTGTATCTTCTTTGCAGTAGCCGGTAGTTGTTTGGTAATGAATGATGTATATGCTTTACCTGCTCGATGAAATTCAAATCTTTCGTTTCGGTTCCTTCAACTGGTATTCTTCATAGTGCATCTGCTGTCATCTAGTGCTTCCCTTGAACATACTGAATTACTGAATCAAACCTCATTAGCCTCGGTCTGAAGTGTTGGATTGTGGGTGGCATCTTTGCAATTTCCTTCATGTTCAGAAGAGTGACTAATGGTTTGTGGTCGGTTTCAATTTTAAACCACAATCCCATCGCATAGTCTGAGAACTTCTCACATGCCCATGTTGCTGCCAATGCTTCTTTCTCAATAGCAACATACCTATTTTCTGTATCTGTGAGTGATCTTGAGGTGTACTAAACTGGTCTACATTTACCATTTTTTTGTACTTGGAATAAAACTGCACCCAGACCTGTAGATGATACATCAATGCTACTATGGCCGGCAGTTCTTGATCATAGTGCACTAAAATTTCAGGAGAAATTAGTAGATTTTTGATCTTCTCAAAAGCATTTTGCTAGTCTACATTCCAGCAGCACTGTTGACCTTGTGTCAACAGCTGTCTCAATGGCTCATTGGTTTCTTTTGGTAGGAATTTGCATATTTGGTTGGTCATTCTAGGAATCTTCGTAGCTCTGTAATGTTCCTAGGTGGTGGAAGCTCTCTAAACACCTTTGTTTTCTGTAGGCTGGCTGTTATTCCTGAGTCTTGCACAATGTGCCCTAAAATTTAATCATGTGATTTGCAAATCCACATTTCTCTTTCAATGTCAAATCTGCTTCCTGCAGAACTTTCAAGACTGGTCTCGCTCTACGCTCATGCTCTTCCGTTGTGGAGCCATGTGGGAGTATGTCGTTCATGTGGCATATTACTCCTTCCATGCCTTCTATGGTCTGAGACATTGTTCTTTGGAATATTTCTGGAGCAGACACAATTCCAAATGGTAACCTATTAAAGCAATAATGACCGGAGAGCATTACAGAAGTGGTCAGCAGTCTGGATTCTTTGTCCGGAGGCAAATATGCTGTTTACATGTAATTTGGTAAATAGAGTATTTTTAGGCAGTTTGGCAAGACTCTCATCCACTGAAGCCATCAGTTGGATCTCACATTCCACTCATTTGTTTAGCTGAGTCAAGTTCACGCAAATTCTAATTGAGCCATTTGGCTTTGGGTCCATGACCATTTCAGAACACCATTTTGTTTCTTTTTGGTTACTGGAGAGGTCACCCCCTTGCTGTAGAATGTACTGAATTTCCCCCTTTGTCCAAGAGTGGATGAGGGCACTTCTTTAGTGTGAAGAGGCAAATTCGTTTAGCATCAGCTCTTAGGGTAACATGGTACACCGTCTTCAGTTTTCCCAAGCCTGTAAATAATCTTGGAAAGCATTCCTGAATGTGCTACTGTACTGCTCGTCAACTTCTTAGATCAACTTTAATTGTAAGCATGCCTTCCTGTTTAGTAATGATGATTCTTGGTTCTGTATGACTTACAAGATAGAGATGTTTTCTCTATCCTTTTATTTTCATTTTGCCAGGTATTCTCAGAATCCGAATCACAGAATTATTACAGCATGAAAGGAAGCCATTTGGCCCATCGTGTCTGCACCAGTTCTCTGATTGGGCAATTCACTTTGTATCACTCTCCCTCCTTCCCTCTGTAACCCTGCACATTCTTCTTTTTCAGCTAACAGTCTAATTCTCTTTTACTTCAATTAAATCTGCCTCCATCACACTCTCAAGCAGTGCATTCCAGATCTTAACCACTTGTTTTATCTCATGCCACTTTTGCTTCTTTTGCAAATTACTTTGATCTGTGCCCTCTCGTTCTATGACTTTCAATGTAGTCCCACCTGGACCTTGTAACTTGATGGATGATGGCTGTAGTGTAATGTACTTAAGGCACTTTACTTCATCAGATAAGACTGAAACTCCTGCCCTGTGTCTAATTTAAACTCTGTGGGCTGTTCATCCACTTCAAGTTTAACGCTCCAGTATTTATTTTTTGTTTCATGTGCTTCTCCAAGAAAAGTTATTTCATTTTTTTGGTGGTCCTTCCATTTCTTGTATGTGGTTTGCCCCTAATATTTTTTCTTTCTTTTTAAAGGCTGTGTTTTAGATCAGCAGACAATTTTAAAATGTCCTAACTTCCCACAGTTGTGGTGTTTTTCTCACCCTGCTGGCTATTCTTCCCACTTGAGCAGGTTTTTCCTGCCACCCTGACAGCATTTCCAGATGGCGGTTAGCGCACTTTTCCCCATTTTTTCAGGCTGTTCTGGTGCACTTTCCCTCTTCTGGCCTACCTATTGAATGGTTTCACTCATTTGTTTCCAAGGGAACTCACTTTCCCTGCGAAGAAACACACTATTTTGCTTTCTGAGCTCAGTTTTCCTCATGATTTGTACTGCCTTAATTAAAGTTAAATATTCTCTTGTTTGCAAGGCATCTGGTAGAGATTCATCCAGGAATCCAACTTCTATGCAACTATGGAATCAATTGATCCGTCAACATTCCATAGTTGCAATTTTCTGCCAGCCTGTATAAATCATTGATGCATGAATCCATACTTTCACCTGGCCTTTGTTTTCACTTGTTAAATTTTGCCGCTTTTATAACAATTTTTTTGCGAATGCTGAAATACTAATCAAATGCCTGGAGGACCACCTCGTAAAGGCTTGAAGTCTCATCGACTCCCTGTGTCACTATTACATCATTGGCAATAGCTCCAACTGTGTAGAGTAAAGTAGTGACCTGATCTTTTTATCCCTTTTTGTGAAAACCAGAAACGATTTTATACCTGGAAAACTTAGTTCTCCAGTTGTCCCAGTGCTGAGCTTGTTACAAGCCTACAGTGCTTTGGAAAGGTTCTGGGAGTGTTAGTGTAGAATTTTGTGCTTAACTCAAGCTCTGGACTTGATGCCACTTCACTGGTGTTGCTTGTTGGTTCTGGTCTATGCTCATTGCTGTCTGGACTCTGGGTCTCAGCTTGAATCTGCTGCACCCATCATGCTCCAACTTTTTTGGTGAGTCTTCAATCCACTCCTTCCGCCCTTCTTTCAAGGATCTGTACGCTTGTCAGGTCTGTCGTTATTTCTTGGAGTTTTACTGGATCTTTCACTTGCTGTCCGTTGCCATCATGTTTTGTTGTGTGTTTGGCATCTGTCATGAAGAGATACTAATGTCTATAATGTTATTGGAAATTATTTTTAAAATAGAATTGTAGTGGGGTCTGTGTCTATGTGTTCGACTGTGTGTGTCTTAATTGGATTAAAGCCAGCTGGTCTGGGTGCTTTGATAGATAGTAGTTAGTAAAAGTTACAGTAGTTAGTAAAAGATAGTGGAAGTTAATTGGGTAAACAGTAAGGAGGATAGAAGGTAAAGTATAAATTTGCATTTGTTGAAGAAATCATTTAAGAGTGGGAGTAAAATCTTGCACCTAGCTGGGAGATGCTAAGCAAACTGTTTATATTACTAATAAAATTGGTGGAATAAAAGGATATTATTGTTAGGAAATGTAACATTGAAAGCCTGGTGATACAATGGAAAATTTACATTCAAAGGAAAAGCTAGGTATAAATAGAAAGGAGTTTGTGCGTGTAAGGCAGAGACATTTAAGATCTAACCAGCATGTAAGCCCACAACTGTATCTGCAAAGGAACCAAATTGCAAGGAACCTCATTTTGAATTTGTAAGGTCAAATGTGCTTTGCCTGGTGCCTGTTTAAAGACTATGGGTTATTGTTGCTTTGGTGAAGATTTACCTGGGACTGACTAATTTGGAGATCTGTTTAAAAGTTATTATGGTAGTAATTTGTAGACATGTGTATGTGTTTAATTTGTTGTTAAATTAATAAATGTTTAATTTAGTTTTATATAAAAACCTCTTGAGGCTCGGTGGTCTTATTCCTTAATTCAGAGCTGCATCTCAAACCAATTGAAAATATAGGTTATGATTGTTGCTCAAGTTTCTCTCTGGGATTTAAACAATTCAGCCATTACCAACTGCTGTGTCATAACACATCTAAATGAGGGTTCTTTGGAGTTTGTCTATTTTCCCTGAGTAATCTACTCAAGTCTAGTTTATTAAAACCATTATTATTTATTTACAGCTCTATGTAAATATTAGGAACTCTGCACAAGGCTGGACTTCTCCTCCCTCCAGATCTCTGTCACTTAGTCATGTGCCATTACATCATTGTTACATCAGTATCAGATGTTTCTGATGATCGCCCTTTACTCTACACCTTTCATTGCTGGGTTTCCAAGCCCTGGGAAACCCATGCACCGGTAAATTGAAACAGGCTCCTAATTGCACTGTGGAAACCTGACTTCAGTATATTAATGGAACATCCTGTCTGACATGAAAGCCTCTGCTGTAAAAACTTTAATGGGTGTGCACACGATGGATTGATGCTGTTTCCCCCTCTTTCATGTTTTTAAACACCTGCATGACTGTCTCCCACCCATTGTGGAGGGCTTAAAAACTAGGCCATTGTAAATCCACCCTATCTTTATTCAAATGTTTGATGAACTGGGATTCTTCCTTTCTAATTCCCTAAATATTTATGTTTCTAGATTTTGGGAGACAGTTCTGTGCAGAGCTCTCTCCTGAACAAGGCAGTCAGACTTCCAGTCAGACAGGAGCCAAGCAGTGTTAACCTGAACTACAATTAGATTTGCAGTAAAATGTACCCTAAATAGATGGCACTATTCAATGTCTTTCTCCCCTCTTCCAAATTCTTTGATGTGCTGGTTTTCCATTTATGATTTTCTGTCTGATTTGAAAAATGGTAGCGCAAGTCATTCATAGCCAGTGGTTATCTTTTCCAACATTTTATTCAAAAAGACCTCAGCACTGACTCATCTCAAGTTATATTGATTCTTTTAAATAAACATACCCTTCAACCAGAAGAAATTCAAAATGTTTCTTGCAAAGGTCACTTGGAAGTTAAAACTCTGTCACAAGGAACTGCATCCTCCACTGAGTCAATCATGTTTTCTTGTAAATAGAAACATTGGGATAGGTATTCCCTAGTACTGTGCCAGTGTATTGCTATTATCTAGTACTGCCGAACGGAGTCTAGGATTTTGAGTTACTTCCCATAGTTGTATAACAATAACATAGACATTTTACTTCTGTAGAAGTTTTTGGGATGGTTATATTCCTTGAATAGTCAGAATTTGTTTTCCTTATAAGTGCAATGACTTCCTTTTGGTGAGTCATCTCACTTTGCCTATGTTTAAAATATTTGATAACATCTTTTTTGCATCTACCATGTTGAGAAGATTTAAAATTATATCAATAAATATTTAAATACAATACAATTGAATTATATACATCAGGTCCCTTCACACAATACTCCTATTCAATTATAATAAGCAAAGCTTGTCATTTGATATCATAATAACATTGCGGCAACAACTTCTCAAATCGACCTCACAGCTTTTAGCTCACTAACAATAGCGCAGTAACATAAAAATAATATATTTACAGTTCATTCTAGAGGTGTTTCTTCATAACCCTGTAAAAACATGTTACCACTTTATATTTCTCTAGAGACCAGGCCTTGGATTTTCGCTCCTGAGGCAGGTGTGCTGAGCTGGGATATCTACCGGCTCACCACACCTGCCTCATGAAACAGTGCCCCGAATGGTGGGATCTTCGTTCCAGGGGTGGGTGGTGCAAGATGGAATTAGGCCCACGAACACCAGATGAGTATCAGAGGCGTCCGAGGAGGCTGTTGAGTGCCGAAGCAGGCTATTCAAAAGGCCCACCTTGGTTCTATAGGACTTTGTCCCAGTTGTTCCTTAAACAATAGTCTCTCTAGCCCTCAACACTTACATCCCCTGGCCCTTCCAGCACATCCCATGCCCCATACATGCCAACTCATGTCAACCCATGCCCCACCCACCCTCAATGGCCTCTCATACCCACCATGCAAAACCATGCCCCCACCCAGCCCTAATGGTGCTGTATAGCCCTTCTGCCAACTTAGTGCCAACTCATGACCCCCGCCCACAATCTTTTACCCTTACACCCTCCATGCCAACTTACTAGTATCCACCTTGGGCAGACCTCAGGAGCCATGCTGAGTAGGTGAAATAAAATAAATTCTAAATATCTATGGCAGACTACACTATATTAATAAAAACACTCCCATTCATGAAAACCCATTTACTACATTTAAATCACCTCAACTAATTAATCCATTATAAAATCAAGCATCTGTATTTATAACCCCACATCAAGGGCAAGATTAGGGGGAGATGGCGACGCAGTGGTCATGTCACTGTACCAGAGGTCTCAGGGTCATGCTCTGAGATTGTAAATTCTGCCCATGCAGGCAATTTTTTTCAACTTTTAAAGTGCTGGCCATTTAAATAACTTGACAGTTTTATAGCTCTATAGATCTTATCCATCTTTCACGAGCATTTGTGACTTCTCTGGAGATTCCTAACTCCCACACTACGGGATAAGGCCCTTACTGCATGAAAATGGCGTCTGTTTAAACGCAGCACTGAGTTCAAATGGCCCTGCTGAGTCTGGGTTTCCCACATGTGGGAGTCATGTTCCGCTCCCGTTCTCCACTGGCGAAAATATTTTCTGCAGAATACGGGAGTGAGACTTCCTGATCCGGGGTCTGTCTGCCATTCTGGATGCGCCACTTAGTCTCTGCGACTCTGCAAGAATCCAGGTCCAGATGTTCAGACATAGGGCTGAATCTTCGGCTTGGCGAGCATGGGTGGGGCCCGATCACTGAGAAGTAAAATGACACGGGGTGATGTTGTGTGTGCGTCCCGACGTCACCGCACGTAATTTAGATTTTCGGTTTGGCGTGCATGCAGCCGAGTTGGCTGCGTGCCCGCCGAGCTGTCAATGGGCTGGGGGACGCCGATCGGGTCCACACCAAACCGCGCCTGCCCCGGCACAACACCCCCTCCCCCCACAAAGGAGGGATAATTCTACCCATAGAAGCAAAAAGCGTCAAAACAGTTTGACACTGGATTAATTATTGTGATAGCTCTACAAATTCACCAAACTCACAGGTGCAGTGTTCAGCACTCCTGCTGAAACACCAGGATGTCTTTAACCTTGGCGAGGTACCCCAAGGTTAAGACACATCTTGTAGTGACCTTAACGCTAAGCGCATTAATGGACACCATCATTGTGCCCATTTAAACTGTGTATGGTACAACAATCCAATTGTCTATTCTTCTCCTTTTATCTTTGTAGTTGAGGGTGATGATGCCTTTTCTCATGGATTCTGACATGCTGCTAGCCAGAAACATACTTTTGTATACTTCAAGCAGGTCAGGGCCTACAGGCAATGTTGCAGTGGTGCTCCCATGGGCCATCAGTCTGATGAGAAGGAAACGATTGCCATTCCTCCGGCCTTATTATTCTGCTGCGGGGACGCAACTTCACCATCATTGAAACTGAGGAGGTGCTGTGAAGCCGCCTCCTAATAGCAGACGTATTGTGCAAAAATGCTCCACTCCAGTTAATCAATCTATACGCCTGGCTCTAAAAGGGCAGTGGCTTGCCATATTCGACCATTTCCCACTGCTGCTAGCAACGTCTAGGGCACTCATTCTTGGTGGTGACTTCAATAGCATCATTGATGCAACTAGATTGTCCAGCAGGGCTGACAGCAAACTGGACACCACATCCAGAACCTTGATGGGAGTGGTAAATGACATCAAGCTGTGTGATATCTTCAGCAACCCTGCAGATGGAATGCCTGATAGATACACCTGGTCAAGGCCAGAGGAGTCCATTCATTCAAGGATAGTCTTCCTGTTTGTGTCCTGAGTGTTTGCAGTCAGATCCACCAATGTCAATGTCCTCTGACCACTGTTCCTGCTGGCTGACTGCCACCTATAGGAAGATCAGAAGCTTGGCAGGGACATGGAAGCTGAACGTGAAACTGTTGACCCCAGAAAACACTGAGGAGCTCAAAAGGAATTATAAAGGTTGGAGAAACCCCTCTTTCAATCTCTGATGCACTGGTGGGACGTTATCAAGGCAAGCATCAAGAGGCTCTTCATCCTCAAAGGTGAAGGCAAGAGAGGGAGAGACAGAAGATAATGTCCTGACTCTAGACAAGCATGCAAAATCTGTTCCTGCTGGAGTCGATGGGTGTCGATGTCGGGGAGGATCTTCAAGAGGTAAAGAGCCAGCAGGACTCACTGTTTACCTCAGACCTCCAAGATCATCTTCTGGCCCAATGTTCACTCCGTGGAGCAGGATGAGACATACTCATGTTTCTTCTTCCAAAAGGTGCACAGAGAAATCTCTGTGATCAGCAGCCTGACTGGAAAAAGAGCCCACGTACTTCTCGGGCTGCATGCAACAGAGAATGTTTGACATGAAATATTGTAAACATAATCCATAAATATAATGAGGCATCTCAGATTGTCACATACTGCACTGAATGAAATTGAACTGTATTGCACTTTATGTAATGTCAAATTTGAACGGTTATGTCATGCACTTTTACAAGTTATTTGGATGAAGTATATCTTTTAAAAAAATAATATTCATTTCTTCTATTTCTTTATCCATAGTCCACATGAAATAAAATATATCTCACTTTTTTAACAATTGTACTATTCTTAACTGAAGACTATATATTGAAGTCCAATGCAAATTGGAGGAATAGCACCCCATCTTCCGATGAGGCACCTTACAGCCTTCCAGATTTAACTTGGGCAAACGGAATACAGCCAAATAACTGAGTGAAGACTTGGAGTTTTAAGTGTAAATTTTGTTCTTAAATTTTCCTCTTAAAATTTAATCTAACCTGTAGTTAGCAGTAACCGGTAAGTTCTATGTAAGCAGGCTAAGTTCTTTCTTTGTTGCAGTTTAGACAGGTAAACTCACTCTCAGCTGTAGGAGCTGAGTAGTTAATTAGCTAACTGGTTGAATCTGGTTACTGTAGCCCCAGTTCAGCTTACTATAAATTCAGGATTCTTTAGTGCAGCCTTGGCAAATGGAGTGCAGCTGAACTAATTGTGTGAAGACTTGGGGCAACATTTTCCCCCTGTCGGGGGGGGATGTGCGGGAGCAGGCATGGGCGGCTGGCCCTCCAATCGATGCCCTGGATTGAGGACATGCCGCCATTTTCCATGGGCGGGCCAATTAAGGCCTGCCCTGCGTGACATCTGCACGGAAGCGCTATGCGCTCCCTGTGTGGGCGGGGGGTGAATCCCAAATGCGGAAGTGCGCTCCGATCTCCCTGAGACTAAGTGCTGCCTCAGGGAGATTGGTTCCCAAAGTGAATAAGTTATCCTGTCGGAAATTTCATTCACCATCCATGCCCCCTCATGTGACAATGTCACATGAGTTGGGACGTGGACATATCTTTAAATAAAAGTGAATCTTAATTTTTTAATTCAGTCATGAAACCTCATCCCGCCCGTGGATGAGGTTTCAGGTTTTTTCATGTGGCCGCCAGCGCTCCTGACCTGCCCGCCAACATTAAGGTTGGACGGGCAGGTCCACTAATTGGTTTAATTGTTTTTTGAATGGTCTGAATTGGCCGTTGACAGGTCGACGGGCGGGTGCACAGCTGACTTGGCTGCGTCCCTGCCGACCTGAAAATACAAATGACACGGGATGACATTGGAAGTTCCGCCCAATGTCATTCCGCATCATTATACGCGTCGGCGAGTGGGCCCCACCCCTGCTCGCTGACAGGAAAATTCTTCCCTTAGAGTGTGGTGAGAGGGGAGTTGCTTGTTTCCTCCTTCTTTCTTTCTCACCCCATAGAAATTGCTTCTTGCTCTACTACAGGGAAAGGAGCTAGCTGTTTGGTGAGTTTCTGGTAAGTGGGTAAGTTCTATTCTATCCCTAAGGTTTAAAATAGTACATAATTTTGTGGTAAAGTTAATAAAATATATAAGGAAACAAGATAAATGAACGATTAATATAATTAATTATTTAAAAACCATTAAGGATGGCAGGACATGTGATATGTCAAGGCTGAGGCATGTAGGAGCTGCTGGATAACATTGTAATCCTGGCGAACACGTCTGCAGTCAACGTTTGCAGTTTCAGGAACTTCAGCTCAGAGTCATTGAGTTGGAGGCTGAGCTGCAGACTCTGCAACACATCAGGGAAGGGGAAAGTTACCTGGATGCTTTGTACCAGGAGGATAGGGTCTTCTGATTTGGTCAGTGGTCAGGGACAGGAGGGTGTGACTGTGAGTGAGGCAGGTAAGGAGACCCAGAGGGCAGGAGTGTGAGCATCTGCAATTGTTCAATAGGTTTGAGTTTCTCTCAGCTTGTTTGGATGAGAGTGGGGGCTGCAGGTTTTGTGAGCAAACTGACCATAGCACCGTGGTACAGGGAGCCATACAAGTGGGGGGAGCACAAAGGAATGTAGTGGTAGTAGGAGACAGTTTAGAAATGGGGATTGACACTGTTCTCTGTAGCAAAGAGTAAGAGTCCAGACGGCTTTGTTGCCTGCCCGGTGCCAGAGTTCGGGACATCTGCTCAGGACTGGAGAGGAACTTGCAGTGGCAGGGATAGGATCCAGTGGTCATGGTCCACGTAGGTACCAACGACATAGGCAGGATGAGGAAGGAGGCTCTGCATAGTCAGTATGACGAGCTAGGCACCAAATTAAGAAGTAGAATCGCAAAAATAATAATTTCTGGATTATTACCTGAGCCATGTGCAAATTGGCATAGGACAAATAAGATTAGTGTAATGAATGTGTGGCTCAAAGATTGGTGTGGGAGAAGTGAGTTCCGGTTTGTTGGGCACTGGCACCAGTATAGGGGAAAGTGGGGTCTGTACCGTTGGGACAGTCTACACCTGAACCGTGCTGGGGCTGGTGTCCTCGCGAGTCACCTAACTAGGGAAGGAGAGAGGGTTTTAAACTGAATAGTGGGGGGCAAGGGATTAAAATTTGGGCAGGTGTGGTAAACCATAGAATAGAGACAAGGCAAGAGAGACAGGTATTAGTATGGGAAATGATAAACAGACTGTGACAGGAAAGGACAGAGAGTACAAATTTAAGAATAAATCAGCAGATAAGGCTATACACTACACAAATAATAAAAAGACAAAACTAAAGCCTCTGTATCTAAACACATGTAGCATTTGAAGCAAAACAGGTGAACTGAAAGTGCAATTAGAAATAAATAAGTACGATCTGAGAGCCATTGAGATGAGTTGAGATGAGAAATGATAAAGGCAAGAAGTCACTTGTGGGAGTGGTGTACAGGCCCCCTTATTGTAACTTCACAGTAGGACACAGTATAAAGTAATAGATAATGGGAGCTTGCTAGAAAGGTACAGCAATAATCATGGGAGATTTAAATCTACATATAGATTAGAAAAATAAGATGGGCAAAGATAGTGTAGATGAAGAATTTATAAAATGTTTTCACGATAGTTTCTTAGAACAGCATGTTCTGGAGCCAACCAGAGAGCAGACTATACTAGATCTGTATTGAGCAATGAGATAGGATTAATTGATGACCTCCTAGTGAAGGCACCCCTAGATAGCTGCGATTATAATATGATTGAATTTTACATTCATTTTGAGGGAGAAACGAGTGCACCCAAGACGAGTATTTTAAACTTAAATAAGGACAATTATGAAAGCATGAAAGCAGATCTAGCTAAGTGAACTGGCAAATGAGATTAAGGGATATGTCACTAGAGGTTCAGCGGCAGACATTTAAAAGGATATTTCAGAATGCACAGCATATATACATTCCAATGAGAAAGAAAAATTCCAAGGGGAGGGTGCACCATCCATGGTTAACCAAAAAAGTTAAAGACAGTATCAAACTTAAAGAAAAAGCATAGAGGGAAGCATTTTCCCCCAGTGAGGGGGAAGTTCAGGGGAGGGCGCTGCCATTTTACGTGGGCAGGCCAATTACGGCCCTTCCCAGCGTGACGTCTGCCAGGAAGCGCTATGCGCTCCCTGTGCGGGCGGGGGGGAATTACCTAAGCCGGGAGTGCGCTCTTTTGCACGCGCGCTCATCTCCCCGAGGCTTAGTGCTGCCTCAGTGAGATCAGATCCGATTTAAAACTTTTATTAAACATGTTTAAAAGTTTTCCCTGTCATGTCCCCTCATGTGACACTGTCACATGAGTTGGGACATGTCCATAAGTTTAATTGAAACCTTTCTTGAAAATTTAAATATCCTTATGAATCCTCATCCCGCCCGTGGATGAGGTTTCATGCTTTTTCCGAAGCCCGCCAGGGCTCCCGCCTGCCTGCCAACCTTAAGGTTGGACGGGCAGGTCCATTAATGATTTAAATTAGTTTTTCAATGGCCTCAATAGGCCATTGACAGGTCGGCGGTTGGCAGCTGACTTGGATGCACCCCCATCGACCTGAAAATGGAAATGATGTGGGGTGACATCGGGTGGAACACCCGACATCACTCTGCATAATTTTACGTGTCGGCGAACAGGCCTTGCCCCCGCTCGCCGACCGGAAGATCCTGCCCTAGGAAAAATTTTTTTCTCTCAGAGGGTTGTGAGTCTCTGGAACTCTCTCCCTCAAAAGGCAGTGGAAGCAGAGTCTTTGAATATTTTTAAGGCAGAGCTAGATAGATTCTTGATTAACAAGGGAGTGACAGGTTATCGGGGGTAGGCAGGAATGTGGGGTAGAGGTTACAATCAGATCAGCCATGATCTTATTGAATGGCAGAGCAGGCTCGAGGGGCCGAGTGGCCTACTCCGGCTCCTAATTTGTATGTTCAGGCCATGAACTCTCCTCCCTCTTGGTCTCTTCTTTAATCCAATTTTTATGTATTGATTTTTATTTATTTATTTATTTTTAAAATTTAGTTTTATTCTTTTGTTTATTTGGTCATTTCTCCTCAACCCCCACCCCCTACAGCGCCATCTGTCACTTGTTTTTATGTTTTGCTTTCACAGAGTCTGACCCTTGTTCTGCTATTAAGACTTTCTGCTATCTTACCTTTAAGCCACTATCAACACCTTCTTTACTCTTTACCACTGCCATTAACACATCCTTTGTCTTGTGTCCATGACACCTTTATCAATCTCTCCTTAGAAAGTCATGGATAGGTGACTGCTATCTTGTTCCACCTGCTCCACCCTGTCTTAAACATTGTAAAATCCATCATATTTCTACATCTCTTTAGCTCTGAAGAAGCCATATGGACTTGAAACATTAACACAGATGCTGCCAGACCTGCTAAGCTTTTCCCAGCATTTTCTGTTTTTATTTCAGATTTCCAGAATCTGCAGTAATTTGCTTTTATATTATATTGAAAAAAATGTTCTTCAGAAGACATTCAACAGATATACCACCTGGTGTTGTTTTGTTCTGTTGAGCTGGTAGTTAGTTTTGTCCTGCAAGGCAGAAAACACAATATCACTTTAATGTTTAAAACTAGACAGCATATAATTCTTAAAATGCTCTGCACTATCTCCTTGACTTTAATGAATGGGTGCCTCTTGGAGGTGAAGAACCTTAACTGGAAGGCAACTAGAGAAAATTGACTTCCATATAGTCTGCACACTCACTCTTCAGTGCAGAGAAATTAATATTGGCCATCAGGTAGGTAAACAATCTTTGTGTGCCCTATGAAGTGTTGAAAGGTGCATATCAAGGGACTTCAATGGAGGAGGAATCTTTTATTCTTTTGCTAATTGGCCTATTGGTGACCAAAATGCTACTTTTAATGTTTAATGTTTTCTATGGACTGAACTAGAGTTTAATCCATAAATGAATTTAAGTTAATTGGAGGTTACCCAATTTTAAATCATTCAATGATTTAAAGATGAAAACATTTGGAATTCATTTCGGACATATAAAGGATGAAATTATACTTGAATGCTAGCGTCGAACATGTGATAGTGAATTTGCGGCATGTTTTGCACATCCTATGAATTTCTTTCTCACTGACTTTGTAATAAATGTTTTTATATTTGTATAATATTGAGTTAAAAAATAAATTATATAGAATTTTGTGTTAAATATAATTTCTGAAATGAATTCAGCGTGACTGATCACAGCCTATGGAGTGTGCTTTGCTAAATACTCATCCCAGCAAAAATAAATTACTTAGCAGCCAGCAATCACATTCTGGTTGCAGACAAAGCAATCAACTTACCTACAAAGTAATTAACTAATTATTATTCATCGTGCCTTTCATATTCTGATTCATTTATCCTTTAAAGTCAGTTTTTATTTCTAATTTGAAAACTAATTTTTCAGCTATATTTTGAACAATGAGAAAGGGAGAAAGCTCGGGGAGAAATTAGAGCTCAAAACCATGGAGAATTTGTAGAAAATTAGTGAAAATATATTTAAAAAATAAATACATTTTGAACATCATTCAACCCTGAGAAAACATGCACACCCAGGCTCAGTTAAGCTGTAAGGGTTCTTACATAGCCCCAAGGTTACAGTATTAGTGATGAAGGCATCAACCTACACATTGATAATTATTCAAGCTTTGGAACATATAAAGCTGCATTTTACAAAGCCAGCCCCAAATCCACCAATATTGACGTTCCCTGTAATTCTATAAGATCCAGTAAAGTCCATTTTCACTGAGGGACAATTTGATAACAGCTGCATATAATTTCAATTCCATGGGCCACTGATTAGCAGCAAACAAATTGTTCACTTGAGTTGCCCACTTAGTAAATGCATATCCACTTAGATATTTCTGGTATTTTGGATTTAGGATTTTAAGGATCAATATGTTAATTTTTCTTTCTGTTGTTGCACAGTCTAATACTACCAAATAACTCCCCTCAAATTGTTTCTCTTCCAGAATTTCACACTGACAGTCTGGTCCTAGGATGCAAACAAATCACACTGTACAGGTCATCACATATAATGATTTTACTAGCACAATCCATGCTCACCTTGGGATCCTTTGGAAGAAGGGAAATTCCTCAGACCTTTTGAGGCGAAATTTAACTTTCAGCTTTTCAGAGCTCACAAACCCTAGAATGGACATAGCAAAGGATGACTCTTTGTCATGGGATCTGCAGCAGCCTAGTCCTGAAAAGATAAAAGCTTCTGTAGAGGCTTCTGTGGGTACAGTGCTCCTCTGTGTTGTGGTTGTGAGGGGAAGCAGCCACTGAGGCACTCACAGCAGCTTCTCCACCTGTACTGAGAGCTGGAGTCCGGTTACCACTTGAAACTCTTTTGAGTTATCAACAGTCACAGATTGCAACTCTTTCGAGTAAAATCACAGTTCTTGGTTTCCGGGAGTGGGACATGAACCTACAACCCTCTGATTCAAAGGCGAGGGTGCTATGAACTGAGCCACAGCTGACACTTGAAAATGGACAATTGGACTTCACAAGATCAGATGGATTCTTAAATCATGGGAGGGTGTCCAATACCAATCTCTAAAATCCTGCCTTGTATACTTTGCAATTGAGTTAACAATGATCTCTCCAGATGGTCACCCAAGACCTCAATACAGTTGTTCATTCATTGTCTCCACATTGAGGTAACAGATTTGTCTGGATTTCTCATAAAGGGGGTGGGGGAGGTTTCCAGATGCTTCTGTAGCTTCCATTTTCTTCAGGATCAGACTGGCCACCAGTAGTGATCATTGCTTCATCTTCCTCTCATCGGTCTTTTCAGTGCTGAGGGAGTGCTACGTTGTCAAAAATGTCATCTTTCAGATGAGATGTTAAAAACTGCAGCCCTATTTGTTTTCTCAATTTGGATGTAGAAGGTCACATGGCACTATTTCGAAGAAGAGGAAGTGACTTCTGTCCAGTGTCCGGATCAAAATTTATCCCTCAACCAACATCAGTAAGACAGTTTTATTTGGTCATTATCACATTGCCGTTTGCTGGTCCTAGCTGTGTACAATTTGGATGCTGACTTTCCTACATTACAACAGTGAGTACACTTCAGAAGTACTTCATTGGCTGATTTGGGACATCCTGAGGTTTTAAAAAATGCTAATTGTTAAGTTAAATGACTGACTTTGACACATTCTGCTCCTGTAGTCTAAACTGAATGGAAGGAAAATTGAGCAGGTTTGATAAGGGGAAGGAAATCTGTTCCATTAGATTACTGCCTGGGCAGTGAAGATGGAAATTTACCTTGTGATTCCAGTTTCTGTGGAATATAGTCAAACATCAGATGTGATAGATTGTGACTGGGTCTATGCCATGAAGTTCTTATCCAACTTGTTTGATGAAATGAAAAATTTAGAGCACCGTGTTTACAAATTGATAAACCAAAAGGAACATGAAAAGCTTGGAACAGTCCGAAAATGAGAAATATTTGGTATATATTGTTCTTGGAAAAGTTGTGAATTCTTAACAACGTTGTTTTCTTACAAACAGATGTTGTTTCCGTTTTACTCCAGCCAGATCCTTTCATCTGTCAACTTACATTAGAAAGAAAGCAAACAAAACCATAAGGTTCAACCAAAATGGTTAAAAATTTGTCTCTAAAAAGCATTTCTGTCAGTACAAATAGCAAAAATGTCTCCTCCATCTGTTAGGCATGCTTTTGACACATTGCACTTATGGATGCTTTTAGCCTAGAAAATTACAATTAATTTCAGAATTATATTTCTTCATGCAAGTTATTATGTGAAAGTGAAAAGTGTTAATTACATCTACAAGTACCATTTTTTGCAGCTACTTTGACTGTAACACAAATTGAAGACTAATCCTTCATATTTTATGTTGGAGCGTAGATTGGGGATGTTGGGATGAAAATGAGCATAAATGATTAGTACTATAAGAACAAAGAACAAAGAACAAAGAAAAGTACAGCACAGGAACAGGCCCTTCGGCCCTCCAAGCCTGTGCCGATCATATTGCCTGTCAACTAAAACATTTTGCACTTCTGGGGTCCGTATCCCTCTTTTCCCATCCTATTCATGTATTTGTCAAGCTGCCTCTTAAACACCACTATCGTACCTGCTTCCACCACCTCCTCTGGCAGCGAATTCCAGACACTCACTACCCTCTGTGTAAAAAACTTGCCCCGCACAACTCCTCTATAGTTTTCTCCTCTCACCTTAAATCTATGTCCCCTAGTAATTGACTCTTCCATCCTGGGAAAAAGCTTCTGACTATCTACTCTGTCCATGCCACTCATAATTTTGTAAACTTCTATCAAGTCGCCCCTCAATCTCTGTCGCTCTAGTGAGAACAATCCAAGTTTCTCCAACCTCTCCTCATAGCTAATAACCTCCAGACAAGGCAGCATCCTGGTAAACCTCCTCTGCACCCTCTCCAACACCTCCATATCCTTCTGGTAATGTGGTGACCAGAATTGCACGCAATATTCCAAGTGTGGCCTAACCAAGGTTCTATACAGCTGCAGCATGACTTCCCAGCTTGTATACTCAATACCCCTGCCAATGAAGGCAAGCATACCATATGCCTTCCTGACTACCTTATCCACCTGCGTTGCCACTTTCAGTGACCTGTGGACCTGTACACCCAGATCCCTCTGCCCGTCAATGCACTTAAGGGTTCTGCCATTTACTGTATAATTCCTACCTGTATTAGACCTTCCAAAATGCATTACCTCGCATTTGTCCGGATTAAACTCCATCTGCTATTTCTCCGCTCAAGTCTCCAACCGATCTATATCCCGTTGTATCCTTTGACAATCCTCTTCACTATCTGCAACTCCTCCAACCTTAGTGTCGTCTGCAAACTTACTAATTAGCCCAGTTACATTTTCCTCCAAATCATTTATGTATACTACAAACAGCAAAGTTCCCAGCACTGATCCCTGTGGAACTCCACTAGTCACAGCTCTCCATTCAGAAAAGCACCCTTCCACTGCTACCCTCTGTCTTCTATGACCAAGCCAATTCTGTATCCATCTTGCCAGCTCACCTCTGATTCCATGCAACTTTACCTTCTGTACCAATCTGCCATGAGGGACCTTATCAAAGGCCTTACTGAAATCCACGTATATAACATCCACTGCCCTTCCATCATCGATCATCTTTGTCACTTCCTCGAAAAACTCGATCAAGTTAGTGAGACATGACCTCCCCTTCACAAAACCATGCTGCCTCTCACTAATACGCCCATTTGCTTCCAAATGGTAGTAAATCCTGTCACGAAGAATCTTCTCCAAAAATTTCCCTACCACTGACGTAAGGCTCACCGGCCTGTAATTTCCTGGATTATCCCTGCTACCCTTCTTAAACAATGGAACAACATTGGCAATTCTCCAGTCCTCTGGGACCTCACCCGTAGCCAGTGAGGATACGAAGATTTCTGTGAAGGCCCCAGCAGTCTCTTCCCTTTCCTCCCTTAGTACTCTGGGGTAGATCCCATCTGGCCCTGGGGACTTATCCACCTTAATATTCTTCAAGATGCCTAACACCTCTTTTTTGATCTCAACATGATCCAGGCTATCTACACACTCTTCCCTAGACAAATCGACTGCTAAGTCCTTCTCTTTGGTGAATACTGATGAGAAGTATTCATTTAGTATCTCTCCCATTTCTTCTGGCTCCACACTAATGATTAGTACTATAAACAATGAAGGAGGAACTTTTCATACAAAACATGATTAGCTGGTGTGGTTACTGAAGCTGTGTCAACTACCCTGCTCTATTGCGAATTTAATAGACATTTAAAGGAGAAACATGTTGAAAGATATGGGAAAGAGCAGGGGAATGTATTTGGATAGATAACGTTGGCAGGACTACAATGAGTCAAAACTTCTATAATTGTCTGCAATGAATATAAGATATCCTCTGGTCAGGCAGCTCAGCTGCCCTACAAAGTGACATGCTGATAAACAGGTTTTGTTGTACAGTACTATACTCTTGAGTTCAATCAATAGCAATGTCGAACAAACTAATTTTGCTTTGACAACTTTGCCTAATCTCAAAAGAAACATCTCCCAGGCTAACACCGGCAAAAAGATAGCAGGGTATAAAAATGTACTCCACTCCAACACTATCACAGGAAAATTTGTCTGTCGCATGATTTGGTATTGGCAACACCAAATTAGCTTGCAGTTGTAGATCTGAGACCACATACAAAGAGTGGAGATTAAGGCCCTGATATTTATGGGGAATTAGTGAGGGAACAGAGGTGGATGGGGTGGGGGGTGTTGGAATGGGTACAGCTTAGCGGTCAGGTTAAGTCCTGTTGAACCTAGCAGCGCAATCTGATTCTCATTTTTGGAGTCTGTTTCTTGCAGCTGGCCAGCGTGAGAGAGTAAGCCTGTGGCACCAGGATGCAGCTGGGAGCATAGAGGAGAGAGAGGATGTTGGGGGAACTTTGATAGGGAGAGCCCAGAGATTGGGTGTGGAAAGGGCATCAATGGGGGGGACCAGAAAGAGACAGTTGGGTCGGGGAACATCGATGGGACATGTAGAGGTTGGCTGGGGTGGGGGAGATGATCACAGAGAACTATGGAGGCATGAGGGCACGTGGAGATCGCAAGCCTGGGAAAAGATGGGAGTGCATTGGATCGTAGGGGTGGGAAGAGTGTCTGCTCACTGGGGAGGTTAACAGATTTGATTGGAGAGCTGTGCGGGGTAACACTCCTGCTCTGCCTGGCCCACGAGCAGTGCTGGAAAAGACCTATCAGATCCATCTAGCAGTTCAAGGCTCTTTCAGCTGCCAGCTTTCCTGTGACCCAGGATAGCTAGCCAACCTACGCTGAATCTGCAGAAAATCTGAGGTCTGTTTTTGAGGCTGTGGGGTTTTTGGGGTGGTTAATATTATCCCCTATGCCTGAAAAAAATAAGAACATGTCCGTTGTTACTGTTTACTTTCACATTGTAATGGATCAGAAAATACTCAGTCTCTGACATATTGGTATATTAAATCCATCATAGACAATGCAGTGTAATGGTAAAGACAACAAAATGAATGTGATCAAAGTGGCATATATTATTTGATGGCAATTCAATATTAAAATCACTCACTCTGGAATATCTTTGAAATTTATAGTTTAGATATTTGATATATGCACTATTCCCTTTGTGACTAGTGATGGCATGAAGGTTTTTGGCTAGTTTTCTTGGTACTATGCCTCATCATTAACTACTTGTGCTGCATCAGTATACTATTTTCATTTTGTGTAACTGTCTAAACTTGTGCTCTCTCAGATTATTGTAACCATTTCCAAAAGAGAAAAAGGAAAGGTTTGTGATGTGCATTGGACAATAATGAATAATTCAACAAACTTCAGCAATAGCACACAGATATTGAATCCATAGTAATCTTGGCATTAACACACCAACTGAAGTTGGCAACACAGTGCAAAGTATCCATGACTAAGAATTAAATATGATTTATTGAACTAAATTATCTGCTGCTGAAGGTTGCAAACCAGTAACATTTCAGTCATTTCCTATATTTAAGTCATCTTGTCTCCAAGGATTTTGGAAGCCATTAGTGAGGAACATATAAGGAGTAGGTCAATTGACACATAATATATTATGTTTAGGATTGCTTGCAGACAAAAAGTGATGGGCAGAGTAACTTAGAGGAACTAAAACCAATAAATATACCTGAGCAAAGGGGTTTAAAACACTTATTTACCACTTTAAAATGAGTACTTCAGATTTTAAGCCTTATGAATTACACATGGTTCCTGTGATAAGTAGCAAATAGATGACAGTATCTTCTATTTTTGGAATAAAATTCATTAATTTCTAATGAAGCTGGAACAGGATATGCCACTATTATACAGTGTAGATATAGGTCTAATTTAGATAATGTCATTCTGACACTTTTTGTTAGTCTAGCTTTCCATCATCCAGACTGCTTTCATTTATGAATAAATTGCATTCATAAATAAGCTTCACCCAGACCTGTCAATCAGTGACAATGGATTTCTCCAGAAACTGTCAGTAAATCAGAACCTCATTTTGTAGAATTCCAGTTAAAGCACATGCAAGTGCCCAAAACATTTAGCATATTATATTCCATTCAAACTCTGAATTTATTTCAACTTGATCATATAATAAGCTATCAGCAACTATTCCATCTATGTTACCTGAGATTTGTTACCTTTCTATGTTAGCAACCATGTGTAACGTATAAAAGTAAAACACTGATTAGTCAGAACATATTAATACATATCTTGTACAAACAGGAGATAGAACTAGAGGCTGAATTTCACCTGTAACTGAAATATAATACATTGGGTCATCTCTTAGTTATTGGCTAGAGTTACTGGTGAGTAACTTCTATATCCCCTTTATAACAGATTTAAGGGGCAGGAATTTTAGCTCGGCGGGTGGGCACGCACCTGACCTGACCCAGCGTGCAATGACACGCGATGATGTCGGCCGCGCAGTCGTGCGATAGTTCGGTTTGCGGGTGGGCATGCGCCGGAGACGGCTGCGCGCTCGCCGACAATTAAAAGGCCTATTAAGGCCATTAAGTTATCAATTGTGCTGAATTTTTCACTGCCCGTTCAACCTAAAGGCTGACGGGCAGGGGAAAAGGCCAAGCGGCCTGTGCATTTTTTTTGGAAACCTCATCCATGGGCGGGATGAGGTTTCCAAAATCAAATACAAATGAAATAAAAACTTTAATTGTTAATTAAAAACATGACCATGCTCATGTGACAGTCACATGAGGGGACATGTTTCATTAATTTTTTCTGCTCTTTATTATTTTTTCAAATATCTTTTCATCTCCCTGAGGCACGGAGCTGCCTCAGGGAGAATGCACAAAGTTCGCGCTAGGCCTGCTCGGCCTCCTCCCCCCGCCCGCACAGGCAGCGCTGTGGCTCGCGTATCACGCTGGGCGGACCTTAATTGGTCCGCCCGTGTAAAATCGTGGAGTGCTGCAGATTACGCAGCGAGAGATAATGACCTGGAACTTGCTGCCTATGGGGTGGTGGAACTGGAGATGATCAATGATTTCAGAAGGAAATTGGATGGGCACTTGAGAGAAATAAACTTGCCGGGCTACGGGGACAGAGCAAGGTATGGGACTGACCTGATTGCTCCACTGAGAGCAAGCATGGACTTGATGGGTCAAATGGCCTACTCCAATGCCATAATAACTCTATGGTTGGAATTTTTTTTTATTCATTCATGGGATGTGGGCTTCTCTGGATGGGCCAGCATTTATCACCCATCCCTAGATGCCCTTGAGAAGGCGGTGGTGAGCTGCCTTCTTGAACCGCTGCAGTCCATATGATGTAGGCACACCCACAGTACTGTTAGGAAGGGAGTTTCAGGATTTTGACCCAGCGACAGTGAAGGAACGGTGGTTTATTTCCAAGTCAGGATGGTGAGTGACTTGGAAGGGAAATTCCAGGCAGTGGTGTTCCCATCTATCTGCTGCCGTTGTCCTTTTAGGTGGTAGCGGTCGTGGGTTTGGAAGGTGCTGTCTAAGGAGCCTTGGTGAATTCCTGCAGTGCATCTTGTAGATGGTACACACTGCTGTTACTGTGCATCAGTGGTGGAGGTAGTGAATGTTTGTGGATGTGGTGCCAATCAAGCGGGCTGCTTTGTCCTGGACGGTGTCCAGCTTCTTCAGTGTTGTGGGAGTTGCACTCATCCAGGCAAGTGGGGAGTATTCCATTGCACTCCTGACTTGTGCCTTGTAGATAGTGGACAGGCATTGGGGAGTCAGGAAGTGAGTTACGCGTCGCACGATTCCTAGCCTCTGACCTGCTCTTGTAGCCACAGTATTTTTATGGCGAGTCCAGTTCAGTTTCTGGTCAATGGTAACCGCCAGGATGTTGATAGTGAGGGATTCAGCGATGGTAATGCCATTGAAGATCAAGGGCATTACCATCAGTGAATATGATGTGTATAAAATCTGGGCCAGTGGAGGCAGGCTTGCCCTCAACTTTTCAGCTGGGGTGTGACCACTGCTTCTGTGTTAAATCCCAGCTTGTGACTTTATGATTGATTATCATATTAATTTAAGCTATGGGCTACAGTAAAAAACATCACAAAGTTTGAAAATCAAAAATATAAACTGAAAATGCACATGAGACGGTAAAGAGAAACAAAAACAAAAATAGCTGGAAAAACTCAGCAGGTCTGATAGCATCTGTGGAGAGGAACACAGTTAACATTTCGAGTCCGTGTGACCCTTCAAGAGAAACAGTTGATTAATATTTTGAATGGAAAGCTTCATCAGACTGGACTACAAGTTCTTTCTAAGTATTTTTTAGAATTAGCACTTAAAGAGTATTTTGCTGTCAGATCATTCCAGTTGGCCTTTATAAAAGCACATTTAGGCTAGTACTAAATTTGACGACTATTAGGACACTATTTTAGAATTAAACTGCCTGTTTGGAAAGACAATGATTGGAAATTGCAGATGTTTTAGCCATAATCTTCAAAAATTCTTTCAATTCAGGAATTGTCTCTTTAGATTGAAAGATTGCAAATGTAGCTCCATTATTCAAGAAAAATGAGAGAGGAACAAATAAATTGTAGGCGTATCAGTCTAACGTGTTGTGGGACAGTTATTGGAATCTATAATTAAGGACAAAGTGATGTTACACTTGGGGCTAGATTTTACACGGGAGTGGACTATTCGCTCCCCTGGAAGAAAAGGCAATCTGATTGGCTGGCAGCTCTTGCAGTTCCAGCAGTGCTAGAACTCAGGAGGTCTTAGGGAGGGTGCCCTCTCCCCGAGGGTGCCCTCTCCCCCACCTTCCTTCCCCCCCTTTTTACCAGCTTGGCTGAAAAAACAGTCTTTCCACTCTCGCCCACCTTCGACTGCCCAGTGTAATATGGCAGCGGAGGTGGATTGAGGGCCTTGAGTGGGCAATGATTGGCCCCTTAAGGGCCTCAATAGGCCTAAGGGTGCGTGGGCTAACCCATTTGAGCTGATTAGTGAGAACAAATATGGATTTGTAAAATAAAAGCAAAATTCTGCGGATGCTGGAAATCTGAAATAAAAACAGAAAATGCTGGAAAACCTCAGCAGGCCCTGGCAGCATCTGGAGAGAGAAACAGAGTTAACATTTCAAGTCTGTTTCTCTCTCCACAGATGCTGCCAGACCTGCTGAGCTTTTCCAGCATTTTCTGTTTTTATTATGGATTTGTAATATATAGGTCATGTTTAATTAAACTCATTTAATTTTTAGAGGAAGTAATTAAAGTGCTGGACCGTGGACTGTCACAGATGTGGTTTATATTGACTTCCAGCAGTATACGTTCTGGAAGTTTCATATTAGCTAAAATTAAAGATCAAGGAATTGACCTGGTTGAGAGATTGGTTAGTCGGTAGAAGACGGAAAATAAGGTTAATAGGTATGTACTCAAGTTGGAAGGAATTGATTGGTAGTGTCCCACAAGGATCTGTGCTCAGGTTTCAACAATTTGAACATGGTCAAGCCATGCAGACATTGTTGGCTTAGCAATGAGTGTATGCTGATGGAATGAACATGCCCCAGGACCTCTGATTTGGTGATATTGTCCTGGCAAGAGATGCTGAGGATGCGTCTGAGACAACAAAGGTGGAAGCTGTTCAGCATTTTCTCCAGCCTAGTATATGTTGCTTAGGTGTCTCCACAGTAGAGGAGTGCGCTGTGGACACTGGCTTGGTAGACTCACAGTTTGCTGTTCTCAGTCAGGTTGTTGTTGTCCCCCACTCTCTTACTCAACTTGGACATAACAGCTGCAGCTTTTGCAATGTGTGAGTTGTATCAAGTGACAGATTGCTGGTGACTGTAGAGGATATGTGAAACTGTCAACAAACTGCAGCGTCACATTGTCGATGGTGGCATGGCAACATCCTGGACCATGACAATTGTCTTCCTGATGCAAACGGTGAAACCAAACACTTAACAGGTGTGAGAGAGTCTGTCCATTTTCCGCTGAAGGTGTTCCTCAGTATGGGATGTTAGTGTGGCATCATCAATGTTGAGCAACTCTCTGATGAGGACTTGGTGCACTTTGTCTTGGATCGCAGGTGAGCAAGGCTGAGCAGCTTCCTATTAGTGCTGGTATGTAAGTAGACACCCTCTGTAGATGACCTGAAGACATATAACAGCAGCAAAGAGAAGAATATGCCACACAGCGTCAATGCCAGAACACAAACCTTTTTGACCTCATTGTGGATCTCGAAGGGTTCTGATGTTGCCCTGTCAACTTTGGTGGGCAGCCAGTTTTCTCCAGCAGCTTAAATAGACCAGCTCTACACAGAGGGTCAAATGCCTCAGTGAGATCGATGAAGGCAATATATAGTTGTGTCCTTTGCTCACGGCATTTCTCTTGCAACTGCTGGACTGAAAAGATCATGTCAATTGTAACTCTTCCAGTTCTGAAACCACACTGGGATTTGGGTTAAATGCATTCAGTCACAATTTGCAGTCTGACAAATAAACATTTTTTCTATGATGCTCAATGGCACTGTTTTCTTTGCTGATGTCAAAAGATATCTGGATATTCTGGCAGAGCTGCAACCAGTGGTCATTTGTGCACCGCCTAGTCATCTGTTGGACTTTACTTTGAACATCTTTTAGTGCATTCAGAATCATCTTGCTCGGATCTTTTTTGTAATTATTGGGAGCGAACTGCTTGGCTTCAATGACAGGTTCCATCACAATGATGTTAGTCTCGAACTTGTCAGCATTTTTCCGCTCTTGCTTCCCATATGCTGAGAGTGCGGTATTGTAGGTGGTGTCTCAAAGTATGTTCCATTTCATTCCTGCACTCTATGTGGGTACAAAGCTGATCAAAAAAGCTAAAGGAGTGTTATCTTTGTAACTAGAGGGCTAGAATGTGAAGGAATGTAAAGGAAAGGCCCTGGTTAGACCACATCTGGAGTAACGAGTGCCATTTTGGCCACTGTACCTTAGAAAAGACATGTTGGCATTGGAAGTGGTGCCATGCAGATTCACCAGAATGTTACCAGACATCTAAGGGTTAAATTATGGGGAGAGATTACATAAACTTGTCTTGTATTCCCTGGACTATAGTAGGTTAAAGGCTGACTGAAATTTTTAGAATTTTGAAAGGAATTGATAGGGTAGATAGAGATAACCTTTTTCTGCTGTTGGGAGAATCTAGAGAGATTCAATGTAACCTTAATATCAGAGTCAGGTCATTGAGGAGAAAAATTAGAAAGCACTTCTGGAAGGTATGAAACTCTCTACAACCAAAACAGTAAATCCTATCTCAATTAAGATTTTTAAAACTGAGATAGATCGGTTTTTTGCTAGGCAAGGATATAAAAAAGTATATGGAGCCAGAATGGGTGGATAGAACTAGGATACGGATCAACCATGACCTTTTTGAATAGTGGAACATGCTCGAGGCACTGACTAGCCTCTTCCTGTTCCCATGCTCTTCTGTTCCAATGTTGAAACAGATGATTTCTATTTCTGTCTGCCAGTACATATTTCAAGCATTGGATGTTTCAGAAGAGTCAATGCTATGACCAATAATTAATTCTGCTGAGTCGAACTAGGGGGCAGGAGTTTCTAGCTGTGTATAGTCAATTTTTTGCTCTAATAAAGCTGAAGTTGAGCCAGGCGTTCTTTGCTTTCAATCTAACAACTGCTGTAATTTCTTCAGCTGAAACTAAAACAATAAGCCAGGGTTTTTTGCATCGGCTGTCACCAGCCATGTCATTCTTCCCAGTATTTAATCATGAGGAAAATCAGGGCTCATTGGTACTGATGCAGAAAACTCTAGTCTAAACCTTTGTTTCTTCTTCCAATGATTTTTCCCAGGAGGCCAGTGGATATGGGGGAATTTTATGGAGCTGGCAACAGCAGGAAACATGACGTGACTTAATCAGGCGGGATGGGAAAACTCGATTTCCTGACAATGGGTTGAGATGCCGAGATAAAGTTAGTGGGGTGTTTGCGGTGAGTCGAGCCTCACCCTGGCCTGTGGTAGATTCAAGCTTGTAATATATTTGCATACCGTGAAGACTCATGAGCGTAAAACTTTTTAAAATTACGTCCTAGCCTCAAGATAAAGTCAGTTGCACATGAGAAATTCGCGGCTCCTAGTTCATGTTTGTTTAAAGGTGTTGTGCACAAGTCAGCTTTGTGCAGTTGTGTTTAAGGTCAGCAGTTTTCCTTGTTTAATTGTATGGCACAAGGGAGGGGAGTAGGAGACTGGCAACTGGCATGGAGACTCAGGACTGGCAAGGACGAGCCAGGGTGAGGAAAGCTGTAAGGTGGGGTCGGGGCATGGAAAAGTGGAAGAAGGCTCCATGGGAGGACAAGAGGGCAGGGTCAGGGGCATGGAGGAGTGAAGCAAGAAGGGCCTGGTGTCCTGAATGTGGTGAGGGGAGGGGTGGTGGGAATAGTCAGTCAAGGTAAGAAAATGAGGGGGCTAAAGGGCAGTGTCAGTAGTCATCAAATGTGTGTCCACACTGAGATGGCTGGCAGAGTCCTTTCAGGGCTTTGAGTTCACCTACAACATTTCAGTTATCCCGCTGCAAGTGATCTTGGACAATGTCCTTTACAATGCATGGATGGGAGAGCCAGCTGAGCCTGCAAGTTCAGCCATGTCCCACAGAATGGCAAGTACCACAGTGGACACTAACATGAACATTCAGTAAAGACAGTCGTTTGGTAGTACATAACATCAGTATTGCTGGAAAGAGAGGCCTGTCTAAACTTTTTGTCTTGCACTCATCAGGATACTCACAAGAATACCAATATAGGAGGAAAGCAACAATTTATAATGTATGTGCTGATTGGTTGGCAAGTGGCTTTGCCATGGAGAATGCACTACTGATAGTGACTGACAGTTAACTGCCAGCATTGTTTGACATTTAAACCAGGTAGCTTGATGCTGATTGGTCAAGGCATTGCCCTGAGGAATGAGTCAGCAAATGGCTGTCATTTATTTTGTTTAGCTAAAACAGGCGCAATGTATGTACATGTTCTTTCTGTCTGCAGAAAACAGGGCCCTGTGTATTAATATATGTAGCTTCCAGTGCATGGAAATGCGCCACATTGCGAGTCTGACTGACAAACTTAAATTGGTTGTCAGTGTAATTCTCAGCACATTGAGGACTATTTAGCAAATGTTGTCCAATTGCGGAATCGCATCTAATGTTGGACACTATGTTTTGAGTTTTGCAAGCATGGGCTGGTTGTATGGTCTGTATGCTGCCCGTTGTGATTAGCGTAAGGGACATGATATTTGATACGATCCGCCAGTCTTTGGGATATACAGCCTACATACTGAGCATCACACTGGCACTGAAATTCATACACTACTTTACTCATTTGTGTGATAGGCAAAATGTCTTTTTGGCTTGAGGCAGCATCCTGTTAGTGGCGAATACCACTCGTGTTCCTACTGCATAGTAGCAGCGTGAAACAGCTAACTTCACCTGTTGTTCAAGTTTTTGAGATACCTTGCCCTTCAAGGATAACCTAAGGTAGACTGGGCACGATATTCAGTGCGAAATGATCTGACCAGGGTAGCCATTATCCTGCAGGATGCCTTTGATGCACCCTATTTCAGCCCAGTTTACAAGGTTGCCAATAAGACCAATATTATAGCATGTAGAAATGTAAGAATCCCAACGCATATATTAACCAGTGAATGTAGGCTTGTGGTAGACCGTGGTAGAGAATCCCCTGACAGATTTCTCAACTAGTACGTCAAAGAAGGGGAGTTCATTTGACGGCTCCATTTCATAGGTGAATTTAAGCGCAGGATGGAACCCATTAAGACATGTAAGGAAATTGTTACATGCAGCTGCGGGTTTAAATATAGCAAACGTATCATCCACATATTGGAAATATGTGAGGGGTAGGAGGTTAGGTGTTATTCCAATGTGGACACGTTTCTCATGGAACCCAACAAAGATGTTTGTGAGAGCTGAGCCTGGAGGGGATCCCATGGCAACACCATCTATTTGGGCATGCATGGTGTCATTAAAACTGAACTCAACTGCGTGAGTTGCCGAGTTCATACTAATTCATGCAATGGTGGCGGGTCTAGATTGCCCATGATATAGTGCTGCAGCTCAAATATCTATGGCTTCCTTAAGCGGAACAGTGTGAGTAGGCTAGCGATGTCAAATGAACACCTGAACACAGCATTGCTATCGATATGCAAGTCCTGTATGGCCCTCGCAAATGTGAAGGTGTCCTTTACTGTGTATCTGGAAAACTTGGTCAAAACTGGTTGTAATAATTTGTCCAACCATTTGGCCAATTCATGTTGTGCAGAACCGGTCATAGATAAGATGGGGCGTAGAGGGACATCACGCGGCAGCTCATCGCTCTTACACAAGTCCAGCAGGCACTTTTTTTTAGCTTACATTCAAGCAAGGCTGTCTGGTCATGTTGAGCTTCAGGTCCAATGGATTTATGAATTTGGACCTGTCATTAAGAATGGTGTGCATTTTGTTGATATAGTCACACTTGTTAAGGATGACTATTCCTGTCCCTTAGTCAGGTTTACTGATGTGTATGCCCGAGTTGGTCTTAAGGCCTCTCAACACTGTAAGACATTCGCGTTGCATGTGAAAGTTGGACAGGTCGTTTGGAATCCTGCAATCTGCGTGCGCTAGATCAGCTAGGCGCGCTTTCAAGGATTCAGCGTCTTCGGTCAGTCGTCATCAGTGGTGCATTCTCCATGGCAATGCCACTTGCCAACCAATCAGCACTCTCTTCACAAATTGTTGTTTTCCCCCTTATATTGGTATTGTTGTGTGTCCTGATGAGTGCAAGACGAAAAGCTTAGACATGTCTCTTTTTTCAGCAATATTTAATGAAGAATGAACAAAAAAAAATTATTTCTTTCACAATAAAGGAAATGCCCCTAACGCCCCTGTAACATGGGCAGGCGATGGCGTCGTGGTATTGTCACTAGGCTAGTATTCCAGAGACCCAGGGTAATGCTCTGGGGACCTGGGTTTGAATCCCACCACGGCAGGTGGTGGAATTCGAATTCAATAAAACATCTGGAATTAAGGGTTGAATTTGACTGTGATCGGGTGGCCATGCGCCCGACCTGATCGGGTGTGAAATCACGCGAGATGACGTCAGACGAGCATCCTGCGCTTGCTTGTGTGATATTTTGGCCGGTGGGTGCATGCCAAAGCCAGAAGTGTGCCCGCCGACATTTAAGAGGCAAATTAAGCCGATTAATGGTGCAATTGTCTGTCATTTTACATAGCCTGTCCAACCTTACGGTTTGCAGACGGGCGAATTGGCCAGGCGGCCTTTACGTTTTTCATCAAACATCATCCAAGGGTGGGATGAGGTTTCCGTTATTAAATAAAATAAAAATAGAAATCTATGGACAGCAGTTTTATAAACTATATGTTCAGGTGCCTGATTGGGATGCTTGGAAACTTTTTCCTGACTTTAAAAACTTTATTCCCTGGGTTTCGGGTCTTCAGCTCCCTGAGGCAGCTCTTTGTCTTCAGGGAGCATTCTGTCAGCGCTCGCTTGCACCCGCGTCCACGTCATCGCCCGCCCCCACCCTGCTAGCGCTGAGCTTTTCAGTGCGTGCTGCACGCTATTAGGACTTTAAATTTTAATTGTAATCGTGTGGGAAATGGCAAAAAGCAAGAGAGCAAAAGTGACTCACACACTTAAGGCTATGCTGTTGGGAACTACATGCTCTCCATGTGTGCAAAACTCATCTACATTCAAACATTTGCTGCAAAAGCTTCTGAATTGGATATTTGTTTCATACTAATGAATCAAAATTGAATTTAGGTGATCTTTATATGCAGCTTCCTAATATTAGTTTCAGTCTGAACTATTCTATGATTGGAAATTATAATGACTGGTCATTAAAGGCCTCTCTCCCCCTCTTTCTTTGCATGGATAGATTGGTTTAAATACAATTTCTCGAAATAGGGTAATTATGTTGAGGCCCTCCCTCAGCAGTGTTTGCTTGATAATGACATCCCATTGCTCTGGATCTCATATATTCTGAAATAGCTTGTGAATACCTTTATAATTGTTAAGTCATTCACTTTGCACATAACCATACGACTTGTCGAAGATTGTGCAAGGGCCGACTGTTTTTGAACTGGTAAGTACAAAGCCTTTGCCTAAGGCTTTTCAAAAACATTGTGAAACTATGGATCTCAAAAGTCGATGCAAATGCAATATTTTTCCTTTTCCTGCCAAAGAACATCTGCTGGCTTCAAACAGATCTTGAGGGTGTTATTTCCTTTCATTGCCTAGAACGAAAATAATAGGCTTCTTCATGATTTAAATTGAAGGATTATCCCATAAGGGAGATAACAATGTCAGATCTATAGAACTTTAATCTTCAGAAAGCTCCCAATCTCTTGGAGAATCATCTGTGAGGGAAAAAAGTTTATGACTTTTAATCTTCTGGCACTAGAGCTTTCGCTTTTCAATGAATGATAGTTTGCTGTTCATTCGGAAGGCATATATTGCTTTTGCCTTCCATTATTGGAATGGTAACAGCCTTAAAATGGGTTTGGTATCTTTATTGCCTCATTAACACTGGCAATGTGGCAGGCTCCATCTTGAAATGAGTCAACCACCAGGTGTCCAAGGTGTGTGCCTGCTTCAGGTAATAGGTCCCTTTTAACATGGAAATTGGGGTCCAATGATGTCAATAAGACCCTATATGCTGTTTCTGGTCAGAACTGGTCTGCCCTTGTGGTCATTGTGGCCCCATGATTTTGAGGCCCTGGCCTTACTAAAATTTGACAGGTGAGCTATGTGGAGCAAAATTGGCATCAAAATGCACCTCACTGGATTGAGGCCTCAAAATTACGCCGGGCACCTGTGAGCAAATTAAGATGCATGGGGTCCTGCGATCGAAGTGGGTGGAGGTGTCAGACAGTGTGTACTCAGATCATTTTTACAAGCCCTGAAGGTGGCACAGGCTCTGACCAAAAATGGCAATTCGGTTCAATTTATGTCATAGAATCCTGGGTCAGGATATTTAGGTTGGGGGGTGGGGTCTGCTTGCTGACACGTAAATGACGGGGGATGATGTCAGGCGGAATTCCAGACGTCACCCCACGTCATTTCAATTTTCAGGTCAGCGGGGGTGCAGCCGAGTTAGCCGTGTGCCCACTGGCCTGTCAACGGCCTATTGAGGCCATTTAAAAACTAATTTAAGTAATCAATGGACCTGCCCGTCCAACCTTAAGGTTGGCGGGCAGGCCGGGAGCCCTGGCGGGCTTCAGAAAAAACATGAAACCTCATCCACGGGCGGGATGAGGTTTCATGAGAGTTTTTATAAATTTAATAAAGGTTTGATTAAAAGTGATGGACGTGTCCCAACTTATGTGACAGTGTCACATGAGGGGACATGTCAGGGAAATGTTATTTTTGTACATTGACCATTTTTAAATTTGGCACCGATCTCCCTGAGGCAGCACTTAGCCTCAGGGAGATGAGTGCGCTCTTTCGTGCGCATGCACGCAAGACCGCATTCTCAGCTGAGGGAAATCCACCCCCGCCCCCATCCGCACAGGGGGCGCATAGTGCTTCCTGGCGGATGCCATGCTGGGCGGGCCTTAATTGGCCTGCCCACGTAAAATAGCGGTGCGCCCCCAATCAGAGGTGGCGATCGGAGGCGCGCCTGCATGCGCCCGCTCCTGCACTTCCCCTGATTCCATATTAAAAGGGGCCTATTGCTTGCAATAGGTGGGAACTGTGGACACTTGGCAGTTGTAGGCCCTTTCCAAAATATAACTGATTGCATTATTTGTTTTAAAGGGGAATAGGGTGATAAGGCTACTGATCCTAAATTGAGACAACTACTGCCCCTTAACCCCAGATATAGGCAGTGAAAATCAACCAAAGTATTTGTAAATTCAAGGAAAACATTAACCTAAAATGCAAGGAGGGGTGTTTTCCTAGTTTTGGTCATTTTTGTAACAAATCTACTGTCAGATATAAACTAGGAGAATGGCCTGGAATTAGTCCAAAGTGGGCGCCATGAATAGGTCAGTAATTAATAAATTCAAAAATCAACATCCAGTAACTTCTAAATTACATTTGTCAAAATCTAGATAATCTAGATGGATAATTCATACAACTGCATGTGCTTGCTAATACATTTACCCTTACGGTTAACGTTGAGCAAGTGATGCAAACTTAAAAACGAACACATTCTGATAGATTTTTATCTTGCCATCATTCTCCAACAGGAACTTGGATGAGATCCTTTTATTGTTTTATTTTTAAGAAAGAATCCCTTGTTATATCAGTGAGATGAATTAGAGATGAATAGAAGATTTTATTCATGATCGTCTGGCCATTATGACTGATGGACAGCTGGTCTTTTCATGCCCATTATTTTTGAAATGTGTATAAAGGAACATATTTATTTTCCAGTTATTTTTATACCATCAATAAACTACTTTTCATTATGGATTTATCTCAACTAGTTTCATCTGCTACTAATTTAACTAAAGTTTCCAGGGTAAAATATATATTCTAATCTTAATCCATTATTTCCCCCCATTATATGTATCAAGTTCACAGGCCTCTGCTTCACAGGATCATTTTTCTAATCTTCTTTTCTAATAGATTATAATTGCATTAGTTATCGTTCTTTCCTCTGGCATCATTCCCGTGTCCAAGAAGCTTTGAAAACTTTCTACCAACAACCAATCGGCTTATACTCTCACTTCATTTAATATTCATGCTATTTTCTATCTGGTGTTTTGTGAATTTTTAAATAACATTTTAATTTATTGATCCTTTTTTTCTACAAGCTTGTTTGCAGAGCCTTCCTCCTTGTGAATATTCTTTCTTTCTCCTCATATCTAGTGGGTATGAGGCCGACAAAGCACATGCTTACTTCTGTTTCCATGGCTGGATTATCCTGGAACTGGTCACCAACCTGTTGCCAGAGGCTATGGCTTGAGCGGCGCTGCTCGCATCAAGCATGGCTGAGCAGAAGACTCTCCTGCTCTTCCCACCTGTCACAGGTGTATTGGAAGGGTTTACAGGTTGATACTCAACCTGTTTGGCCAAGTTATGAACACAACTTCCATGGCCATCAAGTCCTGCAGTGGGACTCAAGCCCAGAGCTTCTGACTCAAAAACAGGTTTACTACCCAGTGCGCCACAAGACCTCTGTTACTGTGAATATTAGTTTTGAAAAATAGTTATCTGTCAAGGTTAAGAGAATTAAGCTATTGGGAGATCTTGGTATGAATGCTTCTTTGCTTAGTGCATACTTTTAATTATACCAAATTCTTTAAGTCATTCACAACTTTACTTTTTCCTAATCTCCTCATTTAAGCACCTACATCTAGATTTAAATATCATCTTTATAATTCTGCATAGTACAGATCTGCTTTACATTCTCTACAGTGAATTTTGAAACATCTTTTTTCATTTAGCGTTCTCACAATTTCTTTCCCAAGGTATCGTCCATTGTTCTCTTCTCATTGTGTTAAACAGCAGTCCTAAATTTTAGTACAATAATTTTATTATCCCTACTTTAATTGCCGCCATGAGATTTAATGTGATGACATTATCATCCATTGGCAATACAATACATATTAACAAAGTAAAATGTGCCAAACAAAAAAACCTCAAAAGCTGTAGATTTTGCATTATTATGTTCATTGCTAAATGCCAGATGAGGTGTAAACTCTTCCTTCTTTTTTTGGATAATCAGCTGACTCATGAGGGCAGTCTTACACTAATTCTATAAAATTACTTTCCTCTTCTAAAAGGTCCCAACATGATTATACAGAATTTACAGCCCAGAAACTGACCATTTGGCCCAACTGGTCCATGGCACTGTTTATACTGCAAATGAACCTCCCCCACTTTTCTGCATCTCACCCTATCTCCATATCCTTCTGTTCCTTTCTCTATTATTTTGTTACCTAGCTTCTCCTTAAATAGATCTATATTATTTCCCTTAAGAAGTACCTGTGTTAGAACATTCCACATTCTAACCACTCTGGATAAAAACATCTCTCCTGAATCGCCTATTGGATTTATTGGTGAGCAGCTTATATTAATGGCCTTTCATTTTGGACTACCCCCACAAACGGAAACATCGCTCTGTATTCCATCATATTTAAAGACCTATAGAATCACAGAATGGTTAGAGCTTAGAAGGAGGCCATTCAGCCTGTGTGTCCATGCTGGTTGTCTGAGGAGAAGTTTACCTCGTGCCATTCCCCTGCCCGTTCCCCATAGCCCTGTATTTTTTTCCTTTTCAGATAATGTCCAATTCGTTTTTGAAAGCCTCAATGGAATCTGCCTCCACCACACTCTCAGGCAGTGCATTCCAGATCCTAACCGCTCGCTGCGTGAAAAAGTTTTCCCTCATCTTGCCAATTAGCTTAAATCTATGCCCTCTGGTTCTCGATCTTTCTACCAATGGGAACAGTTTCTAACCAGATCTGTCATAATTTTGAATACCTCTATCATATCTCCTCTCAACCTCCTCTTCTCCAAGGAGAATAGTCTCAACTTCTCCAATCTTTCTACATGACTAAAGTTTCTCATCCCTGAAACCTTTCTCGTGAATCTTTTCTGCATTCTACCCAAAACCTTCACATCCTTCCTAAAGTGTGGTGCCTAGAACTGGATGCAATATTCCAGTTGAAGCTGAACTAGTGTTTTTTGCACAGGCACAGAGCTGCCTCAGGGAGATTGAATGTATAATAGAATAAGGACAGAAATTACTTAAAAATTTATTTAAATATGTCCCCTTATGTGACTGTGTCACATGAGTGGGGACATGTTTGTCAATTTATGACAATTTATTTATTTATTTATTAAAAGCTTCATGAAACCTCATCCCGCCCGTGGATGAGGGTCCCTGAAAAATGTGAAGGTTGCTTGGGCTTTTCGCCTGCCCGCCAACTTTAAGGTTGGACGGGCAGCGTTCTTAACTGCTTTAGACGAAATATCGCAATGACGTTGGGGCTCACGCCCCATGTCATTGTGCGTCATTTTATGTGTCGGTGTGTCGGGACCGCCCTCGTACCCCGACCAGAAGATTCTGCCCTTGGTCTCGGTACAAGTATGTAGCTTCATCAGGAGCTCTGTAAGTGAAGTTTACTGTTTCTTACAAGAAACCTGCCCAGTACTCCAAGTTTGTTACAATTGGCGACAAGGATAAATAACTCCAATGCTGCACCTTGCCTCTTGAATGTGGGTATTTTGATTTTTAAAGGAAGAAAGGAAAGCATACGCACCAGCAATGCCTCTCTTCGACAGAATTGATCTGTATGACGCATCCATTGAGGAATTGGGTCAGTACATAGAGCGCCTAGGTTTCTATTTTTTGGCAACCGAAATAGTGGTGGAGGAGAAACAGAAGGGAATTCTCCAACGTGCCTGCGGGAGTAAAACGTTTAACCTAATCCTAGTCTGACCTCTCCGAACACACCAAATTCCAGATCCTTCACCAAGCTAGTGGACCTTGTGAAGGCACATTTTCAGTCTAAACCATCGGTGATCATGCAAAGATTTAAGTTCAACTCTAGAGTAAAGGCACCCGGTGAGTCCATCACAATGTGTATCGTGAAGTTAAAATAGTTAATGGAGCACTGTGACTTTGGTGATACTCTAAATGACATATTGCAAGATTGTTTGGTTTGCGGCATGCACGATGACGCCATTCAGTGCCAGTTACTTGCAGAAGCTAATACAGACCTGAAGCGCGCCATGGAGATAGTGATAGCAATGGAGAGTGCTGAGAGGGACCTGCAGGCTTTGCAGAGTGTGCAACATGGCACTGTTCTGCAGTTAGGGTGGGAAACTGTCGCCGGATGTGGTGCGAAGACCAGGAAGGCAACTGCGAAGTGGGACAGCCCCTACTGCTTGAAAAACAAAAAGAAACACTGTAAGCAGCTCACCAGTAATTCAGAAATTTAAATGTCACCGATATGGGGGTAATCATGTACTGGAAACCTGCAGATTTAAAGAGGCAGAATGCCACTATTGTCACAAAAAAGTGCATGTTGTAAAACAGTGCATGTCGAGATCAAGACAGCCATTCAGACAGCAGACCAAGCTAAACGAAGTGCACAAAAGAATTGAACCAGAAGCTGCTGCTATTGATATCTATTCCCTATACGATCTTAAGCTCAGGAAAACTGAACCAATCACTGTTACCCTTCAAGTAAATGGAAAGTCGCTAGTCATGGAGGTTGACGCAGGAGCATCAACTACAATGGTGGGAGAACAGATCTTAAAATACCTCAGTGAAGGTATCCAGCCATTGAGTTTGGGTACAAGCTCAGCTAAAGATGTATATTGGAGAGGCAGTACAAGTGAAAGGTATTACCTTAGTACCTGTATCCTACAGGCAACAGACAGCCCAGTGCCAGTAATTGTCGTAACAGGTGAAAGACCTAGCATTCTGGGCCGTGATTGGCTGAAAGAAATTAAACTCGACTAGTCAGAAATGTTTCAAGTCAGAACAGGAGGAATTCCTGAGTTGTTAAAAAAGTATGACAGAGTATTCCGAGGTGAGTTGGGAAATATCAAAGGTCTGCAAGCTAAAATATACGTGGATTCTAAAGCATCACCCCGGTTTTTAAAGGCAAGACCTGTGCCTTTCACCATAAAGGAGAAGGTGGATGCAGGATTGTGCCACTTGGAGAAGTTAGGAATAATCCAGCCAGTTCAATTTTCAGAATGGGCAGCACCCAATGTCCCTGTGATGAAACCAGGTCAAACCATTCATATCTGTGGAGAATGCAAATTAACTGCTAGACTGCTAAATTAGACAAATATCCAACCCCAAGGATTGAAGATCTGTACACTATACTTGCAGGAGGAAGATCCTACACTAAACTGGACATGAGCCATGCATACCAACAGCTAGAGCTGGACAACACATCTAGAGCTGGACAACACATCAAGAGGGTATGTCACCATAAACACGCACAAGGGCCTGTACCAAAAAACATGCCTACCCTTTGGTGTGACATCTGCCTGTGCGATTTTCCAAAGAACCATGGAAAGCCTACTAAAGGACTTCTCCAAGTTATAGTGTACCTGGATGACGTCCTGATCACAGAATCAATGGAAGCAGAACATTTGGCCAACCTAGATGAGGTTCTGAAGAGATTTTTGGAGGCTGGTGTGTGTTTGAAAAAAGAGAAGTGCGCTTTCCAAGCAACTGAAGCCACATATTTGGATCATCGATTGGATGCCCAAGGGTTGCATCCATTAGAGGAGAAAATTAGGGCAATCAAGGAAGCACCCTGTTCTACCCACATCAATGAGCTCAAGTCTTTTTTGGGCATGATAAATTATTACGGTTGCTTCTTCCAATCTATCTACAGTGTTAGCCCCTTTACACTTATTATTGAAGAAGAATCACAGATGGTCCTGGAAGGCACAGCAAGAGGAAGCCTTCATAAAAGTCAAGAAGCTTTTACACTCTTCGGACCTGCTAGTGCATTATGACACGTCTGAGGAATCAATACTCACTTGTGATGCACCTCCCTATGGAGTCGGAGTAGTATTGTCACACAAGATGGAGGATGGACCTGAAAGACCAATAGGATATGTATCCAGAACCCTCTCTGCAGCCGAGAAGGGTTACTCACAAATCGAAAAAGAAGGCTTTTGGTGTAAAGAAGTTTCACCAATGTTTGCATGGTCGACACTTCACCACAGTGTCAGATCACAAGCCACTGTTGGGTTTGTTTAGTGAAGATAAGGCAATGCCATTGATAGCCTCTGCTAGAAACCAAAGATGGGCTTTCATGTTGTCGGCATTTGAGTATGCTTTTTTGTACCGTCTGGGTATGCCTATAACAAATGCAGACACCCTCAGTCATCTTCCTTTGCCAAAAAGCAGTACCCATGAACCTAAATGGGATTAAACATGTCAAAAAGCATCGTATCATCCCTCATCCAATGGGCTAGCAGAAAGAGCAGTACAAGCCTATAAGACCGACATGAAGAAACTATCCGAGAGTAGGTCAGAAACATGACTTTAAAGATTTCTTTTCAACTATTGCATGACTCCACATGCAACCATGGGTTCAACACTGTCGGAATTGCTAATGGAGCACTGCCATTGTACAAGATTGAGTATAGTATTCCCCAACTTAGAGGGGAAGGTGGAGAAATATCAGAGTAGTCAGAAAGTGAATCATGATTTTCATAGTAATTTACTGTGGGGGAGACCGTTTTTGTGCGAAATTTTGCAATTGGACCGAGATGGGTTTCTAATACAATTGTCTCTGAAACAGGACCTTTGTCATATCAAGTAGAAGTGGAAAACAGGATTGTTAGGAAACACATAGATCATCTCAGAAGTCGAGACACACTCCAACAACCAGTTATTTCACCTGAAATCGAAGTTGAACCTTTGATCCCTGTGGTGCTAGATCGACAAAGAATATACATACCTGATGTTTCTGTTGAAATAAATAATTCTGAACTGCCATTGTCTAAGAACTTCGCTGATGCAACAGTTCCTGGTCAAGTCGATCCAATGGATGAATCTCAAGTTGTAGAGTTGCGTTGCTCTACCCAAATCACAAAACCACTTCTAAGACTAAATCTATAATTGCATGAACTGTATATATTTGTATATGATATGGGTTAAGATATTTTTGTAAATAAGAGGTAAAACAAAATTTAAGGGGGAGGAATGTAGTAATTGTAAGTAAAACCTTTCATACTGTAATGGGGATCATGTGACTGTACAGACAAATCACCCCTAAGCATGGGTAATTTTAAGGGCAGAGTTTTCTAGCCTTGGTCTTGGTATGAGCATGTAGCTTCATCAGGAGCTCTGTAAATAAAGTTTACTGTTTCTTACAAGAAACCTGCCTGGTACCCCAAGTTTATTACACCAATCCTCTGGCATCACCCCCCGAGTCTAAGGAAGATTGGAAAATTATGGTCAGTGCCTCTGTAATTGCCACTCTTACTTCCTTCAGTATCCTTGGATACATCTCATCTAGTTCTGTTGCCTTATCAACTTTAAATATAGACAGCCTGTCCAATTTTATCCTATCCTCTTTAACAATTTTAAACCTTCAAGTTTCCAAACTACCTCCTCTTTCACTATGACCTGGGCATTATCTTCTTCCTTGGTAAAGGCAGATGCAAAGTAGTCACTTAGTACTTCAGCCATGTCCCCTGCCTCCATTTGTAAACCCCATTTTGATCCCTAATTGGCACCATTCCTTTTAACACCATTTTACTATCCATATGCCTATAGAAGACCTTTGGATTCCCTTTTATGTTAGCTGCCAGTCTCTTCTCATACTCTCTCTTTGCTTCTCTTATCTGCTTTTTCAATTCCCCTCTGAACCTTCTATATTCAGCCTGGTTCTCAATTGTGTTATCCACCTGATATCCGTCATAAGCATATTTTTTCTGTTTCATCTTAATCTCTTATTTCTTTTGTCATCCAGGGAGCTCTGGATTTGTTTGCCCTATTTTTCCCCTTCATGGGTATATACCTTGGCTGTACTTGAACTATCTTTTCTTTAAAGGCATTCCATTGCTCAGTTAATTTTGCCTGCTAATCCTTGATTCCAGTTTCTCTGGGTCAGACCCACTCTGGCCTGCATTGAAGTGAATCTGAATTGCTCCTTGTCCTTTTCCATAGCTAACCTAAATCTTATGATACAATGATCACTGTCCCTAAATGTTCCCCTGCTGACACTTGACTCACTTGACCTACCTCATTCCCAAGAACCAGGTCCAGCAATGCCTCCTTTCTCATTGGATTGGAAACATACTGCAGTACACAGTCTAGGAACTCTTTCCCCATTCTGTCCTTTAAACTACTACTATCCCAGTCTAAATTTGGATAATTAAAGTCCCCCATTCTAACTACTCTATAATTCTTGCATTTCTCTGTAATTTCCTTGCAAATTTATTCGTTTACATCTTTCCCACTAGTTGATGGCCTATGGATGATGCCGAGCAATGTCATTGCACCTTTTTTGTTCCTTAGCTATAGCCAATAGATTCTGCCCTTGACCCCTCTGGGACATCCTTTCTTTCTCCACTATAATGCTTAATCAATACTGTCACCCCACTTCCTTTCCTATCTTTCCTGAGCACCTTGTATTCAGGAATATTTAATGCCCATTCCTGCCCTTCTTTGAGCCAGGTCTCTGCAATCATAACTTCATATTTCCATGTGACCATCTGCATCTGCGACTCACCAGTCTTATTTACCATACTCCGCACATTTACATAAATGCACATTAATCCTGATTTAGACTTTATTACTTTCCTCTTCCACTGAATCCACCTAATACCTTTCTATTTCCTACTTTAGTGCAATCTGTTTCTCCCAATATTCTTTGTACCTTGTTATTACCTCCTGGTTGGCAGACCCCTGCCAAGTTAGTTTAAATTTTTCCCAATAGCACTAGCAAATTGTCCCACAAGGTCTCAGCTCTGTCTAGGTGCAACCTGTCTGGCCTGTATCAGTGCCATCTCCCCAGAGCTGATCCCAATGTCCCAGAAATCTAAAGCCCTCCCTCCTGCACCATCTCTCCAGCCATGCATTCATCTGCTTTACCCTCTTTCTATTCTCACTTGTGTTTGGAACTGGGAGTAATTTGGCGATTACTACTTTTGAGATCCTGCTTGCTAATTTCTTACCTAACTCCCTAACTTCTGACCGCAGGCCCACATCCATTTTCCTACCTATATCGTTGATACAAATGTGGACTATGACTGCTGACTGTTCACTCTCCTTCCTCAGGGTGTTCTGCACCTGTTCTGTCACATCCTTGACCTTGGCACCAGGGAAGCAATATACCATCCTGGATTCACATCTGTGGCCTCAGAAACATCTGTCTGTCCCCCTGTCGTATCTCCTATCACTATTGCTCTTCCAGTCTTCTTTTTGCCAACATATAGCTGAGCCAGCCATGGTGCCATGGACTTAGCTCTGGCTGTGGTCCTCAGATGAACCATCACTTGCATCAGTATTCAGAACTGAACTTTGATCAGGTTAACTCTCAGGGTGGAATTTTTCATTCTGGAGACTAAGTGCAGTGGTGGGCGAGAAAGTTGACGTGATTACCGCTGGGTAGCGGGTTGGATGAATCTGCGTGATCTTTCGCTTTTCAGCTGATTAATTATGCACCACCAAGGAGCTCATTGAACCTTGTGGTGGGGCAGGCAGTGCTGTTACCTCATGGGGTTGAAGGTCCTGGCGCCATATTTAAATAGCACTCCAACAGACATTCACTCACTGCAGGCCACCTGTGTTGTCTCATTCAGGTTCTCAATAGCGCCTAAAAGAATCAAGCCCTCCGCTCCACAATTCAGTGAGTCATCCCTCGGGATTCTCCTCCATATGGGCCAGGAAAGGCGGGAGGTCCTCTTTCCTCAGGATGGAAGCATTAGGTCCTCCCACCTGACTACGCCAGCCTGGGCAAAGGTCATCAGGGAGGCCAGCACCCGTGAGCAACAGGAAAGGACCACCCTGCAGTGCAGGAAATGGATGAATGATCTGATGCGCTCCGCCAGGGTAAATGAAACTTCCGGTCACTCCAACCTATCACTCATAAGGGCATCAGTCAGTCGAAGGGTTAGAGTCCACAGGAATATCACACACTAGCAGCAGTTGGGACATCAGCACTAAATGTCTGCCAGCCACTTTAAGCTCACCATCTCATGTAAATTCTTGCACAAACAGCATATTAATCCTTTACTGGGGAGGGCTCAGCAGACACAACAGGCACCCACACTTCTGAACTGCTCTTTCATCCATAGTGCTCACAGTCAATCCGTCTGTCATTATGCAGCACAGGATTGCCCACAACAAAAGGGAAAGAGCCAAGAGTGAGGCGGGACCCCAGAGTTAAGGACACTCTCCACCCATGAGGAACAGGCAGCAGAGCTGGCTGGAGAGGATAGAGATCGTTCCTACATGGAAGGCAAGATGGGCCTCCGCCAACAAGCCAATGAGTGTTCATCTAATCTACATCGGCCACATATGGCCAATGACTGTGAGTGACCTATAATGTTGGAGCCTGCCTAGTCAACCACTAATTATCTCTTCCCTTTATTCCAGCTACGAGCAAGAAAAGGTGAAGGATGTCATCAAGCAAGCACCTCAGCCCCAGCCCCCAGATCAGCTCAGATCTTCTTCTTTCATATGGCTGGGTATAGAGCAAAAACTATAATTTTACATCAAGGTAGTCAAGCTAGGATATTACATCGGGAGTGGCGGTATGTATCGCTGTAATACTGCCTTCATATTTATGATTTGGGCATTGAGTCGTTATGTGTTCCATGGTCTGTTCTGGGTGACCACAGTCACCCAGGTTTCCACATCTGCCATGTATTGTATGGGTGCAGTTTAGGGATGCCCATGAGCTTCAACCAGGGAACTTCTCTGTTGGGTCTTTCACAAGGTGCTTGCTCATGACTTCTTGTGAGGACCATTCATTTTTCCAAGCTTTTTCAGGGTTGAAGTTGTATTGCCTGAGGCTGAGTCTGTGGGTCCCAAAGGACTTATGTAACTTCAAGTAGAAGTGAGGGATATTGGCGAGGTCCTGGTGGATGGGGAGGCGTTTGTTTTCCTTGATTCGCTGAGCTTCACGGAGGGTCGCTGCACTGCGGTGGATCAGTTGGGGGTGGAGCAATGTGTGCCAACACATGTAGCACTGATGTATCAGATGAGGATGCTGAACACTCATCTGGTGAAGATCCGTCACAGCGTTCATCTGCCCCGTCCACCAGTGCAGATACATGAACATCGGTGGACCTAGCTCTAGAGTAGGTTCGGGTTCATAGTCTGGTGATCACCTCAGCGACACATGTCCACCACAGGCGAGACAGTGGCAGTCGAGGTCTCTGACACTCGGAGGACTGCTGGAGACTCGGCCCCTGCTGAGCCCACATCCAATGACGAGCCTCTGGAATCGGTCCTTAGAGAGATGTTGCAAGTGCAAAGACAGGCAGGGGAACATCAGGCAGAGTTGTCAGAGGTTGTCAGCAGACTGGAATGAAGGGTGGAGGAGCCTGTCCTGTTTGATGTCATGGCTCCGACATGTAAGCGCATTGAAAGCTCCATGGGAAGGATGGCGGCCACCTTGGGTACCCAGGTCCAGAAGTTTATGCTGGATCTGCACTCAGACCTGCACCCCATTGTGCTAGCCATGGGTACTTTCCAGCAGTGAGTAGGTGAGAGGTTGGGGGGGGGGGAGGGGGGGGGGGGGGGGGGCATCTCGACCTTGCTCCAGGTGCCCCTCCTCCTCAAGGAGTCAAGGGGCCCCTCAGGCACCTAAAGGGAGGAGAAGTGACTTCGAGACGCCAAGGGGCATCCACCCAGTACGCTCGAAGGGTGTCCTGCTGCTCCAAATCCCCTCTGCCAGTGACCCCATCAACACCAGCAGGTCAGGCCGCGAAGGGCACACCTGCCCCAGCGCAGGAGACCCTTAGCAAGCCGGGGCATTCCAGGCCTCAGACCACCAGAGAATGCCCACCAAAGCCATCTCAGACAACAGGGCATAGTAGTTAGCAGGCTGCCTCCACCTCTGCTGTGGATGTTGGAGTTGCACTGAGATGTAATGGTAGAGTTAGGAAAATTAAAAAGTTTTGAATGCACAATAGTGTTCATTCAATGTATATCCTCTTCACTGTTGTAAACATAGTTCACATTTATCCCTCTCCAAGTCTCAGATATTCAATGGCTAATTGATGTGATGCAAGGTCTCATGTTCATTCAAGGGTCAAAAATGTACCCCCCGCCCCCCAGTTAGCTTCGATTTGGATCTTCAGTTCCATTAACTCTCACTCAATCTCATCACATTGATTTGTCTTTATTTACACATCAGCGACATTAACAAAGGCACTTCACATGTGACAATGATGGCTTGTCAATACAGCTGTGACCCTTGGCTTTCAGGCAGACATTATTTGGCCTCATGAGACTAGCTCATCAAGGTTAGTGATTATCCTGATGCCATTGCACTGAAGTCTGTGGTTTGTGAACATAACAAGTATTTGTTGCAATCACCATTAAAATCTTTTCTCCCAAGTGTACTTTACAATGGTGTTTATTTTATGACAGTGCGTTTTTGGGAAAAGGTAGTATTCATTGATGAGCACCATAGGCTTTCATACCTTCCTGCAGCATGTCTTCGTCTCCACATTTAAGGCTTAACATTATTCATTTCTTATTTCCCACTCTCCCCATGCATGACACTGCATGACAGAAGTTGGTTCCACTCAGTGGCACTTGAAATGTCTGCTAGACGAGAATTAGTGTGTGATGTTAGAGTTGTGCGCTCATCCTGATGAACCTGTGGATGCAATCCCAGTGGATACAAGCCTAACCTGTCCAACCGTTCCTCATAAGACAAGCTCCCCATTCCTGGTCTTAGTCTAGTAAATCTTTTGGGAACTGCTTCTAACACATTTACATCTTTCCTTAAATACTGAGACGAGTACTGAACACAATACTCCAGATGCTGTCTCACCAGTGTCCTGTACAACTGAAGCATACCTCCCTACTTTTGTAATCAATTACCCTCACAATAAATGATAATGTTCTACTAGCTTTTCTAATTACTTGATGTAGCTGCATACTAGCCTTTTGTGATTCATGCACAAGGACACCCAGATCCCTCTGAAACACAGAGCTCTGCATCTCTCAACATTTAGATAGTAAGCTTTTTTAAAAATCTTCCTGTCAAATGAACAATATCACATTTGCCCACATTATACTTCATTTGCCAGACCTTTGACCACTCACTTAACCTATGTCGCTTTGTAGCCTCCTTACGTCCTCTTCACAATTTTCTTTCCTACCTACCTTTGTGTCGTCAGCAAATTTAGCAACCATTCCTTCGTCCCTTCATCCAAGTCAGTTAAAGAAATTGTAAAAATTTGAGGCCCCAGCACTGATCCCTGTGGCACACCACTCATCACATCCTGCCAACCAGAAAAAGACCCATTTATGCTCACTCTCTGCTTCCTGTTAGCCAGTCAATCTTCTATCCATGCCAATATGTTACCCCCTACACCATGAGCTTTTATTTTCTGCAATAACCTTTGATGTGGCACTTTATCAAATGCCTTCTGGAAATCTAAGTACAGTCCATCCACCAGCTTCACTCTATCCACAGCACATATGACTCCTTCAAATAACTCAAATAAATTGGTTAAACATGATTTCCCTTTCACAAAACCATGTTGACTCTGCCTGATTGCCTTGAATTTTTCTACATGGTCCACTGTAACATCTTTAATAATAGCTTCTAACATTTTCCCTATGACAGATGTTCAGCTAACTGGCCTGTAGTTTCCTGCTTTCTGTCTCCCTCCCTTTTTGAATAAAGGAGTTACATTTGCTATTTTCCAATGTAATGGAACCTTCCCAGAATCTAGGGAATTTTGGAAAATTAAAACCAATGCATCAGCAATCTTACTAGCCATTTCCTTCAACACCTTAGTGTCAAGTCCATCCAGACCCAGGGATTTGTCAGCCCACAGCCCCAACAATTTGCTCAATACCACTTCCCTGCTGATTGTAATTTTCTTGAGTTCCTCCCTCTCTTCCATTTCCTGATTTACAGCTATTTCCTGAATGTTACTTGTGTCCTCAAAATGCCTGTTTGATTCATCCGTCATCTCCCTACTTTCCATTATCAATTCCCCAGGCACAGTGCCTGCAGGACCAATGCTCACTTTGTAAACTTCTTTCTTATTTAAAGTTCTATAGAAACTCTCGCTATCTGTCTTTATATTACCAGCTAGCTTTCTCTTGTACTCTAATTTTTCCCTCCTCATTAATCTTTTTGTCATTCTTTGCTGTTCTTTATATTTTTTCCAATCTTCTGACCTGCCACCCAGTTTTGCGTAATTATAAGCTTTTTCTTTAAGTTTGATAGTGTCTTTAACTTTTTAGTTGACCACGGATGCTGGGCCCTCCCCTTGGAATTTTTCTTTCCCTTTGGAATGTATATATGCTGTGCATTCTGAAATAACCTTTTAAATGTCTCCCGCTGAGCCTCTATTATCCTATCCCTTGAACTCATTTGCCAGTTCACTTTAGATAGCTCTGCTTTCATGCCCTCATAATTGCCCTTATTTAAGTTTAAAATACTAGTCTTAGATGCACTCATTTCTCCCTCTGAATGAATGTAAAGTTCAATCATATTATATGATCGCTGCTACCTAGGGGTGCTATCAGTCTGAGGTTAGCAATTAACCCTCTCTCATTGCTCAATACAGGTCTAGTGTAGCCTGCTCTCTGGTTGGCTACAGAACATGTTGTTCTAAGAATCTATCCCAAAAACATTCTATGAACTCCTTATCTACGTAACCTTTGCATCTGATTTTTCCAGTCTATATGTAGATTTAAATCCCCCATGATTATTGATGTACCGTTCTGACAAGCTCCCATTATCTCTTCTTTTATCCTCCGTCTTACTGTGGAGTTACAATAAGGGGGCCTGTACACCACTCCCACAAGTGACTTCTTGCCTTTATAATTTCTCATCTCAACCCAAACCGCTTCTACATCCTGGTTTCCTGAACTTAGTTTATCCCTCTCTATTGTGCGAATACCATAATTAATTAACAGAGCCACCCCTCCACTTTTTCCTAATTTTCTGTCCTTCCTAAATGTCACATACCCTTCAATTTTCAGGTCCAAATCTTTGTCATCCTATAGCCATGTCTCTGTAATGGCTATCAGATTGCACTTATTTATTTCTATTTACGCTATCAGTTCATCTGTTTTGTTTCAAATACTAAATGTATTTAGATACAGAACCTTTAGTTTTGTCCTTTTATTATTTTTGTAGTGTCTAGCCTTATCTGCTGATTTACTCTTAGGTTTGTACACTTCATTCCTTTCTGTCACAGTCTGTTTATCATTTTCCATATTAATAGGTTTCCCTCTTGCCTTGTCTCTATTTGGTTTACCTTGTCTTCTCAAATTTGATCCCTTGCCCCTACTATTTAGTTTAAAACCCTCTCTACTTCCCTAGTTATGCAGTTTATGAGGACACCAGCCCCAGCACGGTTCAGGTGTAGACCTTCCCAACGGTACAGATCCCGCTTTTTCCAATACTGGTGCCAGTGCCCCACGAACTGGAACCCACTTCTCCCACACCAGTCTTTGAGCCACACATTCATTTCTCTAACCTTATTTGTCTAATGCTAATTTGTACATGGCTCCGGTAATAATTACAAATTTCCTGATTGTAATTCTTCTGGGTCAAATGTTGCTATAATAAACATAACATAACTTCTCTTTATTTGAAGTCTCTACCCATAGAAATGAACCCCCCAGTTCTTTATTTTTTTCATTTCTTATGGCTTTGTTAATCCGTGTTGCTAATTTTAATGATTTGTGTATCTGTACCCCTAACACTGAATTTTACAGCCTTTCATCGGCGTATCTGAAGGCAGGTGAGGCTCGTAAAATAAAGTGATGGCCCTTCCCATTGCTTTTCTGCCCACCCTCGACCTGTATCCTGTATCACTGTGGGCATGGAAGGTGTCGGGCAGCCCGAACTTAGGCCTATGAGCCTTGTTCTGCCACCAGCGCTATTTATGTGCAGCAGGGGAAGGCAGAGGCAAGGCGGGTAGCCTGGCAGCTTTCACTCTGCAGGCTGTTGTCGGGCAGTAAGGGGGGGTATCACCTTTGAGCCATCCCCTGTGCCAATTGGAGGCACCCCCCCCCCCCCCCCCCCCCCCCCACCACCCACCACCAAGATCGTAGCCCCATTTAAGCCCATCCCCAGCTCTCAAACCCGGCTCCCATATCCCTCTCCCCTCTTCATTGGAATCTGCCAGCCAGGCTCATCCAAAATTCCAGACTTTTTAAGTCCAGACTCCATCACTTCTTCTTCCTTGGGGACTGGCTTTAGTCCCAGCAGTGGCCACTGCTTGATCCTGGTGCTGCTGGAACTGCAGAGCTGCTGACAAATCAGAATGTCCGGCAGTTCTCTAGAGTGGGACTTCCCCCCAGATGGGAAAGCAGGACGAGCAAGGGACAGATAGCCCTAGTGGGGGTGGGGTGAAGGGAAGGGATCGAAATAGGCTAAACGGTAGAGATAAAACAATGGATGGAAATATATTTAAAAATAATGGAAATAGGTGAGAAAAGAAACATCTATATAAATTATTGGAAAAAGGGGGATCGGAAAGGGGGTGGGGATGGAGGAGAGAGTTCATGATCTAAAGTTGTTGAACTCAATATTCAGTCCGGAAGGCTGTAAAGTACCTAGTCGGGAGATGAGGTGCTGTTCCTCCAGTTTGCTTCATTGGAACAATGCAGCAGGCCAAGGACGGACATGTGGGCATGAGAGCAGGGTGGAGTGTTGAAATGGCAAGCGACAGGGAGGTCTGGGTCATGCTTGCGGACAGACCGAAGGTGTTCTGCAAAGCAGTGACCCAGTCTGCGTTTGGTCTCTCCAATGTAGAGGAAACCGCATTGGGAGCAACGAATGCAATAGACTAAATTGAGGGAAGTGCAAGTGAAGTGCTGCTTCACTTGAAAGGAGTGTTTGGGCCCTTGGATGGTGTTTTAACCATGTTTGTCAAGTTGGCTTAGCTGGTAGCACTCATCTGTTTCTCTTGAATTACAAAGTTAAGGGTTCAAACCCCACCCCGGGATTTCAGTGTATATCAAAGCTGATTGCAGTGCCATACTGAGCAAGAATTGCATTGTTGGAAGTCCTGTCTTTCCGATTGATGTCAAAGCAGGACTTGATTTGCCTAATCCAATTGTTCAGCTGGATGTTGAAATCCTAGGGAAATATTTGATGAACAGCCATTTGCCCAGTGGCCAGGCCAATATTCCTTACTCAACCAAAATAACTGGAATGGCAGCACTTTTACTTTTGAAGGTTATCATGAACTTTCTCCTATTAATTCCTATTTTATTTCTTGTTATGAAAAATAAAATATCCAAGCCTTAAAAATAGAAAGCTTTCAAGGATTATGCAGGAGATCCACTGAAAACTGTATTAAAATGTCAATTAAAGCATTAAGGATGATAGGTGCATTGTCTGATATAATTGTTTCAGTTAATGTATTCTCCATTCATCTCTTCTGATTACTAGTCAATTCTTGGGTGCTATTAAAACCATCTGACTAAAATTAAGCACTTGTTTCATTTGGAAGTAATCAAAAGTTTCAGAGGCCATTCCTTCTGCATAGGTTCCTCGCTATTGCAGTATATAGATTTATCTGTGCTATTAACTTCAAACAGGTTTGAAAATACACCACATTGGGCTCATTAAACTGAACTATTTGTTGCAATTGATGTGAAACTCGTGGTGAATCAATATAGGGCAGGATATTGAGGTCGGCGAGCGGGGAGAGCAGGGCCCGGGAGCGGGGCCCGCTCGCCAATGTGTAAAATGATGTCGGGCGGAACTCCCGACGTTAGCCCGCATCATTTCAATTTTCAGGTTGGCGGAGGCGCAGTCGAATCAGCTGTGCGCCCGCTGACCTGTCAACGGCCAATTGAGGCCATTTAAAAAGTAATTGAAGTAGTTAATGGACCTGCCCATCCAACCTTAAGGTTGGTGGGCAGGCCGGGAGCCCTGGCAGGCTTCAGAAAAAGCATGAAGCCTCATTCATGGGCGGGATGAAGTTTCATGGAGGTTTTAAAAAATGTAATAAAAGTTTGAATAAAAGCGATGGACATGTCCCAACTCATGTGACAGTGTCGCATGAGGGGACATGTCAGGGAAATTTTATGCTTGTGCATTGACCATTTTTGAATTTGGTGCTGATCTCCCTGAGGCCAATCTCCTCAGGGAGATGAGTGCGCGCGCGAAAGAGTGCACTCCTGGCTTAGGGAATGCCCCTTGCCCATGCAGGGAGCGCATAGCGCTTGCTGGCGGACATCACGCTTGGCGGGCCTTAATTGGCCAGCCCATGTACAATGGTGGCGCTCCCCCAATCGGTGGCGCCGATCGGAGGCGCACCTGCACGCGCCCGCTCCTGCACTTCCCCCCCGATGGGGGTAAAATTCTTCCCATAGAGTTTGTGTTGTGACCTCAGAGCATCTCGTTTTTACAGAAGACTATGATTGCTGCCTGATTGCGGTATTGCAGTTGTATAAATATGCGCACCCTCAAAACCAACGTTAGAAGCTCCTAGCCAGCCCTCCATTTTACATTATAGTTTTACATTTTACATTTTTGTTAGCCGGAAAGTTCCTTGTTGTAGGGTTTTGGATACCATTTGGTAGGTCTGAGTGAATTCTCCGTAGCTTTAAGTAGATTAGCTGTATGTATCTATTAACTACAAAAAAGATGTACATATATATGGTAAAGAGTTGAAGTTAGGAGCTGTCTCCATGCTTGCTTGTGCACATGGCTCTGTCCAACACTAGGCTGACCCCTAGGTGTGGGGTCATGTGTTCTCTTACATCACTGTGTGGGCAGTACTGTCTCTGTTCCATGTTAACTCTATATGTGCCAGACCCTTATACTACACCTCCCCAAAGCCTTTACCCCTTGTATTTACATCATTATCACTACCCTGATCCCTCCCTCCAAGTCTGAGTTCCTAGGTTCAGGCAGTCTGCAGGCCTTAGAACCCTCTCATATCTCATTCACACTACTGTTGCAGGTAAACTATGTTGGTATGGAGGTTGTTCTGGCTGCTGGGTATCTTCTTATCTTCTTTTTCAATTCCTTAGTATTGAATTACTCTTTGTCAATTCAGCAGTTGTGGTGATAAATGGTTGTTGTTCCATCCTGTTTTTAGCGGCGGTGATGAACATTGTGTTCATCTCCATGTCAGTTATTCTTTTTCTTCCTTCATTCTGTGGGTCGTTGTGATGCCCTCTGTGATGGAAGATGGCTGTTCCTGTTATGAGGATGTGGGTTTTTGTGTAAGCTCACCTTTGCGTTTGGCTGTGATGTGTGCTGTTGGAATGGACGGCTGCTATTTGGTTCCAGAGGCATCTGTGGCACTGTCATGTTGGCTGGGAGTTGCAGTGTTTGCCCTGTAGTCACAGTGTTGACCTCAGCAACAGTTGATGGAGCTGAGGTGAGGCTCTTCTAGTTGTTGATTGCTCTCTATTCTATCCTCCACTGGAGGTGTTTTGATAACCATCCGAGTGGCTGGTTGGTGTGACCAAGAAGAGCTCGCCGGCACTTGTAATGAAAATGGACAAACCTGCTCTGCCAAGAGAGAAGACAGTTCAGAGCAGAAGTTTGAGTAAGGATACCTTTTCTTGTTTGAGCTATCTGGAACTTATAATTATATATAATATATAACATTGGTTGTTTTGACATCTTCTGCTGTTTTGAGGAGATTCAGGGCTACACAGACAACTCGGCTCAAGACAGAGAAAGACCGATTACAGATGACACACATCAGTTTGAAGATTTGTTTGCCGCCATACCTTAATGATTCCAAAATCATGCCTATGACAAGAAGTCAGATTCCTGTGGGCCCTTAGAGTGGTGTGTCTGTTGTTTGAAGCCAGAGGTCTCTCAGCCACAGTTCTTTGTCCAATAGGAGCTTAACATTGGCTCCTGTGTCCAATTTGTGAGATGGCCATTAGCTGAAATGTCCGCATTCCAATATGAAAATCCAGGATCTTTGACCTCACCCAAGAAGCATGGCTGTGTGTCTGCTTGGTGTGCAGTCTCGACCTCATGAATCATCTTTTGGTCTTCTGTGTGTTTAGATGTTTTGGCCTTGCACAGTTTGCTGAAGTGTCCAATTCTGTTATATTGAAAGCATTAAGCTGAAATTGCAGGACATTGATCTCACCAGTGGGGGTGCTTTGCTTCACAGCGCTGGCATGGTCTCTCTACTGGTCAGTTAGGGTATTACTTCCCTTGGCCTAGGGTATCTGTTTCTGTGCTGTTTAACTAACTGGACTGTGGGATTTTCTTTGTACCACAGTTTACTTTCTCCTCTTAAAATGGACCTCTGTTTCACACTGTTCAGACTGCCTAACAATCTGGATATCTTTCTCATGGGTTAGATCTTCTTTTGCTTGCAGCATGTCTGAGAGGGCATCATCTGCTATTCTTACAATTATTCTATCCCTGATAAATTCGGATTTTAGGTCTCCATATTCGCAGATTTCAGCATCCCGCACAGGTCATTAATGAATGAGTCAACAGGTTCTCCTGACAGCTGGACATGATTATCAAATTTAAAATAAACATTGAATGATTTTATCACTTCTTCAAATTCAACAGATGATTTGTTGATTCCTTGTGTAATAATAATGTCATCGGCTATTGGGCCTACCAAATAAAGCAGCGTGTTAACATGTTGAGCTTCTGTCTTTTTATCCAAACCTGAAGCAATCATATATCTAAGGAATCTTTTTCTCCAAAATCCCCAATTGTGTGATTGATCTGGGCCTTGGATAAGTCAAAATTGATCCAGAAGAGTGGATTTCTGATCTGGTTAAAAGGTTTTAAGTGTGGGTTCAACTTTAAGGAGTGTTATGACACAGTGGATGGTGAATGCTGAGCTCCTCAAATCCCAGAGAGAAACTTGAAACAACCACCACAACAGTTTTGCAATTTGTATTTTATTTTGAGATGCGTGCCTTGAATTCAGTAGTAATAAGTCCACCTAGTCTTAGAGGTTTTTTTTACAAAACTAAATTAAACATTTATTAATAGAAGAAAAGATTTTAAGCACATACATAGGTCTGAAAATTATTGCTATAATAACTCCTAACTCCCCTAATTAACCTGACTCCCAGTCACACCTCCATTAAGGCAACAGTAAAAACAAATAAATTTCAACAGACCCAGGCAAAACACACAATAACCTAGACAGTAATGTTCAAAGTTAGTTTTCTTAGCTTCAGTTCCTGTAGACAGCAGCTTGAAGCATCGAGGCTGGAGTCTTTTTACGCTTGTGTTGGATCTTAGAATGCCTTCCTCCTTACTCATAACCTCATCTCCTTTATATATGTTTCTCCCTTTTTAATGTAAATTCCATTGTTCCCATATGTCTTTACACCTTTACTTTTCTCATAATACAAATCTTTCGCAGTAGTCATATTATGCTGTAATTTTTGGGAAAAATAAACACACTATTTGGCTTAGTTTCTTATGGCTAGGTATAACATCTTACCATCTCGTTGAAATTCAAACTAACCTAATTTATCTAAAAATGCAAACGTTCTTCACACCTCACATTTTAAAAGTTTAGTCATGTTTACGTATTTAGCATTTCAAACCTAGCTTCCCTTTTGATAACTCAAAAGCTCCAGATCAGCTACTTCCAATTCAATTAAATCCACCACACACACACATCCACTCAGAGAGACTAATCCAAACCCCATTATTAACCTACCTTTATAATAAATCACAATAATATTATAAAAATTATTATATTTTCATGACAGAAGTTGATGAAATTCAAGATGGTGCCACTGTTTGTTTGAAGACAAAGGGTTTACCCATGCTTGCCTGTTTTGGCAGGCTCCCACTGTAATGGCACTCATGCTCAGCCTTGAAAAAATTTTAAACAATGGCTGCTTGGATCGACTAGCTGCAGTCTTCTCATTTGAGCACTATGCTTTAGGATCACAAAAGCATTGAACCTCAGTTTTGCTGGTCTTTAAAGCTGATTTCTTAGTCAAAATTCTTCCAAATTAATTAATTAATTATTTTTCTTCTTGGAGCGAGCTCGGATGCCACATGTTCAGGTACCGACTCGGGAATCTGCTTTTGCCTGACAAAGTTTTTAAGTGGTAATCTCTGACCATTGAACTATTTAAAAGTTTCTCAGACCTTGATTTATCCTGGAATTTAAAAATTTCAGCTCACCCCTGCTGGACCTGCTGACTCTGCACTCTGGGAATTGAAGCCAGGCTTCCACAAAATCCCATGGAGTCTTCTGCTGCAGTGAAGAATTTTAAATTTCTGCCTTCAGCTTCCAAGCCTTTCTTTGGAACTTTATCCTGGCAATTTTCCTCTGCGCATCCACTTCTCGAGCTTTTTTTCCGGTCAGAATGCTTCTTCAAATTTTCCTTTAGTATTGCAGGATTTTAGTTTTTTCTCTGCATTTTTTGTGAGGTTTTGCATTTTTCTATTTGCTGCCACCATGTTGTAGGGTGTTGGATATTGTTTAGTAGGTCTTAATGAAGTCTTCGTAGTCTTAAGTAGATTAACTGTATGTATTTATTAATGACAAGAATGGTGCACATATACACAGTAAAGGGTTCAAGCCAGGAGCTGTCTCCGTGCTTGCTTGTGCACACGGCTCTGTCCAATACCAGACTGACCCCTATGTGAGGGGTCATGTGTTCTCTTACATCACTGTGTGGGCGGTACTGTACTCAGTCCTATATCCACAAACATTCACTCCCTCCACCACTGATGTATAGTAGCAGCAGTTGTACCATCTACAAGATGCACTACAGTAATTCACCAAGGCTCCTTCGACAGCACCTTCTAAACCCATGACCACTACCATCTAGAAGGACAAGGGCAGCAAATAGATGGGAATACCACCACTTAGAAGTTCCCTCTAAGTCACTCACCATCCTGACTTGGAAATACATCGCTGTTCCTTCACTGTCGCTGGGTAAAAATCCTGGAACTCCCTTCCCAACAGCAATGTGGGTGTACCTACATCACATGGACTGCAGCGGTTCATGAAGGCAGTTCACCATCACCTTCTCAAGGGCAACTGGGGTTGGGCAATAAATGCTGGCCTAGGCAGCGAAGCCCACATCCCGTGAATGAATAAAAAAAAAATGTGCCAGATCCTTATACTGCACTCCTCAAGTGCAATTTGCAGTATTTGGATACATGCATGTGTAGAACTCTGTGTATACACAGTGGCATGGAGCTGGCAGTATAACTCTGTGCTCCTGAATTGCACCGCTCCAAAGCCGGTATTGATCTCAAATCACACCTGCAGTATAACTGGGCATAAAACTATCAACCAAATTTCATAGCTGCCTCATAATTTGCCAGTAAGTCAATGAATTGTCTGAAAATAACCACTAAGTGATTCAAACCTAATCATGCTCGGCTGTTCTTATATCCTCAACTGGTTGAATAAACATGACAAAAATTAATCTTTTGCTTTCTTCATTTCTGATGCTCTCAATTTCAATCTTACTGGCCATCTTTCTTTTGATAAGAAAGTGCTGTTTATATTCAATGTTCGACATCTGATGGTACAATTCAAAACACTACAAAGATTAAAATCAGGAGACAAATTTGAATTTCCGAATTCAAGTTATATTTTTCACAGTGCAGTTGAAACACATAAATGACTTTGCAGAAAGTGGCTTAGATCTGAAGGTGAAATATGTACTTTCAATGTTTTCTCCCTTTCCTTGATTCTTATCCAAAAGTTTAAATCCATTCACTCTGATATTTTTAGATCATCACTGGAGATTACATACATTATATTTATGGTATGTAACTAATAAATTGGTCACAGCATTATATAAAAATGTATTTATATTATTTTCCCAAATTGTTTGCATGTTTTTGCACAGTTGACCACAACATCCTCCTTCAACACCTCCCCACTGTTGTCCAGCAAGGGTTGGACTGCACTGGTTAGCTCAGCTGGCTGGATGGCTGGTTTATGATGTAGACTGATGCCAACAGTATAGGTTTGATTCCTGTACTGGCTGAGGTCATCCATGAAGGCCTTGCCTTCTCAACCTTGCCCCTTGCCTGAGGTGTGGTGACCCTCAGAATAAACTCACCACCAGTTGTCTCTCTCTAATGAGAGAGCAGCCTCTGAGACTATGTTGATTTTCACTTGTTTGGTTCCATTCTTATTTATCAAACTGCCAGAAAATTGCCATCAATGGCTTCTCTTCTCATTTCTGTCCAATGTCTCCTAAGGATCTATCTTTGACCCACTGATTTCTTATCTACATGCTGACCCTTGGTGACAACATCTGAAAACATGCCATCAGCTTCCACATGCATGTTGGCAGTACCCAGCACCTCTCTCGACTCCTTCACTGCCTCTAAATTGTCCGACTGCTTGCCTGGCATCCAGTACTAGAGGAGCAGGAATTTCCCCCAACTAAATGTTAGAAAGACGTTGGTCACTGGCAGAAACACTCTTCCCTCGCTTCTGACTCCGTCTCTCTCCCTGGCAACTGTCTGAGGCTGAACCAGGTTGTTTGCAACCTCGGTGTCATACTGATCCTGTCTGGCCTCCCACACTCTAACCTCTGTAAACTTAAGGTCCTCCAGATCTCTGCTGCCTGTGTCCTAAGTCACACTGAAATCTGTTCACCCATCCACCCTTTGCCCGCTGACCTATATTGACTCCCGGTTAAGCAGCATCTCAACTTTAAAATTCTCATCCTGGTTTTCAAATTCCTCCATGGCCTGGCCCCTCACTATCTCTGTAACCTCCTCCAGCCCCACACCCAACGTTCCCTCTATTTCTTTTCAGAGTGTACAGGCGATTTGTTTAATTATGTGTGCGGCAACTTTAACTTTTTTTGCACAGCTGTGCATGTGGTGATTTAAAGGGGCCAACTTATGCACAGCCTGTGCAGGGACTTTCGAGTTGCTGCTTGACCACATGATCCTTAGAGGGAACATTGCCTACACCCCTCTAATTCCGGTCTCTTGTGCATCCCTGATTTTAATTACTCCGCCATTGGTGGCCATGCCTTCAGTTACCTAAGTCCTAAGCTCTGGAATTTCCTCCCCTCTCTACCTCAATTCCCTCTGTTAAGACACTCCTTAAAACCAAGCTTTAACCAAGCTTTTGGTCACCTAACCTGATTTCTCCTTACGTTTCTTGATTTCATACTTTGTATTAATAATGCTCCTGTGAAGCACCGTGGGATGTTTTATTACATTAAAGGCACTATATAGATAAAAGCTGTTGTTTTATATATAAAGAAGATGACAATGGAGCTGGGAAAGAGATATCTGAAACTTAATCCACAGAACAAAACAGCTTTTCAAACTGGAGGAAGGATCCAGTGGTGACACTCAGGGGTCAGTATTGGGCCCAATGCTCTTTTTGATATAAATTAATGACCTGAACTTGGATATATGGGGCAAAAACAAAATTTACTGGAAAAACTCAGCAGGTCTGACAGCATCTGTGGAGAGAAAGACAGAGTTAATGTTTCGAGTCCGTATGACTCCTCTTCAGAACTAAAGAGAAGTAAAAATGTGGTGAAATATATACTGTTTAAGGGTGGGGGGAGGTGGGACAGGTGAAAGGTGGAAGCAAAGGAGAGATTGCAAAAGACGTCATAAACAAAAGGTCAAAGGAGTGTTGATGGTGGTGATACTGGCTAAAGGAAATGCTAACGGTGACATTAAGAGTAAAAAGCAGAATGAGCAAGTGACAGATGGCCCTAGTGGGGCTGGGGTGGGGGGAGGGGACGGGGACATCCAAGGGCCCAAACACTCCTTTCAAATGAAGCAGCGCAGACTGGGTGATCACTTTGCGGAACACCTTCAGTGTGTGCGCAAGAATGACCCAGACCTCCCTGTCGTTTGCCATTTCAACACCCCACCCTGCTCTCATGCCCACATGTCTGTCCTTGGCCTGCTGCAATGTTCCAGTGAAGCTCAACGCAAACTGGAGGAACAGCACCTCATCTTCCGACTAGGCACTTTACAGCCTTCCGGACTTAACATTGAGTTCAACAACTTCAGATCATGAACTCTCTCCTCCATCCTCGCCCCTTTTTGATCCCCTTTTTTCAAATATTTATTTTTTAATTTTTATATATATATATTTCATTCCCACCTATTATTATTATTATTATTTTTAAAATTTATTTCCATTCATTGTTTTATCCCCACCTTTTAGCCTATTTTGATCTTTTCTCCCACACTGTCCCCTCCCCCCACTCCACCCCCACTAGGGCCATCTGTCACTGGCTCACCCTGCTTTCTACTCTTAATTTCACCATTAGCACCTCCTTTAGCCAGTATCACCACCATCAACACCCCTTCGACCTTTTGTTTATGACCCCTTTTGCAATCTCTTCTTTGCCTCCACCTATCACTGGCCCTCTATCCAGCTTCACCTGTTCCACCCCCCCTTAAACAGTATATATTTCACCCCATTTCTACTCCTCTTTAGTTCTGAAGAAGAGTCATACGGACTCAAAACATTAACTCAGTCTTTCTCTCCACAGATGCTGTCAGACCTGCTGAGTTTTTCCAGCAATTTTTGTTTTTGTTTCAGATTTCCAGCATCCACAGTATTTTGCTTTTATATTATATTGGGTATATGGGACATCATTTAAAGTTTTGCAGATGACACAAAATTCAGAAATGCAGTAAACAGTGGGTAGGGTAGTAACGGAGCTGGGAGGGTTAACAGGAGATTTCACAGAGATATTCAAAATCTTGTGGGTTTTAATAGAGTGAGTAAGGAGAAACTGTTTCCAGTGGCAGACAGTCTGCAACCAGAGGACACCAATTTAGGATCATTGGCTAAACAACCAGAGGCAACGCACAGAAACGGTTTTTTAATGCAGCGAGTTGCTATGATCTGGAATACACTGCTTGAAAGGTTGGTGAAGCAGATTCAATAATAATTTTCAGTGAATTGGATAAATATTCATAAAGCGAAATTGAATAAATACAAAGCAAAAATTTGCTCGGCTGTGGGAAAAGAACAAGGTCCAGTTGGATAGCTCTTTCATAAGGTTGCCCTGTCACGTTCGGCTTTACCATCTGTGCTGTGACATTCTATGCTATTGTGACAGTTAACATTGTAGAATTGGACGGGAAATGTTGACATAGCAATTGATAATGGTAAATGTTGACAGAAAAGTGTGACCAAAATGGTCATAACAGGAAACAAGGTTGTTGGACAGGAAGTATTTGTTCAATGCAAGGTTTGTAACAATGGACAGGAAGTATTTGTTCAATGCAAGGTTTGTAACAATGGACAGGAAGTATTTGTTCTATGCAAGGTTTGTAATAATGGGCAGGATTTTCCGCACCCGCCCGCCGCCGTGATCTTCCGGTCCCGTTGCAAATCAATGGGCTTCTGGCTGGGGCACCACCTCGCCCGTGGCGGGTCCTGCCCTCGATAGGGCCGGAAAATCCCAGCCAATGTGTAGATGTGATGAGGGGTGGACAATCTGTTGTGTACAATTTCTCAATCTAAAATCCCAACATATGGGGCAGAATTTGATGTGGCCCTTAGGGAATGGGTTGGGAGGTGGCGGGACATTAGTACCATAAGGGAAGGCGGGAGTGAAGTGCCCATCATCTTCCAACTTAGTGGCGGGGAAGATGGAGGACGGCCTTCCTACCCAGAGGTCATTTTAAGCCCGTAAGTGGCCAATTTAGGGTCATTTAAGGGCTCCTTCCTGCTGCTGCTGGCATTCTACCAGCTGTAGGGGGTGTGGGGTGGTGGTGGGGGCTGGTCCTCTGTCATGTGAGGAGATAAACCTGATATACCCTGGCAGCCTCCACATGGGCTCAGGGGTGGTCCCTGCTGATTGGGCACTCTGTGGTCCATGTTGGCCCCACCCGGGCATCAAGGGCCACCACCACAGAAACACCCCTTCCTGCCCTTACCAAACACCTGCCTGTAACCCCCTCATTGGGACTGGCCCTTGTCACCCCAGCCCACTTACCTCAGTCAGGGCCTGGTAGAGGGGTTGCAGACAGTTCCAAACAGTGGGGCCCAGGAGCTAGGGGAACCCGGGTCATTGTTCTAAACAGAGTTTCTTGTCTCCCAGCCTGAACAGCTAGAGGCAGAGCTGCAGACCTGAAGGACCAACTTTAAAAGTAAATTGGAACTGTCATCCTGAGAGTTCCAATTTTTTAAAAGTCGGTCTGTCAGTGTCAGGTCAGTTTCACTGAGTTGCTGCCCTGCTGCTCCTGACCTTTGGACAGCTTCATGGTTCCAATTTTTTGAAAAGCCCGTCAGAAAACCATGAAGCTACCCAGAGGTCAAGAGCAGCGCAGCAACAGAGAGTATTCTTGCTTGAAAACTGGTAAGTGAAATCTTTATTTCAGTGCCAATTTGATGCTGTTGGAGGGCTGGGGGCAGGGGAAAGGTTGTGGGGAGTTGCAGGAATGGGGATAGGTTGGGGACTTTTGGAGGGTGGAAGGAAGGTTAGGGGCTGTTGGAGGGGTATGGGGAGGTTGGAGGCTGTTGGAGGGGTGGGTGGGGTGGCTGAGGAGTGTTGGAGGAGTGGGGTCATATGGCGTAGAAGCGTCACTCTTTTTTTGCTGTTGGAGTTTCTTATTTATTAATTACATTTTTCCATTTTAGGCTGTAAATTCACAGTGTGCAACACAATTTGTCTGACAATTTCTGGGGGAAGGGGAAATAATTGAGTTAAGAGCGTACTGAATTTATGGCCCTTGTATTATTCTTCTCCGAAATATTCAGATCAACAATTCAATCTACATTTTTCCTAAGCTGCTGGTTGATGTATGATTGACAAATCTGTGGGATAATGTCATTAGCATAAAAAGAGTAGATGCCATTTATGGTATAATGTGAGTTGGAGCCAGAGAAGTCAGAATGATAAGGCTGTATTAGCTATAGAGTTGAATTATTTTGTAAACGTAGTGATTTCTTTATAACCACTTTCCTAACGTCAGCTCTGTGACTAATTATTCTTCCAGAATCAGCATTGGGCCTCCAATTTCACCATTGCTACAGTTGTGCTGTAGGCAGATGTAATGAAAGAAAGACAAAACCTACATTTATACAAGAGCTATCATGATGTCTCAAATTGCTTTTCAGCCAATTAATTACTTTTAGGTTGTGGTCACTGGTATAATGTAGGCAATGTTATCAAATGGCGGAGCAGGCTCGAGAGTCCAATGGCTTACTCCTCCTCCATGTTCGTATGTCATTCTGGATGGATGAGATAAGCTGGGTTCAATGGCCTTTGTCATCCATAATTATCTTGCGAACAGAAGGTGGAATCATGGCTGGAGTTCTGTTTAATTTGTTGCTAATGGAAGTTTACTGTGAGCAGGCTTTGTGGGCTCATAGTAAATCAGTAATTTGATCCTGCAAATGATTCTCAAAAGCCTTTTCCATTATCTTCAACCTTGTCCTTTTGTCTACTTACCTATTATCCCACTTTACCTTGATGCTTTTACGAGTTTTTTAAGCGTTAAATATTGTGATAAAGTTGTGTTAGATAATAGATATTGAAAATATATTGTAGTGAGAAGCAGCAATCAGAAGGGTATTCAGACTGGCTGATCAAGAACACATAGTTACAAGTGTGAACCATTCAGTCTTTGTTGCCTGGCCTATTAAAAGTTGTGTTGCATAGAGACACCTGAGGATGCCAATGCTTCTCGCTGACAGTGAAGGCCTATAATGTTCAATCATTTAAATTTGTGCTCAGGAATCATTTGATCTCTCTACCCTGTGAGATTACCGATAAAATGGAATCCAATTAGACCCCTCCCATGAAATAATTATACTGAATAATATCATGCACCCAGGCAGAAGAAAGTTTTCTAATTCTTCTACAGAATGGAAAAAATCTTGTGCAGTTTATCTGGTTTCCATTTATTGAATCTTTCCCTCAAATACAAATTTACTGTCACCGTGTTCATGCGGTGCACTGTGCAGAACATACTAATGAGGGTTGAGGCAGTCACCAAAATCAGTGTTGTTGTTTGTACAGTGTTATAAATAACTAATAGGATATCATCCTGTCAAATTAACAATATTGTATGATGCTGATAAGGTAAGATTTGTACTTTCTGGTTTGTTTAAAAGTCACAGTGGGATCGCCTATGGGACGTGCAAGAACTAACATTGCATTATATCATTGTTGCTCTTAGTGTTAATGAGCATGCTGCATATATATCGGAGGATATTTGTAACCAGATGCCAATGATGGGTGTCATCATTTTACTAGTACCTTTCTGTGATTGTTGAATTGATTGGTGAATCTTGAAAGGGGGGAAAATAATCATGCATGATTCAGGGGGAGGGTTAAGTGGAGGTGTGGGGAATGAGGGGCCCGGAAAGAGGAGAAGCACCATGGCACATGACTTCTCTCCCTGGCCCTGACCTCAGTTCCAGAGCAGCATCCACGCTGCTGCTCAGGGCCGAGTGCAGTACCAGCATTGGCCACTGCTCCCAGTAGCACTTCTGGGACTGAAAGCTGCTGGCCCTCTGATTGGCCTACCTGCAGCTGTTAGAGGCAGGATATCCACTTTTAAAGGGACGTGAGTCCCGGCACCAGACAGTTAACTGTCTGATGGGCACAGCATCAGGTTGGGGCTCCCAGAAGCGTTGGGGGGTTGAGGGGGGAAGTGGGTGGATGGTTGCCCCTGGCTCTCCAGCCTCCTACCACGGCCACTACAGCCTGCATGGGGCAGAATTTTCCCATTGGCCTGCGGGGGAGGGCCCCGCACGTCCATGTTTAAAATGACACGCGGTGACATTGGGCAAGAGTCCTGATGTCACTGCACGCCATCGCGATATTTCACTGGGCGGGCGCACAATGATATCCGCTGTGCACCCACTATTAATTATCGGGCCACTTAAGGCCCCTGACTCACCAATCGATGCTGGTTTTTCGGCACCCATGCAATCTTCAGGTCGGCGCACGGGCGCAACGGGCAAGCAAGCAGGACACATTTGTAAGAACCTCATCCACGGGCGGGATAAGAGGGCTCGCTATGGTCGTGAGTGTGCTCTCTCAAGTATTGATTTTTCAAAGTTATTGAAATCTGCTTGTGTGATCTGCACTACTTCAAAACGCATAACAGCTGCTTTGTCTGGACTCTTAACCTTCAGGTCAGCACTCTGCTGTGAGGAATCTTTTTTGGGCCTGCAGGTTTCAGGAAGTCTTTCCATTGCCTGGGAATGGGAGCTGAACTCTCCACTGGACACACCTCCTCTGAGGAGGAAGGGAGGGCTAGAAGGGGGAGGAGGCCAGGAGTGCACACTCAGCCTCCAGGGGAGCCACCTTCAGGAGGACAGGCGTAGGCACAAGGGGTGCAGGGCCAAGAAGTAGACCAAGGTGGAAGGGGCCACAGAAGACGCCACTATCCTGCTGCCAGGGTTTACAGGCGGTGAAGCAGCTACCTCAATATGACTGAGGTGCAGTGCCGAAGGAGGCTCCGACTTTCAAGGAAGGCAGTCAATGATATCTGTCAGATGATTGGGCCTGAGATCTCCGCGAACTGTGTGGGTGGACACCCCATGCCAGTGGCTCTGAAGGTCACAGTTGCCCTCAATTTCTATGCCTCTGACTCCTTCCAGGGCTCGGTGGGTGATCTTTACGGTGTCTCGAAATCAGCTGTCCACACTTATGTCAAGCAGGTTACAGACGCTCTGTTCAGGCGCGCATTGACTTTCACCCACTTCCGTTGGGACCAGGCAAGCCAGACACAGCGAGCCAGAGGCTTTGCGGCCATTGTTGGCTTCCCCCGCGTCCAGGGTGCTATAGACTGTACACATGTGGCCATCAAGGTGCCAGCAGGTGAGCCTGGTGCCTTTGTCAACAGGAAGGGATTTCACTCCATGAACGTGCAGATAGTGTGTGATCACAGGATGCTGGTTTTATAACTCTGTGCAAGGTACCCAGGCAGCTCCCACGACACCTACATCCTCAGACACTCCCAGGTGCTGGGCTCTTCAGTGTTCCAGCCCAGCTGGATGGATGGCTGCTGGGTGACAAGGGCTATCCCCTCAGAAGGTGGCTCATGACACTTCTCTGCCATCCAAGAACAGAAGCTGAACAGTGGTACAATAGGAGCCAGGGCACCACAAGGGCTGTGGTGGAGAGAACCATCAGTCTTCTCAAGATGCGCTTCTGATGCCTGGACTGCTCATGGGGCGCACTCCAGTAACCCCCAGATCGTGTGTTGGTGATAGTGGTTGCACGCTGCGCTCTCCACAATCTTGCGCTGGAAAGGGGGGAATACAGTGGACGATGAAGACATCAATGCAGTGGTTGCGGCTGCACACGATGAGTCCAGCAGTGAGTCTGAGGATGAGCAGGCACAGGGAAATGCTGAGGGGGTGGACGCTGACCTGGGCATACTGCAGGGAGGAAGGGACACCCGGGAGGCTTTAATCCAACTAACCTTCAGCTAGCACAACACAGATGGACCTCCAGGACAAGCCTGGCTGTAGGCTCCATAGTCAATACCTAATGCCAAATCTGCCAGGGTAGGAACAGTAACTAAGGGCCTTGTTAATAAAGCTGAATTTCCCACAAAGCACTCCTAACATTTTTGGAAACCATACACATGCAGAAGAAAAGAGGCACCCTCAGTCATGGTCACAAGTCTGAATTTAATATCACAAGCAAAGAAACTTAAGGCAAAAAAATGACAATGGTGTTCCAATTCAAAGCAAATCATAAAGACTTCATCTCGGGCCAACACAAAAGTACCAGTAATAAACCTGTAGTGTGCCTAAGGTGCCTTATGTTTACGTTTACGGGTGCTACGTCTTGGTGCTGCCCCATTGCTGGGAGTGACATCTGAGACAGCCTGCTCACTCTGCTGTCCTGTTGGCCTCGATAACCTTGGCGGTCGTCCTTTGGCCCGTGGAGCCTGTGCTGGCCCCGCCTGGGAAGGATCTGCCAGCTCCACAGCTGACATCTCCCCAGTCGTCAGTTGCCCTCACCGGATGCAACGGTCACTGGCAGAGGGGCAGAGGAGCTGCTGCCCTCATCCAGAGCACCCTGAGAGGTGCCCGCAGAGATGCCAGGCAGCTGCTGTGCCGACTCCCTGCTCAGCGTGGATGGATGGGCACCAAGCTGGGAAACTTGATGCCCACACCATCTCCCACACTGGCACTGACCAGCTGAGGTCAATGCTGATGTGAGGGCTTGCTGGTCAGAGCGCATCCCCAGGAAGCCCTGACAGGTCTCCTGGAGGAGACTCTCTACGAGAGTCGCCATTCTCTCCATGGAGGACGCATGGCGCTCGGACATGTGGCTCATTGCTTCAGCGATGGTCCGCATAGACTCCTCCACCATGGAGACCAAGCCAAGCATAGCCTCATGTATCTCCCCCAGATGCTCCCACATACCCGGCCACATTTCCTGCCCCTGCTGCATCGCGGACAACTCCAGAAACACGTCATCAGGCACTGACTGAGCATGTTCCTGGTCCCCTGCTGTCCTTCGGCTAATGGCGCCATAGGCACTCTCTGTCTCTGCCAGCTCCTCCAGCGACTGTGAAGTGCCCTCACCGCTATGCCCCAGGACACTAGCCAATGTTCTAACTCCCACCGAGGGCGCTAGTATCTGGGCTAGTGCCTGCCTGACAGAGATGGTGTGATGCTGGTGAGACTTCAGGGCCCTCAGGTGTGAGATGGGGCCTCTGCTGCTCCTCCTCCCGGCCCTGCTCCGCTGATGCTGAAAGGAAGAACAAGGATATTGGATCAGTTAACGTGGAGACAATGACAAAGTTAATCCCTGTCCCCTGGATCATTATGCGCTCATCCTTCCATAAGTAATAGTCAAGCCATGTTGCAAAATTAAATCACTTAACATTCAGCACTGCCATGGCTGTTGGGAGAACAATGCTGACCTGGCTGCTGGGCAAACATACCTGGCCCTGGCACCCCAGCTTCACCGACACCAGTGGGCCTGGGCGCATGGCGCCTCTCCAAATCCAGGCCCTCCTCCTCAAACCGGCTGAGAATGAGTAACTGTGCCTGGCAGCCACCAGTCCTCACCCACTCTGCAGCATTATGAACATTCTTCTCCTGAAAATGAGAGAAAAGCATTGATTAGTGCAAATTTCACATGGACTTTCTTCGCGCACGGCCCACCCCAACCAGAGTGGGATATATTAGGGCTCCAGTGCCTCCTCACCCCGCTGCTGCCGAACACTCACACAAAAGTGCTCGGCCTGTTCCCCACCCCTGCCTTGGACACATGCTGCCTACATCACATTAGGCATCACATGGTATATCCTTCTATAGCAAGGAGGTGTAAGCACGTGGAGCGCAGAGGACAGCAGATGGTTCATTGCCACGCCACCTTGAAGCTCCCCTCCCAGCATGTCATCACCCTGACCTGGACATGTCCCGCAGTTCAAGCACAGCGTCTAGGTGCAGCTCCTCCAGGTTACTCCCAAAACAGTCATGTGGGTCTCAGTGTAACACATGCTGTGGGCACAGAACCATCTCTTCACCACCCTCTCAGGCTGATCTTGGCATGGGCAATATCTGCTGGCCCACCCAGCAAAGGGCACATGCTGTCAATGATTCAATGCAGCCACTACACTCAGACTTGGGGGATGGAGGGGGTGGTGACAGCAAGGAGAAAGCTGACCTGCTGGGCTAAGTGACCAATGCCAACATTGTCCTCACCCTTCCAGAGCGCAACAAGTTGTTGAAGCGCCTGCGACACTGGATCTAGGTGCACCGCACCATGCCGCGGGAGCTCACCACCTCCGCCACCTCCCCCCAGACAGGTTTCGTCATGTGAGGGGGCCTCCTCCTCCCATCCTGGGGAACCTGTACCTCCCGCCGTGCTGCCACTTCCTAGAGGAGGGCAGCAGGGCAGTCATCGGAAAAACGAGGGGCACACTGCCCTTCGGCCTGGCCTGCCCCAATGGATTACCTTCCGGCCTGGCCTGCCCCGGTGGCCTACCCTCCGGACTTGTGTCACGAACAATGCCCCTCTGCTGAGCCCTTCTACTAGCCATTGCGAGCAGCCTTTCCAAAGCTGCCAGGCTTTCCTTTATACAGACCGCCGGGTTGCCATTGAACCCGTCGGGCTGAGCGTGCCCGCCACCACCTGCCCACTCCCGCTATGCACGGGAGTCGTGAAGTACGCTGGGCGGGCCTTAATTGGCCCACCTGCATAAAATGGTGGCGCGGACCTGATCGTGAGTGGTGATGGGGCTCGTGCCCGCTCCCGTTCCATCCAGAAAATTCTGCCCAGGATGTAAGTTGCATAGTCAAAAGACTCCTTTATCATTTGGGGAAATAGCAGCAATAGCAGGATATTACTGTTCATAAAGTTCAAGGACAAATCAACACCCTTCACATCCAATTAATTTCTTTTGAAGGTTAGTTATTGTTGTTATGCAGGTAATATAGTTCTACCTCATTACAACATTCATTCAGGTAGTCAAAGAGTGATTCAGTGGCATAATGCCAGGTGCATTCTGGTTAGCAGCTCAGCTATGCATTAGTCATAACATATCTGATCTGCACAAAAGGGCAGGCCAATTGTTTGTTCCTCAGATTGCCCTTGAAAAAGCAAAAAGGAAAAAAAAATGTCACATTTAATCGGAATTAGTGTGCTAAGAGTAAATTTACCACCCACCCCGAGTCCTAGTTCACTCTGCTGGACAAACCTCTTTTGTGACATCTTAGCTCCTCGATTGGATGAGTGGTATGAATGAATGGTTAGCTGCCACAATAACTAGATGTAGCCACGTTTCAAAACTTGATCTGAAGCAAAAATTCTAAGAAGAGATCTGCCTTCTCCGTCCCAGCCGAAAATCTTTTCAAGAAGTCTAGCCCGCTTCTTCCAAGCATTATTCGATGGTTTCTTTTCATTTACAGAAAGCATCCAGCACAGCCTTTCTGGCTAAATGGTTGTCCTATTAGATTCCTGGATTACCTCTCCATCTGAATATAAAATTGAAATTTAGTCAAATATAAAATAAAAAGTCAGATATTTATAAGTAATCAATAGATATATGTATGCCATATAAATATAAGGTTCAAAACTATTGTCCATTCTGAAGCCCCAGATTATTGTTTAATCAAGTTTGTTGTGTAAGCCTAAGCAATAACACAAAACTAGTAAGTAGTTTAATATATATGATAATAAAGTACATGTATCTCTAAAACTACATACAAAAATTCATTAAATTGCCCATCCCTAAGGCTCTGAAAAAATGGAAGAGAAATAAAACATTCATACTATAATTAGAATTCAAGACAGCCCAATCAATAAGCATGGGAGGCTACTGATAGACTTTGCAACATCATATGCAAATGAGATGAAACAGCCTGAAATGTATGTCAATAAAATAGAACATTAAATTGTACAGTGTTTTGGGACTGAGTGCTGATTCTGTTTGTAGGACCGAATGGCTTGAGATCCTTCAGGGATTTGCCTAAAATCGCAAAACACTGCAGCGTAGTCATCTTTTCATATTATTCTGCGCTGAGGCTTCATCTGAGGGGAGATTGCAAATTTTGCAAGGTCCTTCCATAATCTGAATGAGGTCCCCAAACATCATCAGCATACACGTATTGATTAACAAAACCTACTTCTACTTCGCACAAAAAATTTAATTTTGCACGAAATATCATGCTTGATTGAAAAAATGAATGCAAAAAGCAAAAGGAACAGAAGGGCGTACATACCGTGTGATACAGAACTTTCTTTTCCAATTGAAAACAATACAACAACTATGTATGGCAAAGCATCCCTGACCCAGCAAGGCTCATTCTTTTCTGGTTCTTGTACTTAAATTGGCAACCCAGGTATATTGTATAATTTTGACTTAGCATTTGGTGGAGCAGGGCATCTCGTGGCATGGCCCATTGACATGCTACCCATTTGTTACATATTTCCCTCACCATTCAGCTGTGAAAAAATTTGCACAGCAAGTTGCTGGAAGTGCAAATTAATAATGGCGGGTTGAGTTCAACGGGGAATCTGGGATCTTTGTGAATGACTTAATTGACTGTCCATCTCCTTAACCAATGGGAATTTAAGATACAGAAAGAAAAAGAGGAGAAAAAACAGTAATAGAAATATGATGCATTAGAGCCAAATTAATTACAGGAAAACAAATAAAGGAAAAGATTGGATTAGTAGAGAAAAAAAACAAATGGGCATAAATGAACATACTGTAACCTCTCCAGTCTGGAAAGCTATTGTTCAGAAACACCAGTTGTCAGGAAAGTTTTTGAGTAGACCCAATCAACTCGTCATCATTTTAGGTACAGCACTCTGGGAGCAGTAACATGAAAGATACAGTATTTGGATATATAAAACAATTTAATTACTGCTTTATAATGTTCTATCATTGTTTTATGTTTCTGGTAAATATTTATATCTACAATGTGTTTCAGTTCACACACCTGTGCTTAGGCATTCTATTGTCATTCTATAATCCAGAAAATTCTGAAATCCAGAAATGACTTGGTCCCAAGCATTCTGGACTGGGCAGCTTACAGTGTGAAAATAATTTTTTAAACTTATAACTTAAAACTTAAAATTTTAATTTTTATAAGTCTCTAGAGACTCTGCAGTTTCAGTTGTTTCCTTTGTGTGGCTTGGAGTGCTTAAGTGCCAAGGCATACATAAATCTCATGTTTAATGGGTTATTTTGTTATTAAATACCAGTCCTAACTTTCTGCAGCAAGTTTAATTCATGTAAACAGTTTAAATACAGTGATTTCTTGAAAGTCATGGGGAGGTTGACGGTGAAATCCTGTTTATGCGAGTCCAACAGCAGATCATCCAACAATCTTTTGCTGATTCATGATTCATGACCTATTTCTCCCTCGCCTTAAATTCCTGGGATACTTCCACACTAATAGGGCCATGTGCATTAAACTTGCTGTTATTTTCTCGGCAAATTATGGGCCATTATTTTAGTCAAATAAAGATAACACTCAGAAGACTATTTTACCTGTTGTTTGAATTACTTGTCCATAACGGTTCATGTCAATATTAATGTATATAGATTGCGCCTGTTTCAGCTAAGCAAAATAAGTGACAGTCATTCACTCAGGGCAATGCCTTGACCAATCAGGGTCAAGCTGCCTAGTTTAAATTTCAAACAATGCTTGGCATTTAACTGTCAGTCACCATCACTGGTGCATTCTCTATGGCAACACCTCTACCAGAGTCCACTTGCCAACCAGTCAGCACTCTCTTCACAGTATTAAGTGTTGTCTTTTCCCTATATTGGTATCCTTATGAAGTGTCCTGAAGAGTGCAAGACAAAAAGCTTCGACATGTCCCTTTTTTCAGTAATGTTCAATATTTTTTTCTTTGTTCAAAACAATGAGACCACTTGAGGCAAGAGAGGCTTCTTTTCCTAGGGCAAAATGTAGAATTTTTTTGCTATTTCACACTCCAATCATATGCATCTTATGAAAAGTCCTCGTTAAGCTTCGTTGTTGCACATGAAGGATGAATGTTAGAAAGGTTTGCTGAGCAGAGTACTTACTTTTGATTTATACCTGTTGTAAGTAACAATATGTGCTCTGCTCTGATAAAGTGAGCCATGAGGTGACAACAATGGATCGTATAATTTATTGGAAACAATAAAAAATATTGTGTGATTGTACTTATTTTGTGAATGCCAACAAGAGAATAAATGATGGAATTTGTTGGGATGTAAAAATCAGTATCACTGCATCCTAGTGTCTATCCTGAGAGTTAGTATCATCGGGCATTCAGAATGTCCATTGGGAGGAATCAACATCAGCTGGCATCTTGACTTACTCGACAGAAAAAGTACAGCCAATTGGGACTTGGAGAATGTATTGGGGGAAGCAGTCAACATCTTCTGGGACCCAAGTATAATTTTCGGAGTGGAGTTTATTGCTGAGGGATTTGTGTGACTGTTGAAGAAAGAAGTCAACACTTATCAAGGGGAGCAGACTGCACTCAGTCAGGGGAAATCAGGGAACTTATAGCATCTGGTAAAGCAGAACTGAGGTTGTCCATCTGCTTGTGCCTGGAGGAAACTTCAATAAAGGAGTTCAGAGCTGAATGCCGGCTTTAGGGGAAACAGATAAAAAGGAGCATGTATTTATTTATTTATTTGCTTGTGGTTTTCTTATGGTGTGCAGTAATGGATTAGATAATGAGATGTGTCTAATTACTGCTTGCAATGGTATTTTAATTTTTTAAAGTTTATTTGTGGAATGGGGGATTTGCTGGAACCACTGATATGGAGTTTGCAGTTGGACAGCTCCAGGAGAAATGCCAAGAACAGAACATAAACCTGTACACCATGTTTATTGACCTGATCAAGGCTTTTGACACAGTTGGCCGTGAGGACCTTTTGGAGGTAATGGAAAAACTTGGCTGCCCTGGGAAATTCATCACATTGGTTTAATAGTTCCATGACAGCATGCTTGCGCATGTCCTGGATGCTGGTGAGTCTTCTGACCCATTCCTAGTCATCAATGGATTTAAACATGGCTGCATGCCAGCACCGAACCTCTTCAGCATGCTTTTCTCTGCTACCCTCTCCGATGCCTTTCATGATGGCAATCCTGGCATCGAAATCAGATATCGCAAGGATGGAAAACTGCTTAATCTGAGACGACTCCAAAGCAAATGTAACCTTCGACAGACTTCAAACATCAGTATGGGTTGAAGAGCAAGTCTGTCCACCAAACTCAAAATCTATAGAGCAATAGTCCAGCCTACTCTGCTCTATGCATGTGAGACTTGGACCAGTGTCATGCCAAGAAGTTCAACCACTTTCACATGAGCTGCCTTCAGGAGCTTCTGAAGGTCAGGTGGCAGGACAGAATACCAAACACTGAGGTGCTCCCCCGACCACAATTACACAGTCACAACTGAGTTTGGCTGGTCAGGTAGCCAGAATGCCTGACACTTGCTTACTAAAGCAAATCTTCTATGGAGAGCTTGATTCTTGGGTGCACTCTCATGATGGTCAAAGGAAGCACTACACGGACACTCTGAAGGCTTCACATAGGAGGTTTGATATTGCATTCGAGCCTGGGAGAAATTTGCCCAGGATCACTGCACCTGACGCAACCAAATGAAAAATGGTACAGCCTCCTTCGAAAGCAAGCACATATTTTTCATCACACTCCTGACTTGTGCCAAATAGTGATGCATCAGCTTACTCTCAATCATCAGAAAAGTGACAACAAGCGGAAGATGGAGACAGTTGCAGTGGATTTTAACCATAACATTTTAAGGAACTGGTATGTCAGCGAGGACAGGCCTGATGTGGACAGGATGTATGCAACTGCTCCTTAGACTGGTTGGCATTTTTGGAGGGTAGAAGAGGGAAGGTTGAAGAGAAAGACATTAGAGAAATTGACTACAATTTCTGTAGATATGGATACAGCTACATCAAGAGTCAAAAATCTCAATAAGAAAGGACAGAACAACTTGCTCAATTGGTTCTCCTGCCACTGGATTCAGTGTCCACTCCAGCTATTACTGGTGTATATAAGAGCACATGAAATTGGAGCAGGAGTAGTCATTCAGCCCCTCGAGCCTGCTGATTTGATTGTGGCTTCAACTCCACTGCCTGCTCCCCATAAGCCTTGGTTGTGGCTTCAGTGTGTACAATCTACAGAATACAATGTAGCAATGTTCAATCATCGAGGTCATTTCAACAGCGTCTGGTTCCCTTGTGACCTCTGCCACTGGGAAGAGCACACTGTAGCTGCAGTGTGCACAACCTACAGGATGCATTATAGCAACTATCCAAATTTAGTTGTTCCCTTCTGTCTTAATCCCGTGGCCTGTATTATCAAGAAGGTCAAGAAGAGCAATGCCACAGGAACCTCACTTCCAAGTTCCCATCCAAGTCATATTCGATCATTATTTCAACATTTGTCACATTTCTATCATCGACACTGGATTAAAATCCTGGAATTCCCTCCCTACCACCATCATAAGAGCTTGAAGAAGTGTAGCAGTGGCAGCCCTCTACCTTTTCAGAGAAACTTTGAGGTGTGCAACAAATGAGGCCTTGCCAGTGTCAGCTACACCTCGAGAACAAGTTAAAAAAGTTAGTGAAGCTGGTGGATGTGAGAGACTTGGCTTAGTTTGATTAGTGGAATGATGATGGCAATTTTAAAAGGGAGAGAGATGACGTTCGAGGAAATGTGAACTAGTATGGGAGTATTTGGATGGTTAGTGGCTAAGAGTCAAGTGGGGGGAGGATCAAGGAAGCAACAGGTTACCAATGGAAAACATGAACTTGAAGAGGACAGGGAGTGAAGGTTGAGAGATTTCAGAGTGATTTGGGGCTATAAAAGGAGGCAGAGTATGGGCAGAGGGTGGAGATAGAGTGGTCAATGAAAGATTCTGGGAGCAGCATCTACGTGGATAGTCTTGGCCTTGGAGTGAAAGCAGACCAAGAGCTCTTTGCACTTGGTTTAAAAGATGAAGGAGCTAGGTTAGGTCAGTTGTTGAGTGTGTGTTCAAAATAACACCAGCAGTGTGGGTTCAATTCCCATTCTAGCTGAGGTAGACTTGGGGCTTGCCTCCTCACCCCACCCCTGAGAGTGGAAAGCAATTGCAAACCACCATTGGAAAACAAAGACAAGCAGTCAAGGAAATGGCTCAGGATGAAGCACCAACAGACAATGAGCCAAGAACCAGCTGTCATGAAGATATTAATGTATATAATGTTATTGGAAATTTTTTTTATAAATAGAGGTTTAGTCTTTGTTTGTGCCTGTGAGTGTGTGTGTGTTAATTGGATTAAAACCATCTAGTCTAGGTGCTTTGATGTATAGTAGTTTTGAGGTGTAAACAGCAAGGCAAAGAGTACATTTCCATCTTGTTGAATAAACCATTGAAAGACTGGGGGTGAAATCTTGCACCTAGCTAGGAGACACCAAGCAATATGTTTATATTACCAATAAAATTGGTACTATGAAAGGGGTTTTATTGTTAGAAGAGGTGGAGTTCAAAGGAGCTGGTGATGCAATGAGAATTTGCATTCAAAGAGAAAGGCTGAGTATAACAGAAAGGAGTTTGTGTGTGAAAGGCAGAGGCATGTAATATCTAAGCAGTTGTAAGCCTCCAACTGTCTGCAAAGGAGTCAAATTGAAAAGAGCCTCATTTTGAATTCGTACAGTGAAAAATGCTTTGCCTGGTGTCTAAGTCTATTGGTTATTGTTGCCTTAGTGGAGATTAATTTTGGGATTTGTTAAAAAGTTATGACAGTAGTAATTTGTAGCCATGTGTATGTGTTTAATTTGTTGTAAATTAATAAATGTTTCATTTAGTTTGATATAAAAACCTCTCGAGAACTGGTGGTCTTACTCCTGAATTTAGAGCTGCAACTCAAAACATACCAATTGAAAATATAGGTTATGACAGTTGTTTTAAGTTTCCCTCTGGGATTTTAAGTAACAGCCTTTACCAATTGTTGTATCACAACACCTGCCTTCAGGCAAAGCATGCATGAATGAGTGAATAAATTAGAGGTGAAGTATGGGAGAAATGGATTTGATATGGAAAATAGGAATTTTGGGTTGTCTTTGCCCACTGCCAGACCCCTTAATGTTTTGGGTGAGCAGAGGAGATTGGTGATTCTTGATATAGCTGACACAGATCTAGCAATAAATGACTATTTAAGTAAACTGGATCTAGTTCAACCACTTATATAAGGAAAAATGTGAAGCTCTTCAAACAAAAAATTTAAAAAGGACTTTCTTTTGTATAGTAAAACTGGGGAAAACTTTGCCAGATCACTCATTTTTAGAGTTATATTAAAATAAATAGGTTCTGTGGCAAATGGCTTTTTGCTGCCACCTTCTTCCTCCTGTCCTTCCCCATCATCTTATTGCACTTTGTGCAACCCCTTTAATGGCAGCTACCCTTGGACCAGTTGCTGATATCAAAGCAACCGTGTGTACAGACTCCAGTGCTATCTCTGATTCAGCAAACTGGTAGATTCAAGTTGCAGTTTCCTATCGGTGCCTGAAAGATGATAGGAGCAAAAAGGTGGAGAGCAGTTGTTTCCTTTACTGCTGCCAGTTGTCCTGTTCTTCTTGTGGGCCCAGTCTGCAGACCATCTTGAACCAAAATGCAGAGCTCAGTAACTGCAACTTTACCAAGCTTGAGTCTTATCAAACAATGGGGTCGAAAACAAGATCTTGGGAATGTTCTGGGTCCCAAACCCACCCGTGGGACACTGGTTGGAATCTTTATCAGGGTGGTTCCTTAATTGGTATGGAGAGAGTTTCCTTGTCCTATTAAGGGTGGCGGGCAGCCTCTTGAAACTGGATGGCCAATCAGAGGCCTTCAGGCTTCAGAGGATCACTTGGATGCAGTAAAAAAGTTAGTAACTAAGAGGGTGCATGTAGTAATTGTAGCTTTAAGAAATGTAGTGACTGTAGCTTTAAGACTTATTGTGTTGTATAGTATCACGTGACAGTGTGAACAAATCAGCTAAGCACAGGGAACCTTAGAGTGGGAGTTCTTCTTCTAGTTGTGGAGCTTGATGGAAGCATGTAACTGCTGCTGCAGCCTGTAAATAAAGTTTGATGTTTCTAATGAGAAACCTGTCTGGAGAATAAAGTCCTTAACAAACTGGCAACAAGGATAGTTTGGGTCAGGCATTGTTCCCCACCCAGTGACTGTGAGTATCTTGTTTAAAAGGAAGAAAAGGAAGATATGCTCAGCAGATATGCCACATTTTAGCAGGATTGACCCTTTTGAACCATCCGTGGAGGATTGGTGTCAATATGTAGGATGCTTTGGGTTCTATTTCCAGGCAAACAAAATAACAGGGGAGGAAAAGAGGAGAGCAATTCTCCTAAGCATTTGCGGAAGTAGAGCCTATAATTTAATCCAAAGTTTGACAGCCCCGAACACCCCCGATTTGAAGATCTTTGGTGAATTGGTAGACCTCATTAAGGGACACTTTCAACCCAAACCCTCAGTTAACATGCAAAGGCTCAGGTCTAATTCAATGTTCACAGCCCCAGAGGAGACCATTGCTACATACGTGGCAAAACTGAAACAATTGACTGAACGCAGTGATTTTGGGAAGACCCTAAGCGACATGCTCAGAGATCATTTGGTCTGTGGTGTGCAAAATGATGCCATTCAATGACGATTATTAGCTGAAGTAAGCCTTGACTTTAAAAAAGCATTGGAAATAGCGCTTGCGATGGAAAGCGCCAAATGGGATATGCAGGCTATACAATGTGCACAAAATGGCGCCATTTTCTAGTTAGGGCAGGAATGGACAGCTGGATGTGGTGCGAAAAGCCGGGACTCCACTGTGAAGTGGGAGACAGTCCCCGCTACCCGAAAATTTAAAATAAATACAGGAAACAGCTGAGCAGCAAATTTGAAAATGAATTGTTACCAATGTGGAAGCAATCATGCTCATGGAACTTGCCATTTTAAAGAGGTGGAGTGCTATTTTTGCCATAAAAGAGGGCACATACTGAAGAATTGTAAAGCAAAATTGAGTCAGACTCCCAGGCAGCAAACTAAGTTAATCGAATTACATAATGTGAGGAACCAGAAACCATCAATCCTGATATTTCCTCCTTATTTAATGTAAAAGTAGGGAAGATAGAGCCAATCGCTGTTACTCTGCGGGTAAATGGAAAACCTTTAATGATGGAAATGGACACTGGTGCTTCAACCACTGTAGTGGGAAAGCACACCTTCAATGTTTAAACAAGGGTACTGAACAATTGAATATGGAGCAGAGCTCAGACAAATTGAAAACTTATACTGGCAAAGCTATCCAATTGAAGGGTATTAGTACTGTATTTGTTTATTATAAGCACCAAACAGCACAACTCCCAGTGATGGTAGTGGAAGGCGAAGACAAGCCTTCTCGGTTGTGATTGGTTGAAAGAAATTAAACTCGATTGGTCTGAAACTTTCCAGCCATGAGCAGGAGGACTGCCAGGGATGCTAAAGAAATATAACAAGGTTTTTCGAGACAAACTGTGGAGAATCAAAGGCCTACAGGCTAAGATCTACATTGGCTCGGAAGCTACTCCTCATTTCTTTAAAGCAAGGCTGGTGCCATATGCTCTGAGGGGGAAGGTTGACACCGAATTGAACTATTTAGAGAGGCTGGGGGGGGTCATACAGCTGGTTAAATTCTCAGAGCGGGCAGCACCTATAGTCCCTGTCTTAAAACCAGATCAGACCATCCGGATATGTGGGGACTATTAGCTAACAGTAAACAAAGCTGCCAAGTTGGACAAGTACCCTATCCCCAAGATTGAGGATTTCTATGCTAAATTAGCAGGAGGAACAATTTATACTAAACTAGATATGAGTCACGCGTATCAGCAACTGGAACTGGATAATACCTCCAGAGAGTTTGTGACCATGAGCACCCGCAAAGAGTTGTATCAATGCATGTGTTTGCCCTTTGGTGTTTCTTCAGCCTTTGCGATTTTCCAGAGGATGATGGAGAGTTTGCTGCAAGGACTACCTCAAGTCGTGGTCTACCTGGATGACGTCCTAATAACCGCGTTTATGGAAGCTGAACAATTGGCTAATTTGGAAGAAGTCTTGAAACAATTTTTGGAAGCAGGGGTGCGCTTAAAAAAAGGGAAGTGTACCTTTCAGGCAAGCAAAGTCGTTTATTTGGGCCATCGGATGGATGCCCAAGGGTTACACCCAGTAGAAGAAAAAGTTAAAGCTAATAAGGAGGCACCTTCGCCTAAAAATGTCTCTGAACTTGTCATTCTTAGGTATGATTAATTATTATGGCTGATTCCTACCCAACTTATCAACGGTCCTAGCCCCTCAGCACTCATTATAGAAGAAAAACCAGTGTTGCGTTTGGAGGTCATCCCACGAGGAAGCCTTCACGAAAGTTAAAAAACTCTTGCACTCTTCAAACTTGTTAGTACACCACAACCCGACAAAGGAACTGATACTGACCTGTGATGAGTCCCCTTATGGCGTGGGAGTGGTACTATTGCATAAGCTGGACGATGGTTCAGAAAGGCCGATAGGCTACGTGTCCAGGACTCTTTCCACGGCCAAAAAAGAGTATTTGCAAATCGAGAAAAAAGGATTATCTATTATTTTCAGAATTAAAACATTCCATCAATACATACATGGCCGACACTTTACAATAGTATCTGACTACAACCCACTCTTGGGTCTGTTCAGTGAAGAAAAATCTATCGCTCCCATGGCTTCTGCACGGATTCAAAGATGGGCTCTAATTTTATCCGCATATAAATACACTTTTGTGCACCAACCAGGGATGCATATAGCCAATGCTGATGCTCTAAGTCCCCTTCCTTTGCAGAAGGGCAATGAACATGTCCCAATTCCCCAAAAGATCATATTCGTGATGAATTTCATGGATTCCTCACCAATCTATACAAAGCAATTAAGAAACTGGTTGAATCGTGATCCAGTCCTGTCCAGAGTGAGAGACCAAGTGTTGAAAGGATGGTCCCAGGAACCAGTCCCTGATGAATTGAAGCCATTTTTCACTTGAAGGAATGAATTGAATAGCCGAGATGGTATCCTGTTATATGATGAGCAAGTAGTTGTTCCTTCACAAGGAAGCGAACCACTCTTAGCAGAGTTACACAGCGCACATCCAGGAACCTCATGAATGAAAATGATTGCGCAAAGTTATATTCGGTGGCCGGACATGGATGGTGATATCGAGAGGGTTGTTAAACACTGTATACAATCCCAGCAACTACAGAAGTTACCTGTTGTGGCCCCACTACACCTGTGGGAATGGCCTGGTAGGCCCTGGGTGAGAATGCATATAGATTATGTCAGTCCTTTTCTAGGCACCATGTTCCTACTAATAATTGATGCACATTCCAAATGGCCAGGTGTGTACAAGGTTAGGTCACCAACGTCAGGTGTGACTATAGAAAAGTTACGCCAAAGCTTTTTGATACATGGATTGCCAGAAGTAATTGTCTCAATGTACTGCATTTACTAGTGATGAATTTCAAAGATTTGAGAGTCTAAATTGTATCAAACACGTTGAGGCTGCACCATATCATCCGCCATCTAACGGATTAGCTGAGAGAGCAGTACAGACTTTTAAAGCTGGGATGAAAAGATTATCAGGAGGATCATTGGAGACTAAACTTTCATGTTTCCTGTTTCACTATAGAACAATTCCCCACACTACAAAAGGTTCAACACCTTCAGAGTTAGTTATGAAGCTATGCCTTCAAACGAGATTAAGCCTGGTACTTCCCAATTTGGAGGGGAAGGTGGAGATAAGTCAAGGGAATCTAAAAGTGATTCATGGTTTGCATAGTCATGAGCGAGAATTTACTATTGGTGAAGCAGTAAATATATGAAACTTCGGTGGTGGATTGAGTTGGTTACCTGGTGTAATAGTTTCTGTGACTGGACCCTTGTCGTACCATGTAGAAGTGGAGGGCTGGATCACCCACAAGCACGTGGATCATTTGAGAAGAAGGGAGATACCCCAACAAAATGATGTTCCACCTGTAACCATTGTAGAACCCATGGTGCCTATTGAAATTGTCCAACCGTGGATAGACGTATCAGATGTCTCTGTCGGAGTAGATAACACTGAAATGCCTGTGCCTAACGAGGTACCTGATGTTGTCATGGTTCCAGATAATGTAGATCCTGTAAGAAATTTGAAAGCTATGGAGCTACGACATTCCACCTGGATCAGGAGACCACCTGATATATAATTCCATGACCCATGTATATATTTGTAATGCCATGAAAGCAGGTGTTATTGTAAATACAAACTGTACAAAAAATTTAAAGGAAGAGGAATGTAGTAATTGTAGCTTTAATGAATGTAGTGACTGTAGCTTTAAGACTTGTGTGAACAAATCAGCTCTAAGCACGGGGAACTTTAGAGTGGGAGTTCTTCTTCTAGTTGTGGAGCTTGTTGGAAGCATGTAACTGCTGCTGCAGCCTGTAAATAAAGTTTGATGTTTCTAATGAGAAACCTGTCTGGAAAATCAAGTCCATAACAACGCGTCAATATTTTAAAAGTTTAATTTAAAACCAGGGGAAGCAGCCAGCCCGTCTTGAGCTTCAGCACCTTGATCCTTTTTTTGGGTTCCCACTTCCAGGCAGCTAGACTGCCCATTGTCAGCCTCCACCACCTACCCTTAACAAAGCACTTAATCAACCTAATTGCTTGCATGCCTCGTGGGGGCTGGCAGTCTTGCCGAGCCTTGAACCTGCTTTGGCCAATATTGCCAATGTTGGGTGGACCCATAATATTTGGGCCTCATTCCTGACCTCGATGAGGCCCAAAATTCAGCCTGGAAGTCCAATTGGTCTTCAGCAGCAGTGCAAGATGGTTAATCTGCAGCTTGTTTCACATCCTTGACTTCAATGGAAAAGAATATCGAGCATGCTGTGAACCAGGCTACCAATTCTCTACTGCCCTTGTGGCGCCAATGCTGAGGATCATTTTCACTCCCACTGTTCTTTGGTCAGCTTCAGGTGGTGTGGGTATGGATTTGACTGGCATTATGCCAAATCTCCCGTAACTTGGAAGCTTCCTTGCAGCAATCTCCTCAACCTGCTCCTCCACAGTGCTATATGGCTTCAAAGTCTTTAGCTTTAACTGCTGAAAACAATTCTTTATAATCTTTATAACCTGAAGAAGGGTCGAAATGTCAACTCTGCTTGTCTCTCCACAGATGCTGCCAGACCTGCTGAGTTTTTCCAGCATTTTCTGTTTTTATTTCAGATTTCCAGCATCTGCAGTATTTTGCTTTTATCTTTATAATCAGAATTGTGCAAGCAATAAGTCAAACATACCCATAAAGCAAACAAAGTACGCATTCAAAAATCATTAATTTCAGTTCTATTGATCCCAGAAACTGCTATATGGAAGTTCAAGATTCACTGTTTTCATTTGGACAGTTGGGCTATATTGATCCATTACGTGACTTGGTGCAAGTCCCCTGACTGTACAGATTGGGTGAATGGTGAGGCCACAGTCCAACACAGCAGTAACATGACCTCACTACAGATAGTTTTGCTAATTATTACCTCTATCCTCTATAAGGACAGCCAATGACAATCTATTTGCCTAACTAGGGATTTAAAATGTATGGATTCCCTGCAGATGTTTGTTCCAGATATGCTTGACTATACTGAGCGCAGATCATAGATGTCAGGGTCAGGTTTGACCGTTCCTCTGATTTGACAGCAGAGGGCAACATGCCTGAGACTAGGGATGGGTCAGAATTGATGATGAGCATGGGAAATAGGGGGTGACGAACAGAGATGTCAGATTGTAAACTTGAAAGCAGTGAACAAGTGGTAAGATAGAGGAAACTGCCAGAATTTGAGGAGAGTGGAATGGCTGAATGAGTGATCACCAATAGTGGAGCGGAGAGACCTGAAGTAAGGAGAAGATGAAGGAATGGTGTGTGTATGCAAAGACTTAAGGCAGAAGGAAGTAGGGTGGTGCAAACCCATGGGGAGAATTGTAGATTTGGACAAGAATTTTGAAGTCAGTTTACTGGGGGACATGGGGGAACCAGTGCAACTTGGAGAGAATGGGATAATGGATTGTGTGACATTGTTCAGGTGACAAAATGGGCTGCAATCTTTTGGGTCAGTTGAAGATTATGGAGTGTTGGTGCTGGAGCCCAGCCACAAGGGCATTTTGGATGTCAATCGTTGATGAAGGTATGGACTATGGTTTCATTAGCAGAAGGCGAAAATCGAGGTGGAGGTGGCAGAAAATTATGTTGGTAACCAAACAGGTGTAGTTTAAAAGTGAACTTAGGAATAAACAGTTAACCTAGGCTTTTAAATTCCTAATTCATCTTCATAAAGCAGTTAGGAAAATTAGTCAGAACTAGAGAATCAAATGTGTTATCAGGAACTGAAGGGGCTGTCTTCAGCTTTGCTGACATTCAGTCAGAGAATGCTTTGGCTTCTTGTGGTCTTGCTGCCAGACTGGCAGTTTGAGAACACGGCAAAAATATATTGATGTTTAGACTTAGAAATCTTTTCAATCAATGAAACACTTCCAAGTCAACTACAGTTTGGATAAAAGCTCCCTTTAGAAAAACCGAGCAACATGATGTGGTGCCATGTTCAGGAGTGCAATTTTTAGTGTATTATTACATCATCTTTCCTTCTGGCTTCCAATTGATGCAAAATTGTGCAGTGAACATGCTTTTTATTTCATTTATTTAACGGATAACATGGCAAACATCCAAAGTCACTGCAAAGGTGTGATGGCCCATGTGCTTTTGGGGAAAAAAATGATGTTTTATGTTGGGGTGATGGTCCCTTTAAGAACTAGGTTTCTCTTGAAAATTATTTCCTGTAAAAGGAAGCTTGCTTTCAGGAACTGATCATGTGACAAGCTGCCTAGGAAATAACCAATAGGAAGAGGGTCAACAAGAAGTTAATTACAGGGGAGATTAGATTCCTGAGATGTTATTCTGTTTTCAAATACATTTTAGTTTCTAACAAAAGCAAAGTACTGCAGATGCTGGAAATCTAGAACAAAAACAAAAATACCTGGAAAAACTCAGCAGGTCTGACAGCATCTGTGGAGAGGGATACAATGGACATTTCAAGTCCGTATGACCCTTCATCAGAACTAAGACATATAGAAATGAGATGAAATATAAGCTGGTAGAAGGGGGTGGGACAGGAGAGCTCGATAGGGGGCCAGTGATAGGTGGAGGCCAAGAAGAGTTTGCCAAAGATGTCATAGACAAAAGGACAAAGGGGTGTTGATGGTGGTGATATTATCTAAAGGATGTGCTAATGGGGACATTAAGGGTAGAAAGCAGGATGAGCAAGTGGCAGATGGCCCTAGTGGGGGTGGGGGGGAAGGGATCGAAATGGGCTAAAAGGTAGAGATGAAACAATAGATTGAAATAAATTTAAAAATAGGAGGGAAAAGAAAAAATATATAGTTGTAAAAATTTTATAAATTATTGGAAAAAGGGGGATCAGAAAGGGGGTGGGGATGGAGGAGAGAGTTCATGATCTGAAATTGTTGAGAGCAGGGTGGTGTGTTGGAATGGCAAGCGACAGGGAGGTCTGGGTCATGACCACATGCCCACATGTCCGTCCTTGGCCTGCTGCAATGTTCCAGTGAAACTCAACGCAAACTGGAGGGACAGCACCTCATCTTCCAACTAGGCACTTTATAGCCTGCCAGACTTAACATTGAGTTCAACAATTTCAGATCATGAACTCTCTCCTCCATCCCCACCCCCTTTCCGATCCACTTTTTCCTATAATTTATAATTATTTTACAACTATAATTTTTTCTTTTCCCTCCCTAAATTTATTTCGATCTATTGTTTCATCTCCACTTTTTAGCCCATTTCGATCCTTTCCCCCCACCCTAACCCCACTAGGGCCATCTGCCACTAGCTTGTCCTGCTTGCTTCCCTTAATGTCCCCATTAGTACATTCTTTAGATAATATCACCACCGTCAACACCCCTTTGTCCTTTTGTCTATGACATCTTTGGCAGTCTCTTGGCCTCCACCTATCACTGGCCCCCTATTGAGCTCTCCTGTTTCACCACCTTCTACCAACTTATATTTCACTTCATTTCTATATGTCTTAGTTCTGATGAAGGGTCATATGGACTCAAAAAGTCCATCATATCCCTCTCCGCTGATGCTGTCAGACCTGCTGAGTTTTTCCAGGTATTTTTGTTTTTGTTTTAGTTTCTAACAAGTTGGGTGCAGAGAACATCTGTTTCAAGCAGAATTCAGTTGAAATTCTGTGTGCTGGCTAAAAGGGCTTACAAAACCTGATAACTGAAGGATGCTACTGACAGTGAGTTGGACTTCTGGGATAGCCAAACTGAGAAGAGTAAGTTCCTAGGTGCAAAACTCCAGACTTTTGATTCCAGGAGAGTTCTGACCTGAGGTGACTATGCTTAAAGACCCTTGCGATGCTTGTGTTGAACTGGAAGTCTAATACCATGGGATTGTTGGAGGAGATGTGAAGGGAAAACCTTACCAGAAATAACCAGAAGCCCCAAGAAATCTCAACCATTATACGAACCTTTGAAACAGTACTCTGACCAAATGGTTAATCGTTCAATTTCTGCTGAGTCTCTGAGTTGAGTTTTTTGGGCTACATGTCTAATGGGTGTAGAAGAAAATTTGAGTTAAGATGATCAGTTTAAAATCTATGTACCTTTAATACCTTTAACATAACTCACTATTTAAGATGGAATGTAGTTATTAGTATTCATATTCTTTGATTTTGCTGTAGTAAAATTATCTTGTTTTAAACAGCAAACCTTGTGGCTTAATTCTTTTAGTAAATATCTGGTTTTCGTATTTCAAAATAAAAAATAAAAACGTTAATGGTCTCTATCAAGATTATAAAAAAAAAATGAAAGCAGGAGAAGAGTTTGAAACAGATAATTGAAAGCCTGTTTGAAAACAAAAGTTTGGAATAGAACAGAAGAAATTCCATTTGAAGCTGTGTTTATTTTATCTACTTTATACTGAATAAGAAAGAGCCATGCCTTTTTGGAATTAGAGGGATTAATGAATAAAACAATGAGTTCAGTAAGATTTTTTCCGCAGTTGAATAATGGTTGCAAATTTGTTTATTCAAAGGCCACACAATAAATCAGGCTTTCATTAATAAAATTACAAAATTATAAATTAACGTAACCAAGAAATAACCTCATCCCAGGAATTAGACGATACATAAATCACAGTTGCAAAATTTGGGTAGCCTTTTATTATCTGAACCCAAAGTGAGATCACACAATAACGGAATCACGCAATCGCAGAACTGTTACAGCACAGAAGGAGACCATTCGGCCTGTTGTCTTTGTTCTGGCTCACCGAAGGAGCAATTCACCTAGTGCCACTCCCCCACTTTCTCCCCATAGCCCTGCACATTCTTCCTTTTCACATAATCCAATTCCCTCTTGAATGCTTCAATTGAACCTGCCTCCACCACACTCTCAGGCCATGCATTCCAGATCCTAATCACTCGTTGTGCGAGAAATGTTTTTCCTCGTGTCACCATCACTTCTTTTGCCAATTACCTTAAATCTGTTTTCAATCTTTCCGCCAATGGGAACAATTTTTTCCCTGTCTACTCTGCCCAGACCCCTCATGATTTTGAATACCTCTATCAAATCTCCTCTCAACCTTCTCTTCTCCAAGGAAAACAGTCTGAACTTCTTCAATGTATGTAACTGAGGTGCCTCATCCCTGGAACTATTTTCATGAATTTTTTCTGCAGTGTCTCTAATGCCTTCGCATCCTTCCTAAGGTATCCTTCCAGAACTGGACGCAATACTCCAGTTGAGGCTGCACCAGTGTTAAATACAAGTTTAACATAACTTCCTTGCTTTCATGCTCTATGCCCTAATTAATAAAGCCTAGGATACTGCATGCTTTATTAAATCTGCTCTCAACCTGTCCTGCCACCTTTAATGATTTATGCACATATATGCTGTGGTCCCTCTGCTCCTGCAACCCTTGTAGATTTGTACCACTTATTTTATATTGTCTTTCTGCGTCCTTCTTACCAAAATGAATCACTTCACACTTCTCTGCAAGAAATTTCATCTGCCATTTTCTGCCTATTCCATGAACCTATGTTCTTTTGAAGTTCTATACTGTCCTTGGTTTGTGGTTTAGTTTCCACTTTGAGTAATATTTGGATCTCTCTTTGGGTTACTTGTGGTATGTTCAGTATTGGGATGGTTTGCCTCTATTTATGAGGGACTTAGGTCTAACTCCAGTAGGTTTCTTCAAAAATTACTTTACTTACAATATAATACAGAATAAGCTTCTGGGTCTCTTGTGTATGGACTATTCCATCTTACCTCCTAAGTCTCCTGCAGATTACTGCCGAAGTCAGTGTTACAGAGTACATATCATTATCTCATAACCATAGCTATTAACCCATTATTCTACACTCCTCACAGTTCACAATACTTCCAATAATTAAAAACAGAAAGTACTGTAAAAATTCAGCAGGTCTGGTAGCATGTGTAGAGAGAGAAAATAACAGCCCAGATCCTCCTGTCTCCGGAAGGTCGGAAACTGGATGTACGCCAGAAGATGTGCCATGGAAGGTCTTGGAAGTCCAAATGCACAATTCTGTGGAAAATGCCTGGGAAGTTTCAACTTCCAAAGGGCAAATCTCCTGCTCCCCGGGACTTGCTGAAAATGTCTCAGTTCTGAGTTAGACACAGAGGGTGGAATTGTCCCAGATTTGTACTAAGTGTGGTAGCGGGTGGGTAAAACAACGTTTTACCCGTATTGTCCCAAACCTGTTGCATTAATTATGCATTCCTGGGAAACATACTGTTTCCATGGCGGATGGGCTCTGATTCGCCAGCCATACCGTTACTTCACCGCTTCATCACGCTGGGTGCCACATTTAAAGTACAGCTGCGTGGACACCTCTCAGTGCTTCCAGCCCAAGACTGCTGCAAATAAGACATGGCCCCAAAAGGCAAGGAGACTGCAGCCCCCAGGTTTAGTGACATGTCCCCCAAGCACCTTTTGGATGCCCGCTGTGATGTCCTCTACCCCTGATATGGCCTCAGGAGGGGCAGCAACATTACCACTCCGGCTTGGTAGGCGATGGCAGCGGTGATCAGTGCCAATGCTGCACATTAGAGGTTGGCCATCCAATGCAGATGGAGGATGAATGATCTCATTCATTCATTCATGGGTAAGGCAACCATCTCAGCACTCTAAACCCACACACTCAAGCCCATCACACATTCATTGGCATCTCATTCACTGCCAGCTCAAGGGACATCACCACTCACTCTTTCACACACACCCTCAGATCTCCTTCTGGCCTCATCTTCTCTGGAGACTGTCTCCGCAGTCCTCACCATCTTGAGGCCATGCACAGATCAACTTGTGCCCCCACACAAACCCTGGGGTACCCCCTTCCTCAGTACAGCCCTCACCCTGCAGTATCTTCCCTTGCCTGAGGCCACCTCCCCCTTCGCCAAGCAAGCCATAGTCCTGCAGTCATACAAAGCCACCCCCGCCTTATGGCTGGTCTGGTAGGTAGAGACCTGCCCGTGATGCCCCTAAAAGACATGCTGCCTGCGAAGCCTGGCGCTGATGACTGTGAATGCTGCTCGAAGCAGGATAGGCAAACAGACCTCGAAGTCCCGAGCGAAGTGCAGCTCACCAGGTGCATGTCACTTATGTGCAGTTGTGAAACACATTGGCGTGCAATCATGCCGACGTGGGCGGACGATCCAGCATGGGGGGGATGAGTCCAGCGGGCTAGCCTTATAATGGTATGCAGATGTATTACAATGAGGTTCTGATGGACGATCGCAAACTGGTTTCACAACGTCGTGAAACCGATTTTTAGCTTTTGCACCACATTGTCCACTCATGTCACTGAGCGTGCTCGTCATCAGCAGGCATGGATGATTCTGCCCAGAGACTTCAGAGAGTTCCGAAACAGTTACCTAGGGAAGAATTTTGCTGTCGGCGAGCAGGGGGCGGGGCACGCTTGTCGACATGTAAAATGATGCGGGATGATGTCGGGCGGAACCCCCGACATTATCCCGCCCCATTTAAATCTTCAGGAAGGTGGGGGCGCAGCAAAATCAGCTGTGGGCCCGCCGACCTGTCAATGGCCACTTGAGGCCATTGACAGGATCAATTATACAATTAAAGGTCCTGCCCGTTGGTGGGCAGGCCAGGAGCCCTGGCGGGAACTAGAAAAAACATGAAACCTCATCCAGCGGCGGGATGAGGTTTCATGTAGGGTTTTAAAAAGTTTAGTAAACTTATTATGTAAATTATGAACATGTCCCATCGTCACATGAAGGGGACATGTTAGGGAATTTTTTTTTTCTACTTTTCATATTTTAAAAAGTGTCAGCGATCTCCCTGAGGCAGCACTTAGCCTCAGGGAGATGTGCGCTCTTTCGTGCACATGCGCGAAAGAGTGCACTCTCGTATTTGGGGAATCCCCCCCACCCGCACAGGAAACGCATAGCGCTTCCCGCCGGAAGTCACGCTGGGCGGGCCTTAATTGGCCCACCCACATAAAATGGTGGTGGGGCCCACTTCTCCAGCGGGGATCGGCTCCCTGCCCACCAGAGATTTGGTCGGGCCCACCCACCTAACAGGCAGAAAATTCTGCCCCTAGAGTTAACCAGGAAATATTAGGTAGAAAAAGGTGTCTAACTCTGGGTAACTATATAACTATAGCCCCCCCAATTCCTTGAATCCCGACTGACCCCCCCACCGACTCCCTCCCCTGACCCTCCAACTCCCTCCCCCGACCCTTCGAACCCCATCCCCTGACCCTCTGACACCCCCGAGCCTCATACTCCCCTTGATCCTCTGACCCCTCACCCATGACTCTCCGACCCTCCTGACCCTCCAACACAACCAACCCCTGACTTCCACCCTGATCTTCAGACCCCCGCCACCCCGGACCCTCCGAAACTCCGAACCCCTAACTTCCCCATGACACTCCGACCTGCCCTGGGCTCTCCGACTCCCCCCGACCCTCCAACTCCTCTCCAACCTTCGACTTCTCCACAACCTGAGCTGACCCGATCTAACCATTGCCATTCTACCCAGCTGGCGCCCTATCCACTCTGCCACCTGCACTCTGCCACCTAATACCCTGCCACATACCACCCTACCATCCTGCTACCAACCACTCAGCCACTCTACCACCCTGCCACCCTACTCAGCCGGCACTCTAGCCACCCTATCACCCTGCCACCCTACCACCCCACCCACTTACCTCACTCACACTGATTCACTAACAGGCTGAAAAGCTATTTAAATGCCCCAAAGCTTATCACTCTGTTAGTGAATGAAGACTTAACAAAATATGGCAGCTAGTGCTATAAAAAGGGGGTGTGGCTTGGCTTCCCCCGACGATCCTACACTCTATGTGGAAGGACTCCAAGGACAGGATTGGCTGGCATTTCTGAAGAGGGCTGGATGGAAAGTCCAAGCCAAAAATCCGGAATTCTGGCACCGTGTAAAAAAATAGGAGTGGAGTGGTATTCCAACGGTGATTGCCAATCCTTGGAAGGTTCGATCCAACATTTCAAGTCAAATATGACTCTTCTTCAGAACCTTGAGTTCCGAAGAAGAGTCATGTTGGACTGGAAACATTTTTAACTCTGTTCCTCTCTCCACAGATGCCGCTAGACCTGCTGAGCTTTTCGAGCACTTTCTGTTTTTATTTCATATTTCCAGTATTTTGTGTTTATTACCACAGTACTTCCAAGTTTTATCTTGTCTGCAAATTTTGAGATCATTTTTATTACAATTATTTTTGTTCATCCCATGCTTAAGTACGTACACAGCATTGTTGTTAGTGACTAAAGAAACTAAACTGACCTGTTGTGCTGAATGAAGAGTCATACGGACTCGAAACGTTAACTGTATTCCTCTCCGCAGATGCTGTTAGACCCACTGAGCTTTTCCAGCTACTTTTGTTTTTGTTTCAGATTTCCAGCATCCGTAGCATTTTGCTTTTATCTGTTGTGCTGCTGTTTCTGACGCGAGTGGATCTTTCCTCCAATATGGCCGACACTGTCTCCATTTGATTAGTGCATTATAATGTCAGCGTTGAAGGTTTATACTGTGATACAATCCCTGTAAGATTACCAGAATCTGTACTGATTACTCATATGTAGCAATAAATAAAAAGGTACAGGATGAAATTAAGCCATTAGGAACGGAGTGTTCAACTTTAAAAAAAAACGCTTACCTTCCAGAAAGCAAACTTATTTCATCCGCATCTATAGCAGAAGGTGAGAAATTCCAATCAAGAATCAATGGAAGCAGGCAGAGCTCATGTTTGGATTAACACACTTCCTATTGCCCAACTGTAATTGTACTTCTTCTTTTCATTAAGCTACTGAAATTCTGTTTATGACAGAAGTTGCTGAGAGACAGACTAAGTGACTAGATGTTACCTCAGAAGAACCATTTTTAGTCTTGCAGCCATTAGATAGTGAAATACAAGGGGTGGGGGGGGGTCGCATTTTACTGTTGAAGGAGGATTCGCTCATTCCCCATTTTAACTTTTAATAAAAAATCCTGCTTAAGGATGAGAGAATTGCGCGGTGTAGCAGTATTTACCAGTCAGGTTTCATATCTTTACCCTTGGCTAACTCAGTTTGACACAAACATGGTGACATCAGCCAATGTGTCTCTCATGCTTCTACGTAATCCTACAGGGACTCATCTAACCACTGCAGAAAAACCAAAATAGCCTTGTAATTCCTATGTGCCTTAGAGCATTCTAGATAAATGTCACAAGATTATACGCAAACTATAGGAGTCCAGCCAAACATTTTTTTGAACTAAAAATAAAAGCAAATCATTAGAGAGACTGAATTTTGTCCACAGATAATTGAGAAGCATCAAAGAACAACTGAACCATGGATTAAATGTACGCTATGATACATTTTGTTGGCAATGTATCTTAAATTTCAAAGTATCTTCTATTAAATTAAAAATAAAGAGTATAATAATTTATGGGAGAGCATTAATAAAACTGGCAAGTTTAAAATTTAACAAAAATATAATTTACATATTTTTTTAATAATGACCTTATGGATCTATATTGCAATTTTCAGTAGGTATGATTTTATAGTTTAAATGAGAATCTATGAATTAATTACCAACAAATAAATGGCACATATGTTTTCACAGTTTGTGAAGGGCTGGTTCAAATTGGTGCAGTTTCTCTAAATTACACATCCGTCTACTTCGACCAGGTATCAATACGCAATTTATAGAATTGGGAATTTATAGGACAGCGGTCCTGATGAAAGGTCATCGACCTGAAACAGTTCGGGGGGAATCTTCTGCTTTCTCTCTCGTGGCAAACTTGGAGGTGGGAAGGGCGTTTAAGTGGCTGGGATGGAGGTGTGCCTGAACCCAGTTGCTTTCTCAAATTCACCAGAATTAAGTTCTGGTTGGGAAGGCCCAAGGTTGACCTCCTCACCCCGTCACTAATTAAGGTCCTTAAGTGGCCAATTAATGACCAATTAAGGGTCTCATCCCGCTGGTGTTTCCCAGATGCAGGCGGGCCTGTCACCATGTGGTGTGCACAGCACTTAAAGCTGTGTAGCCAGCTTGTCACTTCCGGGGGTGGGGAGCATAGGGGTAGATCAACGCTTGATTGGGAAGGATGGATCCGCTGAGAGCCATCCCCTGCCCTTGCTTCCGACCCCCTGCGACATCGACTCTTACCCCGCAACCCTCACCTCGCAAGTCCCCCTGCCAACATCACTTACCTGTGACCTGGGTCGCTCCATGATCTTGGGACCCAGATGCTTGTTCCTCCAGCAGCAGACATGGCCTCCCCAGTGGTGCTGCTGAGCACAGGAGCTGCCAGCCTCTGATTGGCCAACAGCTCTTGGTATGTGAGCCTCCTGTCCCCGTGGCCTTGATTCCAAGGGAAGGCCTCACCCCTGTCTGCCTAGCTTGTGGTTCAGCGGGCCTTCTTGAAACGAGGTAGTGGGGGTCTCTTAGGTGCCACCCGTTAACTCTGTTTCTCTCCACAGAAGCCTCTTGGCCTGCTGAGTATTTCTAGCATTTTTGTATTTGTTTCCAATTTTCAGCATCGAGGTATTTTGCCTTTGTTTCAAATGCAATTTGCTCCATTTAATAAAATAGTACATGTGACAGCTTTTTCCTTGTGTAAGTGTTGCACCAATTTTACAGTAATAAAAAATCAGCATTTAAGTGCCAACAAGATTGTTGGATTGATGTTAAAAGTATACATCATGTTAGTATATGGACTGACAGTTCAAGCATTTGATTATTCAGATTGAGACATGAATTTATTTATTGTGCTTTTACTTATTCTATAATCAGAACAAATCTCCCTTCAAGCTCTTATAAAACCCATCAGACAAGGAAAGATTCTGTCATTTCCATCAAGAACTTTTCCATGATACAACGGCAAACAGAATTATTCAAGAAGATGTGGGAACCAGAGAAAATCACCATAATGATCAAAAATTCTCATTTGTTGAGCTTTAGGTTTGATTATTAGCTTAACTTCTCTGTATCTGCCAGTTTCTTGCGCTATCCACGGAACAGAAGCCCACGGTAGCTTTCTCCACTCATTGTTATGATTTATAACACACTAATATGTGAGAAAATGCTACCCTTTACTGGTACAAAGGTATACACTGAAGTTGTGAAAGAATTGGTGCATCAGCCATCTTTGTGCCCATTTTATGCAGCAATGTTCTAGGTTACACTCTTATCTGAACAAAAAGTGTGATTTCTTCTTGTGTTCATGTACAATTAGATCACTTAAGGACTAGACTCCCTCCCCATTGATAAACCCTGAGTAAAAAAATGTAGAACAAATCACAAGATATAAGAATATCACTGAGGAAATAATTATCATTGGAATTTTTCATTTATAGCTTGTACTTGCGAAGTATTGCGGTATACCTTTAAGGGGAGTATCTGTCCATCAGCAGACAGGATGTGTTGTATATGCTCATGTCATCATCGGGCAGCTGATAGGAGCAGTCCTAAAGACCAAACAAGTTAGCTTGCCTCCCAGATACCTTTGTACGTAGTTTCAGCTCTTCAAATAAAAGAGTCCACCTAACTGAGTTACCAAATCTCTTCATGTGGTTGGTGTGTTCTTGTGTGCAAGGTAGAAAATGCAACACATAGTAAGCAATCTTCTTAAGTCTACTGGTTCAAAACCGTTGCAGAGGTTTTGTCGATCTCCACTTTTTGGGGCATATGGCAGTACTTTGGAGGTTCGAGCTATGCACACAAAAACAGCAGCTGATATCCACCCTAGTTAATGCAGATTATAGTGTATATTTATATTCATGCAAGATGGTCAATGCTGATATGTGTTTGTTTAAAAAAACTTAATTCTTCCAGAGTCCAGGTTCTTCCCTGGACTGGATCCCACTGATTTTGCCCACTTTCACCCACATGGAGGCCAGTACTTGATGTGCGAAGACTTGGTCCTACACTGGGCCCTGATGGAACGGGGGACGTGGGAATGTAGGGAGTCTCCACCCCGTCTCTGCTTCCGGAAGTCACTGAGCTTGTCATGGAAGATGCTCTACCTCTTATAAAGCTGATTAAAAATGCAGGAGAAAGTGAGGAACCAGGTTTCCATTAGTATTCTGATGGAATTTGGTGGAATTCCTGAGAAAGTTCAAGGCCCATGTTTATGATCTTGCTATTAATAATAAACAGCGAAAATCTTGCACTGTGTCTCAAACCAAAATAGCATCTTTTGGGAGTAGGAAGGACGTGTTTTCACATGGATTCTGTTTGAGTGATTGACATTGATTGCCAGGTCCATTAATGAGAGAACAATTGTTAACAAAAAGCTCCCATCAAAGCAGTTTACAAGTCTGAGCACTGGATTGATCAGCAGTGCAGATGTACTGACAGTACAGAAGTTATGAGTTTCTATTTCACCAGGCCTGCAAAATAAGTTCCCCATTTAAACTAAATAGGAGCACTGTTAGTGCTTTAGAGTACAGGAATTGATAAACTAAAATAATAATTGGAAACTTTTAAGATTCTGATTAGTGTCTTACGCTACACTTGTAAAGATAAAGCAGTGTAGATTATCTACTATATAAAATATTTGACAGAAGTGTTCATTCAAAACAGTCCAAAATATTGCCTAAATACATCTCTCAAGCATGATGCTGGCGATCAGCTGGGGCCAAAAGAATGTGGAGGCATTTTGCCTTCTATCCTTTCCAAAAGGCTTTTCCACTACATGGACTATGGAAACTACAAAATTATTAGAAACTGCATGGGGACTTGATAGTGAAGTCAGACATTGAAGAGATTATACTACCATTATCCAGTGGAGGGCAATAGACCACCAATATACAGCTAATTCCTCCTTTGTATCAGGTGTGTCCTTGACTTTGTGCATAAATAACTTATCTTTTATCTCTTTATACTAAGACCTCCTAAACAATCAAAATAATAACCTAAGTGATCTTGTCCTTTGCTGTGCATCTGAGGCTATCAGGTTTAATGGACAAGTCAGCTGCTTGATATTCAAACCATGACTTGTTTTTTCATTAATTATACAGCCTGGTTATACTGTAAGGGGGTAGCTTTAGAAAATAATACCAGTATTTTAACATGACGCAAACCAGGGTCTTTCCTTCTGGATAGCTCTGGGTGGATCTGAGTAGATAGCTTGGCACACAGGCTCACCAACCCCTGCTTAGGAGTTAATTCTGAGATAAAAGCAAAGAACTGCGGATGCTAGAAATCCAAAGCAAAAACAAAAACAGAAATACCTGGAAAAACTCAGCAGGTCTAGCAGCATCGGTGGAGAAGAACACCGTTGACGTTTCGAGTCCTCATGACCCTTCAACAAAACAGGGTCATGAGGACTCGAAACGTCAACGGTGTTCTTCTCCACCGATGCTGCCAGACCTGCCGAGTTTTTCCAGGTATTTCTGTTTTTGTTTTTGTTTAGGAGTTAATTCTCTTCACTTGATCGTCCTAACGCCACCCTAGTGTAATGGGATACACCTTCTTGAGAAGGAGAGGGAGGGAGAGAGGGGTGGGCAAGGGAACTCAACACAAGTTATGCTGTTTCAGTGGAGATGCATTTTTGATCTGGCAGTCATGGAGAAGCATTGATATGCTGTAGAGGAGTCCACAGCCCAGAGCATCTGGTCCTTTCAGAGAAAAGCACCAAGAAGCAGAGGCTAGGTCTTGTGGGAATAAAGAGAAGAAAATTAATTCACTTATGTTGGATTTATGCAAATAAATAATTACTGAATTATTTTGTGTTAACTAACACCAGAAACCGATAATGTAAATTTATTACCTAATAGTTAATATGATTGAAGTATTATTTCTAATGTTATCTTTTATGCTAGATAATGTAGACAGCTTTCTAAGTTTTGTTTAAATATACACGATGAAAGCTAATGTAAAATATTTTCTTGATTTCACAGATACCACAAAAGTGCTTCAAAAGAAACTAAATGTAGTTGCCACATATTGGAATCCTTGACTAGTTAGCTTAAAGACTTTGAGTAAGTTTATAATAAGATGTTGTTGTTAAATTCAGCCCGTAGAACATTAAATCCACTCAAAGGCGATACTGTTAACAGTTGGCAATAGTGTAAAATGGGCAGTAACATATTGACTGTTAATCACTCTCTCTCTTTCTTACTTTTCATTTCCATTATTGTCAAATTAATGGGAAATAGTTGCCAAGAAACCCAGTCCTAGGACAGCAATACCAGTTGTGATTCACAGCTTGAATGTCTGATCACCAGCGTGGAGAGCTAAGGGAGGTGAAGGAGTCAGATTCTTTGGCCTGAATTTTCACGCAGATGGAGAGCTGAAAGTGAGGCTAAGTGAAAATGCCAGCAAAGGCCCAAATGTGGAATTCCTGCCCTGGAATCCTGCCTCTGCCATTTCACAGGGGCATTGCTGGAGGAGTGTGTGTGTGTGTGTGTTCTAAATTGTACAAAAGTGGTTCTTAGAGACAGCTGCCCATATAAATCACCATCTGCCTCCATTCATGTGTGATTTTGGTGAGGTAGGAGGTGTCTGAAACCCAAAGTGTGCAGATTAGACCAGGTAAGAGCAGGTCTGAACCTTGTGGATCTGTTTGGATAGCCAGGGTACCCTTTTGGAAAGGTAAGGTAACTCTTTGGTTATGGTCCTGAGACACCTTTGGGATGGGTCAGGTGTTCTTTCGGTTTGTTAAAAGCAGACATGGGTTGGTATGAGTTGGCACTTAGTTGGCACGGTGGCTATAAAGGGTCGTGGGGGTGATTAGGGGGCATGGATTGAAATGGGGTATGAGGGACCATGGGGGAGTGGGCAGAGGAGCATAGGGTGGCAAGGGGCTTGAGGGGTCATGGGATGGGTAGAGGGGCATGGGAAGTATGAGGGGTCATGGGGGTAGGTAAAGGGGCATGGGGCTATGAGGGTCCATGGGGGTGGGCAGAGGGGAATAGGGTGGAATAGGGGTTGAGGGGCCATGAGGAGTGGATAGAGGGGCATATGGTGTCATGGCAGATATGAGGAGCCATGGGTGGGGGCACAAGGTTGTATGAGTTGCCATGGATGAGGCATGGGGAGTGTCTGGGGGTGGGGGCTCGTGGTGAGGGAATGTGAAGGGTGAGGGCTGGAGGGCTGTTTTATTCATTTTTTTAATAACTTCAACAAAGTGCCGATGCACAGAGGCAGGTCTTCCGGCCAGCCTGCCTCCGCACCTAGCAGCCGCCGCACTTGTTCTGGGGATGGTGGGCCCGACTTCTAATCCAGCCTTCCCCCTCCTGGAATGAAAATCCGATCTTGCGGGCCACTATTTCCTGGATCAGGTTCACGGAATCGGGAAATGTCCTGACTTAGCACGGGAGCCCGGCACGGGAGCGAAAACCGAGGCCTTTGCCTTCCAGTCCAGGTTACACCAGGATGCTCTGGAGAAATTTGGAAACAATCTCCTCAGAAGATGTCATCCTTACCAAGGTTGAAGCCCACCAGTCCACTGAAAACAGCCATATAAATGTGAAACTGTCCCTGTATCAGAAGTTTTGGATGCATAATTTGTTACTTTGGATGTGACAAGCAGCAAAAGATTAAATTGAACCACACCAAAAAAATTTTGTTCATACATCACATGCAAAGTAAACCAGCTTGTTGGTTTTAGATATTGGAGCCGTGTTATGGCACAGCTGATGGTAAATACTGAGCTGCTCAAATCCCAAAGGGAAACTCAAAACAACTGCCACAAATTGTTTTGCAATTTGTATGAATTTCGAGATGCGTGCCTTGAATTCAGTAGTAATAAGACCATCAAGTCTTATAGGTTTTTACAAAACTAGATTAAACAATTATTAATAAGAGAAATGATCTTAAGCACATACATATGTCTACAAATTACTACTATAATAACTTCTAAATCCACTACTTAATCTGACTCCCAGTTACACTTCAGTTAAGGCAACAGTAAGACACATAGATTTTAAAAGACACATAGATTTTAAAAGACCCAGGCAAAGAAACATAATACCCTGACAATCCAATTCAAAGTGAGTCTTCTTAACTTCAGTACTTTGTAGACAGCAGCTTGAAGGCTTTTCCACACTTGTTAGATCTTAAAAATGCCTACCCTTACACACAACCTTCGCTCCTTTATACATATTTTCCTCTTTGAATGCAAATTCCCATTGTTTCACTATGTCTTTGGACTTTACCTTTTTGATAATAAAAATCTCTCATAGCACTAAGTTTTACCAGTAAAACTGGAAAAAAATAAACACACAGCAGAATTTTCTGCCTGTCGGGCAGGCGGGGAGCCGATCCCTGCCAGAGAAGCAGGCCCGACTGCCATTTTATGTGGGTGGGCCAATTAAGGCCCGCCCAGCGTAATGTCCGGCGGGAAGTGCTATGCGCTCCCTGTGCGGACGGGGGGGGGGGTGATATCCCAAAAGCGAGAGTGCACTCTTTCACGCATGCGCATGAAAGAGCGCACATCTCCCTGAGGCTAAGTGCTACCTCAGGGAGATCGCTGACACTTTGAAAAATATTAAAAATAGAAAAAAAAAATTCCATAACATGTCCCCCTCATGTGACAATATCACATTTGATGTGACATGTTCATAATTTGCAGAATAACTTTATTACAATTTTTTAAAACCCTGCATGAAACCTTATCCCACCGGTGAATGAGGTTTCATGTTGTTTCTATTGCCCGTCAGGGCTCCTGGCCTGCCCGCCACCTTAAGGTTGGATGGGCAGGTAGTTTAATTGTTTAAATTATCCTGTCAATGGCCTCAATTGGCGGGCCCGCAGCTGATTTTGCTGCGCACCCGCCTTCCTGAAGATTTAAATGGGGCGGGGTGATGTCGGGGGTTCCGCCCGACATCATCCCGCTTCATTTTACGCGTCGGCGAGTGGGCCCCGCCCCCCCGGCCCCCCCCCCCCCCCCCCGCCCCCGCCCGCCCCCCACCCCCGGCTCGCCGACGGCAAAATTCTGCCCACTGCTTCTAAACTTCACCTGGCTAGGCAACACCTTTGAAAAGAATCTAGTCTTGTTTATTTAAAAATGCAAATGTTCCCTTCACACCCATGTTTATCTACTTAACATTTCAAACCTAGCTCATCTTCTACCACATCAAAGCCTTCAGACCAGCTGCCTTTAATCCAGTTAAGTCACACACACACACACACACACACACACACTATTTTACAATAAATTCCAATAACATTATTAAAATTATTATACCTTCCTGAAAAGCAGTTAAAAACTCAGGATAGTAGGTGACGTAGGGTTTGCTTAGAGAAGTGATTCACAACGTTGAATCTGAATACTAGTTCAGTCCTCAAGCTTGTTACTGTAGTTGTAATGTTGCCTTTTTGAAAGTGACGGTTCCTTTTGAGGGGATGAGTACTATTCTTAATATTTTAAAAGCCTTATGATTTTAAGGTGCTTTGCTAAGAGTGATGGGATGTGGGATTTATATCCATAACACCCCAGACAATAGGTTTCTGATCTGAACTGCAAGTGGAGAACAGCAGGTGCTCTTTTAATGGTTATCTGAGTAGATAAGGCCTTTATAATTACCTGAGATGGCTTAATGGCATATATTCCTACTACTGGTAAAAGGGCACCTGGCAACCCTCATGGATAAAGAAAAGTGGGAGCACAAACAGGTCGGGGGTCGGGGGCCAGTAAGTTCTGTAAAACAGGGGAATGGGAAAATAGTTCAAAGCACCAAGAATGGGCGAAAGGCCTGGGAAGCCATTTTCAAAGGGTTGGAAGTCATTTGAATGCTGCTAGTGCACTACAGATGCCAAAATGAAGGCCCTGTTGTAGCTTGTCAGTTGTGGGAAGGTGGGAAATTTGCCAGCTCCCACATAGAGCCAGCCAGGCAGCCTGCTGAGGTCTGGAAGGAGAGGGGAACCCAATCCTAGAAGGGCTCAGCAGGCCCTGGTATATGCATGTCAACAGAAGGAACGTTCTTCCTCCTTTGGGCGTACAAAATTTCTTCTCAAGTAAATTTCTGGGCCTCTTCCCAAGCAGTCACCAGCAATCCATTTAAGGATCACTGGTTAGTCTGCTCACAGCCTAGTACAAATGGGCAATGTGTGAATGACACTTCTTTCCCCCATTTGTACCCGAAAATTGCAACTGAACTCCTGTAATTGGTGTTGGATTCCAATTTTCCATGGGTAAGCAGCCTTATTCCAAAAACTGGTGGGCATGCTGGTCACATCACAGATATACAGGCCAATCAGAAAGTTGCATCAGGTGGGCCTTGGGTGGTCAAAAGGGCAGCCATTGTGTCCTCTTAACTTTGAACTGCAAAACAGGCAGCCAGCAATTGAAAAATGCTTTCAATACCATTAAAAGATATGGGTGATCATTTATGCATGTTTTTTGGTGTCACAAACGCACTTAGAGTTCCAAAGTGGCATCCATGGCAAGCAAATGCTCTTGAGATGAATTGAAGGGATGCCTTAGTGGTGAGGGCATTAGCGTGCATAGTGAACGGCTGCCAGAAGTATGTAGAGCAGGCAGATCATGATGCCATTCAACCTGCACCACTGATTTGACATCAGTAGTGCCATTTTGGAGCTCAATGCTTCAGCTGTGCCCTCTCTTAACTTCACACAGCTAAATGGTAGGAAGGACCCCACCACACCCCACCACCACCACCTTCAGCACTAGTTAAAGGGATGATCAGTTGCTTGGAGGTTAGTTGCTGGTTGATTTCTTCTGGCTGTTGCTTTGATTTTACAAGTATTGGTGCTTCCTATTATTGTTTCAAGTTGCAAAAGTCTACAGGAGCGGTCTGGCAGGTGCTGAAAGAATTTTTTGCTGACTTCAATACTTCTGCATAGATAATTTCTTCCAGGCATTCCCCTTGGAATACAGCACAGCTAGGAGCACGAGTAGAGGGCATGCAGAGCAGGACAAGCTGCTGAAAAAGGGGGGAGAAGGGCTGTCAAGGTAGACCATATATACCCAGGGTGCTAAGGAAGTGTTAATTGTACTTGAAACTCAGCAAGGAACTATTTATGAGACATTTGCACTTCAGGAAGGATATTCCCACTGAAATCTGCCACCTGCTACAGCCACAAGAGGGGGAAGCTGGCTTTAAACAGTGCAGGCCAGGTTTAAGTGGTGCTAGGCACTCGCAATATTGGCCCCCAATCAACAGCATGGTTAATGCTGGTTGGATGATGAAGTCATTGAAATGAGCAGGCAGGAAGAAATTGGCTTGCCACCTGCATTGCAATCAACGAGGGTGGATTAATTGTGCATTACTATTTGCACAATTGTTCAAGTTTAGCCCAATACAGTTGTCATGGGAATATATTCCGGCTTTATGTTGATAATATTTAGACAAACTTTGTTGCAATTTTCTGAAACATTGAAGATGTTATTGCCTGGGATTCTGTCATGGTTCTTTCTGATCTGACATTTCTGGAGCTAAGGGCAGGTGTTCACAACCTGCCACTCCCCAGGTTACTGTCAATGCTCCCTACAGCTAGGCCACAAAGAAACGACAGGGACTACTGAGGCACAGCTCCCCATCTGAGTTACCCTTCCTTCCTGTAGGGTGACTCCATAGTCTTTACCAGGCACATCCTGCTCAACATGCAGCAGAATGGGATTCAACTTGCATCCCTACTCTAAATTTTGCTTTATGCAAGGAATTAATGGTAAAGAAATACAAAAGGACAACATTTGAAAAAGTAATTATCATTGGCAATAATTATTCATTACATTTTCATGGAAGAACGCATACTCATTTCTAGAAAGCCTTGACATCTTGGCAGCCATGTGGTTAGGAGTAAAATTAATGTGAATGTACAGCTGTTTGTCATATCAACTTAACATCTGCTTCAGAAGAGAGCTCCAAGTTCAGTTATATTCTAACATAGCAGGGGAAAGAAAAGCCTGGCAACCCTGTGACATATGCTAAGGACAAGGGACATTTGGTTTGTCGAACAGTGTCCATCGATTGAGTGAGAGATGTCCACAGTAACACCTGCTTTCAACCACTCAAGTGAAAATAGTTTGGACCACCCCGGTCTAGAGTGTGAAATAGTCTTGTGAATACACAGCAGATCCTTCCCGATTATAAACTTTACCACAATTTAATTGTGTTTCAGAAGTTTTGGAAGTAATTTTAAACACCAAGAATTAGTGATTTGGGGTCAGGTGAGATGTAACAAATTTTAAACTCTCAAACCCAACCTCAATGCTCCCACTTCCAGGTTTAATGGAGGTAAGGCAGGGAGTGGATATTGAACATTCATATTCTTCACCTCACCCGCCCATGCTTAGTGCTGTAGCAAGCCTCACACCCACATCTAGGTTCCTAGTAGGCAGGTTAGGCATTTAAATATTATAATGAGAGCTAGGAACATCACATTTAACCTGTCTTACAGGTTTAACCTTGGCCAGCCAGGTTTCTGAAACCTCAGAAAACCCAACAATTCAAGGAAGGTGAGGACAGGTTCAGGGAAAAGGTGAATGCCTTTAAAGCACTACATGTGGAACAAGAGGAACAGGGGTGCTTCCCACTAGCTCCCCAAGCTTACCTTCTTCCATCTCATCAGATCCACCTCCATCAAAACAATGTCCACAATCCAAAGACCCTGCTACGATCAGGGATCGACCTTCCACTGGGATTGCACTGCCCCTCCTCCCCCACTGTACTGTCCATGCACCCCCACCCTACAATGCTCTTATTAATGCAGCAGCAGGTATCTTACCTGCCCTGGTTCCTATGGTCTCCTTTGGAGTGCTCCCTATCTGACAGAGAGTCAAGCCTGCCAAACAGGCTGAACTCTGGTTTGGGATCCTGCAGAGGAAAATACCCAAACGTCTGGGTTCCCCTACTGAACCTGTTCTTCACCACTTATGAAACCAACATCTATCAACATTGGGGCTTTTATGACAGTCACATCACATTAAAAAAGGAAGGACTTGCATTTGTATAGCACCTTTCACAACCTCAGGATGTGTCAAAGTTCTTTACATCTAATAAAGTAGATTTGAAGTGTAGTCACTGTTGTAATGTAGGAAACATGGCTGCCAACTGCACACAGCAAATGCCCACAAACAACAATGTAATAATGACAGGATAATCTATTTTTATGATGTTGATTGAGAGAAAATATTTGCCAGGACACCAGAGATAATTCTCCTTCTCTTCTGCTTCACATCTTTAAAAAAGCCTATAAAATTATGTTGCAGCTATCAGCAGATGTACTAAACTATTTGTGATCAATTTCAGAAAATATCTGCATTAAAATAGTGCCACGTGATTAATATGTCCACCTGAAAGGGTAGTAGGGACCTTGGTTTAACATCTCATCCAAAAGGTGACACCTGCAACTGTGCAGCACTCCCGCAGTACAACACTGGAGTGTCAGCCCAGACTTTTTTGTTTAAATTCTGGAGTGTGACTTGAACCCACAACCTTTTGGCATAAATGCGAGAGTGCTACTAACTGAGCCACAGCTTACTCAAAAGCCTCCAAAATTATGCTGTGGATATCAGGTGGGTACAAAGAAAATGTCTGCATTAAGATAGTGAAGAAAGGGATATTATACAATAGCGTTAACAGCAGGTTCTAGGTTACAGCTTTTATTGCTGTATTCTTTTACAGAAATTACCTGCTTCACCTCTCATGACAAAGTTGTAATTTGTTTTCAATAAATCCCTTGGAAGGATTTATGGAAGGATTACATATTTTGCATGCTTCTACTAATGCAATTAGCAGCATTAAATGTGTGTATGGAAGTGATGGAAGACTATCATATCTGTTGAAATTTTCACCTAAATTTTGGTGTTGTCAGTTAGTTTGACCCACTTCCAATTGAGTTTCAGAAAAAAAGGTCAATTTTAGTAAATTTGTAACAGCAATAGCCTCAGAACCAAAATACCCCACTTAATTCTTCTCTCCCTGCTCTGATATAACTTGTTTCACAAATATTAACCCTTCCCATTTCTATTTCCAGGGTTTATCCTGAATCCCCGGAGCTGAGCGTTTAATTAACAATCTTCTGTGTGGAACTTTTTCAGGTCTTTTAGGAGTAATGGTACCAAGTCCTAAGGCTTCCCACAGTCTACTTGAGTTGTCACTTCCTCAAAGAAGTAGAGGAGACCTTTCCCTTCTAAATCCATGCTGACTGCTATTAAGTAGACTATATTCACCTTGCTTTGTGGGACGCTTTCCTATTTGATGATAGATAAAAACAAAAAACTGCGGATGCTGGAAATCCAAAACAAAAACAGAAATACCTGGAAAAACTCAGCAGGTCTGACAGCATCGGCGGAGAAGAGCAAAGTTGACATTTCGAGTCCTCGTGACCCTTCAACCAGTTCTGGTTGAAGGGTCATGAGGACTCGAAACGTCAACTTTGCTCTTCTCCGCCGATGCTGCCAGACCTGCTGAGTTTTTCCAGGTATTTCTGTTTTTGTTCCTATTTGATGAGGTTGTTGATCTAGTCAAGTTTTGCATCTGTTCACACGGTATTTAAAGATAAAACAAAATCTCCCAATAAGGGAGTATTTCTGAAGTTCAAATTTAAATCGGAAGGCTTCCCCCGCCCCCCCCTCCCCGAATTTAACTATGTTTACATTAAATCTGATTTTGAGCTTCATATCTAGCTGCTCATAATTTTAGCAACAAACACTGAAATTTTAACAGACCTTTATACAAGAGCTACAACTGAAATGGGAAATATTTGGAGCCACATTTTTGTGGAAAAGTCTCCACAAAATCAGAAAATCCGTAGGTTACGCTGATTCAGGTTAGAATGATATTGGTAAAGGGAGAACTCTTTCTCTGAAATTCCATGGGCAGAATTTTACATGCTCCTGCCAGCAAATTTGTAGGTGGAGGGTGACCTTAAAATTTTTCGGAGGGCCTTCCCACTGGGTTCCTACCCACCCCAACCTCTCTGCAATTTTATGCTGGGTCGGGCGAGGCCTAGGCTGACCCGCCCGCCCTTGTCTCAATTGAGGCCCTTAAGTGGCCAATTACTGACCACTTAAGGACCATTTCCCACTCAGCCTCAATTTTCAGCTTGGCGGATGGAGTTCAGGGGCAGAGGGAAGCCCAAAATTTAACCCTGTTCAGGCCTTGGGCAGGAAGGTAGGGGTGGGGGCTGCACCTCCATCAGCAGCCTCCTTTTAACATTGGGCACCTCCCCAACAGGTCTGACCCCTTGCGGGAGCACCCTCCCACCACCAGGCTCTCCACCGATATCTCAACCCCCTTCTGTCCACCCTCCCCAGGCTCCACCTACCCTCCCTGCCCAGGGACCCCCAAAACTTACCTGGTCCTGGACTCCCGGGACTTAGGCTCTGGGGACTGCTTGCAGTCCCAGCGGTGTCCACCGCAGCATCTGGCACTGTTGGCGCTAGAGTACTGCCGGCCAATAAGATGGGCCGACAGCCCTCTGAGGTGAGACTTCCTCCGACTGAGAGGCGGAAGACCCATCTTCGGCCAATTGATGCTCATTGGAGCTTGAAATGACTGCGGGGTAGTCACTATGGGCGGGGATATATTTGCCGCCGACTACTTGGATGGCAGGAAGGGAAACTCCGCTATCCGAAATACCCTGGCCTGTATTATAACTGGAGGATATTATGAAGCCTTCCCAATGTGAATGACATTTAATGTCACTGTCACTTAGGTCAAAGGCTGGGAACTCTCAATTTGTTAGAAGACAACATTTTCTTTGTGTACAGTTTTTGTAGGTTACTGATAAAGTGAATTGGGCTGGGATTTAGGCAATAAAGGGGCGTCGTTTGCTATTGTGCATTAAATAGAAACTATTTTTTCTCTTGTTTGTTAGCACACTTAGGAACAGATGGATTTACTAGCAACACATTTTTGGAGTTCAGCTGCATTAAATTGCAATGCAGCCAATGTATATATACACAGCCAATCAGAATTAAACTACAGTCATGATGCCAAATCACTTTTACAGCTTTTTTGACTGGCTGTTCAATAACCCTTATTAATAGTAGGCACTATAAATAATATTTGTTGCATCAGTTCAGATGAGAAGTACATAAATTAGATGATTGATGGATCACAATAGAAGGTTCACCTTACTGATGACTTCTGCACTTGCTAAACTTTTCAAAGGCTGCAAAATGGGAGGAGAAGGGTGAGAGGTGGGTGGTGGGGAGGAGGTTATTAAGGGAAGTGCCAGGCAAAATTAAAGTTAAAGGACATCCAAAGAAGGTGCACAAAACTGAAACAAGTTTGAAAGCAGTACGGCACCCAACCCATTGCTTGAGGGCTGACAAAATAATTGGTGGTTGCATCAGGAGGATTGCTCTTCTTTAGCACTTCAGAGCCCTCAGGCCAGAGAATAACAGTGCATCATTCCTGGCAGCAAGTGGTGACCTAATTGAAGTTAATAACTGCGGGTCTTAGGGCCAGATACATAACAAGATAATGGAATTTGGTAAGGTAAGATACATGATAATACTATGTTTTGGGTGAAGAGTGCCAGCAATCTGTTCCACAATTATTGATCACCCAAGTTAAGCTGCATATAAACTTACAGCTCTTTCATTGCACACTCATACCTCAGTAGGGTATGCCTTCAAGAAACAGCATACAGTTGTAAACCTTGCCACACACATTCCAACAGCCATTTGCAAAAACAAACTAGCTGGATTATATATGTTCACTTGCTGACATTCAGTATGGTGTGTCCATTAAAAACATCTGGTGTCTCAATGCTACTTTCCTGCTTTTATAATAGTCTGACCTGCAGAAAGCCCTCTCTGGTGGACTGTAGGAGGCACATTTCCTGTCTATGCGCCTGCATGCTTTGGTAATGGTGAGTCTGCACTGGTAGCCTTAGCAGCAGGCAGGCATCCCTCTGCTTATCCTTTTGCAACTCCATATCTTCTAGATCTCGAGGGCTTTAGGAATTAGCAAAGGCATCACCGAGGCAGTTGCAATGAATAGTAAAACTACATTGAATGGTGGGTGGTGAAAATACAAAGCAGAGGGAAAATGTAAATAAAAAGTAAGCTGTTAAGTTAAAATTTACAACTCTAAAGAACAAATCAATGCAGCTAACCATATGCGGTAACCGCAAATCAGAGAGAGTATTTCACTGTCCCTCAGAAGACCAATAGAAATACATCTCCAAAAATTTCAATTGTGAAGAGCACTAGGTGACTTTGTAAGTGTGCCGGTTTAATTATTGTGCTCAGCAGTGACCTTACATTTCAGGGTCAACCGTTAGTAGTGTGGGGGAAGGAAGGTCCACCAGCATTTACCCAATTTTCAAAGTCTTGATGAAACCCATACACATCAGCAGCATAAGTCTCTCTGGCAGCCCAGTTGCAAAATACTGGGCAGTGTGCTTCCAAAGCTCCTTCAGGGCAAAGACTCAGGGCAGAACCATCCACCCCCGTTGGCAGCGGGCGTCATGGCCGGAACAATATGGCGGTAAGGCCAAAAATCGGTTTCACGTCGTTGTGAAATCAGTTAGCCATCGTCCGCTCTGCCCAACAACGGTGGGCCGCCTTTCCCGCCATCCAACATCGGGAACGTGATTTCAATGTATTTGCATCTCATCATTTTGCCTCCCCGCTGGAAACATCCCCCCATGTCAAATTTACCTCCCATGTCGGTGTAACTTCAGAACGACGTGATTCACAGCAGCATTTTAAAGGCGTGCACCTGGCGAGCTAAACTTCGAGGAGAACTCGGAGGTCAGCGCACACTAACGTTGCACAGCGCTCACCAGGGTCGCCGTTCGACTTCAAGGAAGCGGCACCGCGTAGTCAGGCGAGGGCACGGGCGTCGCTTTTCCCGGCTGGCTGACAGTGTGGTGCCAGGGCAAGGGCTGCACGGTGGTTGGGGCGAGTGGCAGCACCATCTGATGGTAGCACACAAGGGGTGGGGAGGGAAGTGGCCATGCATTAGGGAAACCTTGCATAAGCTGAGCATTCTTCCGTAGCTGAGACAATTCAGGCGCAGCTACATTGACATGCTTGGAGTCAGGCTTCTGCCCACTCAAGCAACACAGAGGCATGAAAGTGCCACCATATGCTCCTGAACTTTTCACCCCTCAGGTGCAGACTGCAAATTAATGAGCATTTAGCAGGCTGCAGAACAACTGGACGACTGCACAAGTTGGACAATCTCCTTGTGAAAGCTGGCCATGGAGCAGTCACTGGTGGAGGTGCTCACAGCCCCTTGCAAAGTCTTCATTCAGGTTTGGACCAGCCTCCACCATGGCTCAAGCTAACAGCACAACCTTGCAGTGCAGATTAGGAGAATGCCTGTGCCTGAGCTCAGAGCACAGCGTGCAGTCCAATAGCCAAAGCTGCAGCCAATCGGTCAAGTGGAGTGGGTGTGGTTTTGGATGGCCAATGGGCACACTACACACTGGCCATCCAAGTGGTGGCCGGCTCTCTTTGGCATGTGTAAGGGGCCTTGAGAATGAGCTGGAGCAGGACACATAGCCAGGAGAGGTCCCTAGGAGACCAATGCTAACCCACCCATCTCTCTCTTTCATCCTGCAGGAGAGTACCCTCAGCAGCATGGAGCCTGGTGACCTAGTTGTATGCCTCATGGCTTAAAGGGAGTGGAGACAAAGGAGAAGACAGCGACGGAGGCGCCTTGCTGGGCAGAAGGAGGAGCAGCATCCTCAAGAAGAAGGGGCAGCTGGGGCTCCTGTGCACACCGCTGAAGAGCCACAGCGAGCTGTCATGGGTCGGTGCCTAGTTAGACCCAGGGTCTACAGGCGGCGCTTGTCATTCCTGCAGGTGAACAAGAACTAGTGTTGCCAAAGACTGCATATGCCCAGGGAACTGGTCGCTCACATGTGCCACTTGCTGCAGGATTTGGCACCACAGGGACTTGGAGGGCATCCACTGCCAGTGGCCGTAAAAGTGACCGCGGCGCTCAATTTTTACACCAGTGGATCTTTCCAGGGCTCCATAGGTGACCTGTATGGGATCTCACAAGCCTCTCCACACAACTGTATCCAGGCAGTCACAGGCACCATATTTGCGAAGGCATTTCGACTGGGATCAGGCAAGCCAGGAAGCGAGTGCACTGGGATTTGCGCAGATCTCTGGTTTTCCACAGGTGCTGGGTGCCATTGACTGCACTCACATGGTGCTCAGATCTCTGTGGCAACAAGCAGGCCAGTATGTTAACCGCAAGGGCTTCCAGTCGCTGATTTTTCTGTGGTCTGCAACCACTTTGGCGGCGCAAACAAGTGGGATGTTGAAGATGAGGTTCTGGTGTCTGGACTGGTCTGGTGGAGCCCTGCAATACAATCCACAGAGGGTGTCACGCATCATCGTCACCTGCTGCGCCCTACACAGCCTGGCACTGCGACAGGGGGAGGAGCTACCTGAGGTAGAGATGGAGGACCTGCACGTCCCCCCTGATGAGGAGGATGTCGATGAGGATGAGGGTGAGGAGGTTCTCGAAGGCGAGGATGACAGCGATGAGGCCATCATGTTGTCCAGATGAGGCAGGCGATCTCAGGAGGCCCTCATAGCTGCCAGATTTGTGGAGGATCATGATGACATGCAGTGAGGACACTCCATAAATCCTCACATTGCATCTGTGAACGTTTGACTCCTGTCTGGCTGATGGCAGCGCACATACCCTCTGTGCTAAGGCTCCCATCATGGAGACGCCGTGGATGCCCATAGTCCCTACGTTTCAGTGGGGACACTCCATAGATCCATATATAACTTATGTGACCGTCTGACTCCTGTCTGGCTGATGGCAACTCACTTGCGCTCTCTGAACAGAGACATATCATGGAGAGGCAGAGGGGAAACTTTAACTTCTCTTGATCCTTCGTGAGCTGGACCCTTCAGGACTACACTGTCACTGAATGTAAAGGTGATGAGATGGGAGCCAGCTGCTCCTCAAAGGTGCTGGGAGCACACCGAGAGAATGAGGGGACTCTGTGCCACCGGCCCAGGACATTCCGGCATCAATGATAAGCCCCACTGAGGTGCAGGCATGATTGATGTGACCAGTGACTGTGAAGGCGCACCATCAATGTGCTGGGAAGGTTGTACAAAGCACAGGGAAGAGGCCCTGGACTGAGACACCTGCCTTTATCTTGTGCAGGAACTAAGCTTTCACTTCCGATTGACATGAACACCGCTCATCATAACAAGGAGCCATAGACAGGGTGACATTGTTGGGCGTTTATTTTCAATAGTCAACATTATGTACAAATGATTTACACCCATGCTCACGTGGTGAAACTACATTTTCTTAACCCTTCTAATCCTGCCGCTACGTCTTGGTGCTCTCCCGACATCCAGAGGGGAATTGGAGGCAGCCTGCCGACTGCTATGCCCTGTCTGTGATGACCTTGACAGGCGTCCTCTAGAGGGTCGTGACCTGGAGGGCTTCAGCCTGCTTTCGGGGTCCTGCTGTGTGGCAGCGGCACCCTTCTCGGCCTGTGGAGCTGGAGCTGCTTGGGTCACAGGAAGAGGGGATTCAGATAGGTCGGACAGTCTCGGAGCCACCTGGGTGGATGGCCCTTGGGTGTGCACCTGCTGATCCTCCTCCCTATGGGTGTCCGAGGGCCCCTGGCTGACTCCTGGGGAGAAGGGAAGGTGGAGTGAGATCAAGCTGCCCTGCATCTCTCTCACATTGACACTGTTGGAGGCCAGATATGGCTTCAACAATGGAGTTCAGCCTGCACAGCAATGCAGGACCGATGTTCTGTACCATGATGGCCACCATCCTACCAGTACTGACCTCGGTGAGTTGGCATGCTGGTGCTATCAGCTCAACTGGAGGCGGACGGACTCCTCCATCATGCATTGCAATCTGAGGAGTACAGCGGACATCCCTTCCTGATGTTCCCGAGCTTGCCTTTACAGCTCCAGCAACAGAGGTATGACCGAGTCCAGAGGCTCCTCATCTGACTCGGACTCAGTATATTTCTGGCCTCCAATAGTGCTCCAAGTGCCGGAAACCTGGGAAGTTCCTGCCGCCACCTCCTGTGGATCAGACAAGGTGATGTACTCAGCAGATTGTGACTGCAAGGCTATCCTAGAACTAGCTCCACCAAGGGTGTTTGTCTCTGAGCAGGTGGAGGGTGTGGGTGTGTGCTGTGATGGGTCCTCAAATAGTGTGTCATCAGATTCTTCTTCTGCGGTGTCTCTGGGGCCAAGTGGAGGACCTGGGTCATGGAGCCCCTTGGCTGCTTTCGTTATGAGGCGGCAGATGATGTGTGCCAGGCAGATCAAATCTGCGAGGGGAACTTGATCGCGCTATCACAACGGTTTTGCAATTTGTATTTTTGTTGAGATGCGTGCAGTGAATTCAGAAGTAATAAGTCCACCAAGACTTTAGAGATTTAAAAAAAACTAAAATTAAAATATTTATTAACAAAAGAAAAGATTTCAAGCACATACATAGGTCTACAAATTACTACGATACAACTCCTAAAATCCCTAATCAGCCTGACTCCCAGTTACATCCCCTTTAAGGCAACAGTCCAAAAATAATTTTTTAGATTTGAAACAGATCCAGCAAATTAACACAATACTCTGGACAGTGGGATACAAAATGATAAATTAGAACTTTTACCTTTCTTATAATATTAGGCTTTTCATGTTGTCACTATATATTCTCTTTAAGCTCTTTGAAATTCGAATCCCCCTTCATCTATCTAAAGATGCAAATTCCCTTTACAGCTTACATGCTAAGACCTCAACCATGTTTATCCATTAGCATATTAAGGACACTCCTGCACCTTACTTCTTTTGATAATTTCAACTTACAGTCAACTTGGCTACAAAATGTAATTAAATCACACACATAGATAGACCTAACTATTTACCTCTATAAACCTACTTTACAATAAACCAGAAAAATATGAAAATTATTATACCTTCATGAAAGCTTTCGGGGTCACCTGTCACGTGGAGCAGTCCTGGTCTCAAGACTTGAAGTAGGCATGAGCTCTGATGTGCTTTCAATATGGTGCCCGGAGCGAGGAAGCGCTGAGGTCATGGCATGGTGGGCAAATCTGAGCCCTCCCACCAGCGATCTGGCGTGTTCCCCATGAATGTGTAATCAATGAGGCTGGACGCGCCGGGAATGGGATGATATGACACAAAAAGCCGCCATTGCGGCTGACGGGTAAAACGTCCTTTTTCCCGCCCACTGCCGCAAATTTGTGCAAATTTGGGAAGATTCAGCACTCAGGCTTGAACCTTGCACCCTTCCCACAACATTTGGTGCACATGACTCTACTGGTGAGAAACAGCATTGTGTTACCATTGACCCGTCCAGTAAATTGAATGATCCTGCAGGCACAGGCTGGAAAAAACAGCGGTACAGTAGCCCCTTTTAGCAAACACCTTTCCTTTCAAACTGCTACTATTGTCTTCAGCTGTGTTTTATTGTTGTACGTGATCAAAATTGGAAGTCTCAGCCTGCAGGCAGCATGTTTATATTTCAATGTGTATAATTTGAAATGCAAATTTGCAACCTATTTAAATCTTTAATGATTAGGGAACATAAAACATAAAAAAACCTCAGCCTGTATGGTGGCCTTAGAAAAAAAACTGGATACTTAATTATTTTATTACTTGGGACTAAATTTGACTTATGGTGCATTTTGCAATCCCAGGCTATTCCTGTCTTTCACAGAAATGAGCATATATTAGTGATAATGTTAGTTTGCATAGGCAGCTGCACTGTTTGCAGATGGAACAGAGGCTGCTCTGAAGTATTGTAGATTAGAATATGAAATCATGCCTTGGATTGCCACTGCAATCTCAACAGGCTAGGTCCCAAGAATACGTTGGGAGAATGTTGCTGATGTATTCAGTGATAGACTTGGCAGAACTGTTTTACATTAATGCCAGCATAAATTTATTCTGCTTCTTTTATCTAAATAAAATCCTGTGTGTTGGGCAGAATAGTCTCACATTTGCTCTCATTCTCCCACCCGCCATCGCCTCGCCACTTCATCACACCAGGCGCCATATTTAAAGTCCAGCTGCATGCACCACGTCTCAGTCCTTCCATCCCACGACTGCTGCAGAGAAGTTGTCCACGAAAGGCAAAAAGACTGCAGCCCCCAGGTTTAGCGACGCGTCACTGGGAGGCCTACTGGATGCCGTAGAGACCCGCCGGGGTGTCCTGTTTTGGCCTGCTTTGGCCGCAGGATGGGCAGTGGCATGACCAACCAGGCTTGGGAGGCGGTGGCAGCGGTGGACAGCACCAATGCCCTTCAAAAGAGGGCAGCCGTCCAGTGCCACAAAAGGATGAATGATCTCCTCCCTTCCACCAGGATAAGCCATTCTTCTCATCACTCTCAACTCACACACTCACAAACCCATCACACATCCACAGGGCCCTCACTCACTGCCAGTTCAAGGGACATCAACATTCACTCTCACACACTCACCGCCATTGTCCTCATCCCATCCATAGGACCACTCAGTACCCACACATGCCAGGCATTCTTAACATCTGGCCAGGCAGCTGTCCTGCTTACACTCTCCCCATCTGTATTCATGCAGGACAAGCTGGCATGTAACAAGAGGGAGGGGTCACAGACTGGTTGAGGAATGCCCAAAATCAAGGTCCTCATGGACTTTGAAAACAGAGCCATCCAGCTGGCCGGCAACGATCTGGACCATTCCTGTGCTGACGGTGAGATTGACAGTGCTCTATCAAGTGAGGGTCCAGCAGTGCAACATCCACCAGACAACCATGCCGTGAGTGATGTGTCCTCTTTCACAGGCCACTGCCGTGCACTAGTTACCCCACCTTGCTTCTGCAGGCACATTCATGACCCAGGGCCTCCAATCAAGCCCCAAAGAAACCTCTGAAGAGGAATCTGGAGGCACCCTCCTTGAAGACCCATCACAGCGCTCACCCACACCCTCCATCAGTGCAGAGACACACACCTCGGTGAGACCTAGCTTTAGAATAGCCTCGGGATCACAATCTGGTGAGCAAGTCACACTGTCTGATCCACAGCAGGCGGAGGCAGGGACTTCCCAGGTGTCCGGCACTCAGGGGACTGCTGGAGGCCAGAAATTTGCTGAGTCTGAGTCAGATGACGAGCCTCTGGACTCGGTCATGTCACAGTTGCTGGAGCTGCAAAGGCAAACTCAGGAACATCAGGAAGGGATGTCCGCTGAACTCCTCAGGTTGCAATGCACGATGGAGGAGTCCGTCCGCTTTCAGGCTGAGGTGATAGCACCGGCATTGCAATGTACTGAGGTCAATACTGGTAGGATGGCGGCTGCCATGGAGACCTTGGTCCTGGTCGCTTCTGCACTGCTGCGCAGGCTCAGCTCCATCGCTGATGCCATAGTTGGCCTCCGACAGTGTGTACGTGAGAGAGGTGCGGGGCAGCTCGATCTCACTCCAGCTACTCCTTCTCCTCAAGTAGTCAGTCTAAGGCTGTCGGGCACCCGTAGGGAGGAGGATCAGCAGGTGCACACCCCGGGGCCATCCATCCAGGTGACTCCGTGAGTTTCTGGCCCATCCAAATCCCTTCTTCCTGTGACCTCTGCAACTCCAGCTCCACAGGCCGAGGAGGGTGCCACTGCCACACAGCAGGACCCCGAAAGCAGGCCGGGGCCCTCCAGGTCTCAGCCCTCCAGAGGACACCCGTCAAGGTCATCCCAAACAGGGTGTAGCAGTCAGTAGGTCGCCTCCACCTCCGGGGTGGATGTCCGGGGAGCACCAAGACAGACTGACAGGGTTAGGAAAGTCAAGAAGAATTAGTTGCATAGCTTGGGCATGAGTGTTAATCACTTGTTCACTATTGTCAATAAACTCCCAAGAATGTCACCCTGCCTGTGGTTCCTTGTTCTGATGAGCAACGTTCTTGTCACTCAGGTGTGAAACCTTTCTGCACAAGATAAAAGCAGGTGACTCAGTCCAGGGCCTCTTCCCTGTGCTTTGTGCAACCTTCAGACCAAAGTGATAGTCCAGCCTCATACTCGCTGGACAAATTACTGATGCCTGCACCTCGACAGTGCTGGTCATTGCTGCCAGAATGTCATGGGCAGGTGTCATAGAGTTCCATCATTCTCTCTATGTGCTCTCAGCACCTTTAAGGTGGGGCTGGCCTCCATCTCTTCAGCATCTGTGACCAGTGACGCTGTGCTTCTGAAGGACTCAGGTGCTGAAGGCGGACAAAGGATTAGATACGACCCTGTTCACAGAGCACAAGCGAGCTGCCCTCGGCCAGACAGGAGTCAGACATTCTTAGAGACTATGTGAAGAGCTGTGGAGTGTCCTCACTGCGTGTCATCATCATCCTCCTGCAGTCGAGCGACTATTAGGGCCTCCACTGCATCTCCTTGACAGGAGCATTCTCACTGAGGGTATTCGCGCTGCCATAAGCCAGACTAGAGTTAAATGTTCTTAGATGCGATGTGAGGATCTATGGGGTCTCCTCACTGCATGTCATCATCATCCTCCATATATCTGCCAGGTGTGAGGACCTTCCGAGTGCACCTGCCTCGTGTAGCCAGCACAAGAGCCTCATCCCTGTCATTGTTGCCTTCGAGGACCTCCTCACCCTCATCCCCATCAACGTCCTCCTCATCGGAGGAGACATCCAACTCCTCCGTCTCCACCTCAGCCAGCTCCTCTCCCCGTTGCAGAGCCAGGTTGTAAAGGGCGCAGCAGACAACGACGATACATGACACCCTCTTCGGACTATATTGCAGGACTCCACCAGACCGGTCCGGACACTGAAACCTCATCTTCAGCATCCCGATGGTCTGTTCCACCAAGTTGCGAGCTGCTACATGAACCCCATTATCGCGTCACTCTGCTGCAATCTGAGGCTGCGGCATGGGTGTCATCAGCCACGCCCTCTACGGATAGCCTTTGTCCCCGAGAAGCCATCCCTGCAGCTACTGTGGACCTTAGAAGACTTTCGGGACCTGTGACTGACTGACGATGTAGGGATCATGCACAGTCCTTGGAAACAGTGCGCACACCCGCGGGATACGTTTCTGGTGGTTGCACACCAGCTGCATCTTCAGCGAATGGAATCCCTTGTTGTTGATATAGTTGACCGCGTGTTGCGACAGAGACCTGAGCACCATGTGAGTGTTGTTGATCTCACCCTAAAGCTGTGAGAAACCCACAGATCTGGGCGAATCCAATCGCTCTTGCATCCTGGCTGTCCTGGTTCCGGGCAAAATGCACAAAGTTGTGTGTCCTCGCAAAGATGGTATTCGTGACTTCATGGGTGCATTTGTGGGTGGAGGCTTGTGATATCCCACAGAGTTCACCTGTGGAACCCTGAAAGGAGCCACTGGTATAGAAATTGAGCGCCATGGTCACTTTCATGGCCACAAGCAGTGGATACCCTCCATGTCCCTGTGGCACCAAACCTGCAGCAGGTGGTAAATGTGACCAACCAGTTCCGTAGACATGCGTAGTCTTCAGCGACTCTGGTTCTCGGTCATCTGCAGGAATGAAAGGTGGTGTCTATAGACCCTGGGTTTCGCTAGGCGCCAACCAGCAATGGCTCACTGTGGCTCTTTGGTGGCATGTGCGGGAACTCTAGCCGCCCCCTTCTTCTAGAAGGTGCTGCTCTTCCCTCTGCGCAGCCAGGAGTCGTGCACACTCTTTTCCATCATCTTCACTCTCTGTAGGGCATCAGGTATACAGCTAATTCACTAGGCTCCATGCTCCTGATGCACTCCTCCTGCAGGATGAAAGAGAGAGAGAGACATGTGGGTTAGCTTGGGTGTACTAAGAACCTGTCTTGATTAAGTCTGAAGGCCTCTTAACGCTTCCCTGATAGTGCTGGCCACCACTTAAATGGCCAGGGATTGGTGTGCTGCATGGCTGCCCGAAACCCCACCCACCTCCGCCCCAGTCCACCTGACCGATTAGCAGCTGCTTTGCCCATTGCACTCCATGATGTGCTTTCAGCTCAGGCACAGGCATTCTCCTAACCCGCGCTGCAAGGCTGCACTGTTAGTTTGAACCATGAGGGAGACTGGTCCAAATCGGGATGCTGACATTGCAAGGTGCTGTTAGCTCCTTTACTAGTGACTGCTCCATGGCCAGCTTTAGCAAGAAGATTGTACAACATGTGCAGCCATACAACTGTTCTGCAGTCCACTAAAATGCTCATTAGTTTGCAGTCTGTGCCCAAGGGGTGAATAGCTCTGGAGCACTTGGTGGCACTTTGACACCTCTGTGTTGCTTGAGTGGGCAGATAAGCTAGAAGCCCGACTCTAATCATATCAATGGTTACGCCTGAATGTCTCAGTTGCTTTATATAAGTTTCCATAATGTGTGGCCACTTCCCTTGCCCCCCACCCTGAATGCTTATGCACTATATTCAACTGCAAGGCAGCCCTTACCCCCACCCACCCCCTCACCCCACACAAGTCGCCTCATTGGCAGGGCTACCTCTGACCCCCGCACAAGTCACCTCAGCTGCAAGGCAACCCTTGACCCCCCCTTGCAACGCGTCTCAGGCTTGAAGTCCAACAGGCGACTCTGACGAGCGCTGCACATGGTTACTGGGTGCTCACCTCCGAGTTCCCCTCAAAGTGCAGCCCGCCAAGTGCTGCTTTTTAATATGCTGTTGTGAAACACGCGGATGGATGATTCAGCGGAGCAGGGGACAGGCTGGCCTAATAATGTATTGCAAATGTATTTCAATGAGGTTCCCAACGTCTGATGGCGGGAAACGCGGCCTGCCACCGGCAGGCTGAGCGGACGATCGCAAACTAGTTTCACTCCGTCGTGAAACCGATCGCGTCATGATTTCCACTCATGCCACCGCACACGCCAGGTGCCAGCAGGCATGGAAAGTCCTGGCTGCTTTGTCCTTTATGTTGTAACACGTCAATATCAAATGATCTAAGTGATCATTGATTACCTTATATCTAATCCTAAAAATATATTCATCGCTACTTTCTACTTAATTTGTCATTTTTATTACAAATATATGACATAGTGATAATTACACGTTCGCTCTCTTAGAAATTTTAATTGCTTTGTAGACATTAAGAGGGAATAACTGTGCATTCCTATTAACAGAGCAATAACACATTTTTGATGAGGCTTCTAAATTTCTTCCTGAGAATAAATATTTAGTAACTCACAGACCAGGTATTCATTCTATTTGTTTTCATTGGTTAACTTTATATAGAAAGTTAAAATTTATTTAGCGTTTGCTTTATTGCCATTTAAATCTGGCCGGATCCCCAGTGTGAGTGAGGTAGAAGATGTTGGCGTGAAAGGAGGAGGCTTTTGATGAACTCTGCAGTAAAGTCATCGATACTCGATACTATATGTCTGTTATTGTGGGTTTATCTCGGGAATCATTGGCTTCTTACCCTAGAAGACATCCTGCTGGAGGCAATCAATGGTCTTTTGTTCAAAGAGATTTATTTACATGCTAATTATTTACAAAGGATAAATAGGACCAAATAATAGCTGGAGCTACTCTTTGAGATGCTTCACACTCATTTCCTCTCAATGAGTGATATCACTGTGACATAGCCATTGCTACAATAATGCCCAATAACATTATGGCTGAGTTGGTAAGTGGACTGACTGTTATGCAGATCAAAACAGGCTGATTCCCTTGGGTTTGTTAAACTAACCGTTCTTAACTGAGATGGCTGTGAGAGATCTTACAAATGATCTCAGTGCTCAGCGTTAAAAGTGGAAAATTGCCCTAATCCTGCTCACTGTGTAGTGGTTTCTGCTGGAGAATGTAGGGATGTAAACATTAGAGAAGGACAGCATTGGATTCAACTGTAATGCCCAATTCCCCATAGCTGGTTAACCTGCAGATGCCCACTGCCTATGCACAACTTAGAGGGGCGGGGGAGCATCAGAAGATGGCACGAACCTGTAGATGGCAGAAGAAGTGCCCTGCTATAACTTCCATTCAGTTTCAGGGCAAGTTGTGGGAATCCTACCCTTCCTCCCTGTGGCAGATATGTTCAAATGACAGGGCTAGGGTAAGATAATATCAGCCAGCTTCCCATCAGCCCACCAAAATATGCACCACTATTTAAAAGGCAAGGTTTGCCAGGAGGCATTTGTCGAGGTGCAGTCCTTGGTTAACATGCTCAATGAAAGTTGCTTGTTCAGACATTTAGCCATGTCTTGGGTACTCATTGTAGGCATTGAAATCTTTTGTTTCACAGTCATACATTCTGTGATACCCTTGAAAAGCATTTGTATTTCGACCTGACAATGTGAAAAATTGCTCAGGTATGTTCTGTCTACAAAAAATCAGGACAAATCCAATCAGGCCAATTACCACCCCATCAGTCTACTTTCAAGCATCAGCAAAGTGATGGAAGGTCTTGTTGACAGGGCTACAAAGCAGCACCTTCTCACAAATAACCTGCTCACTGATGCTCAGTTAGGAATCTGCCAGGATCGCTAAGTTCCAAACTTCATTATAGTCTTGGTTCAATCATGGCTAAAAGAGCTGAATTCCAGAGGTCAGGTGAAACTGTCCTTGACACCAAAGCAGCATTTGACCGAATATGGCATCAAGGACCCCTACTAACATTGAAATCAATGGAAATCAGGGGGAATAACTCTTCACTGGCTGGAATCAAGAGAGGAAGATGGTTGTGATTGTTGGGGGTCAATTGTCTCAGCTCCTGGACAATGCTGCAGGAGTAACTCAGGGTAATGTTCTGGTCCCAATCATCTTCAACTGTTTGCCAACCACCTTCCCTCTGTCATAATTTCAGAGGTGGGGATGCTCACGGATGATTGCACAGCGTTCAGTTCCATTTGTAACTCCTCATGTAATGAAGCAGTGTGTGCCTGCATGCAGCAAAATCTGGACAGCTTTCAGGCTGGGACTGATAAATAGTAAATCATTCGTGCCACACAGGTGCCAGGCAATGACCATCTCCAACAAGAGAGTGTCTAACCATCTCGTCTTGACATTGAACTGCATTAGAATTGCTTGAACCCCACCATCAACATTCCTGGGATCACCACTGACCAGAAACTTAACTGGACCAGTCACATAAATACAGTGACTACAAGAGCGGGTCGGAGGCTGGGAATTCTTTGGAGGTTAACCCACCTCCTGACTTCCCAAAGTCTGTCCACCATTTACAGGGCACAAGTCAGGAATGTGATGGAATACTCTCCACTTGACTGGATGAGTTTAGCCCCAATGGCACAAAAGAAGGTTGTTGCGATTGTTGAGGCCAATCAGATCAGCTCCAGGATATTGCTGCAGGAGTTCCCCGGGACAGTGTCCTAGGCCCAACCAGCTTAAGCTGCTTCATCAATGACCTTCCCATTTCTGACCTAATGATGGAAGGGATGTTTGCTGATGATTTCAGTTTTCAGCTTCATTTGTAACTCCTCAGATAATGAAGCAGTTCATGCCCACATGCAGCAAGACTTAGACACCATTCAGACGTGAGCTGATAAGTAGTAAATAATATTTGCATCATACAAGAACCAGACAACGACCACCTCCAACAAGAGAGAGCTTAACTATCTCTTCTTGGCATTCAACAGTATTAGCATCATTGAATCACCCACCATCAGCATCCTGACGGATTACCATTGATCAGAAAATTAACTGGACCAGCCACATAAATACTGTGGCTACAACTAGAGGATAGAAGATGGGTATTCTGCACCAAGTACCTCATTCCCTGATTTCCCAAAGCCTTTCCAACTTCTACAAGGCTCAAGTCAGGAGTATGATGGAACACTCTCCACTTTCTAGATGAATGCAGCTCCAACAACACTCAAGAAACTTGACACTATCCAGGACAAAGCAACCTGCTTGATCAGCACCCCATTTAACACCTTAAACATTAACTCCCTTCACCACTGGTGCACAGTGGTAGCAGTGTGAACCATCTAGAAGCTGCACTGCAGAAAATTCTACAACAGCACCTCCCAAACCTAGGACTTCTACCTAGATGAATAGACACATGGGAATGCCACCACTGCAACATCCCATTCAAGTCACAAACCATTCAGACCGGAAATATATCATCATTTCTTCATTGTCGCTGGATCAAAATTCTGGAACCCCCCTCCCTAACAGCATTGTGGGTGCACCAACACCCCATGGACTGAGGCTGTTCGAGAAGGTGGCTCATCATCACCTTCTCAAGGGCAATTAGAGGTGGGCAATAATTGCTAGCCTCACCAGCGATGGCAACATCCCATGAATGGGTAATTAAAAAAAAATCCAGGTAACAACTAGACTAGCATCTGAGATGTCCAAAATGGGTATCAAATGGGAATCCCACTTTACTTGATGTATTTCTGGTTGTTTGAGAGCAGCAGACGGGTGTGAGTGAAGCCAGGTGAATCAGGCAGCAGGAGAGCCAAACAACCTCAGGGCTAATGCATCCAAAGTAACACCTTCCGGAACAAAAGCAAGCCATTGTGGTGTGCAAAAGAAGATTCAAGGGTTTGGATAAGACTGGGGAAGCCTTCCAGCATGTTCCCAGCACTGTCTTGTAATTTGTTACAGCCTGATACATGTTTCATAAATTTTTTACTCAGGTAAGGATTGATACTGACATCATAGATGCTGGAAACCCAGCCCATGAAGAACAGGAAGCAAATGTGCTGGCAACTGCTGCTGGACAACTCAGAACCAAACTCATTCACCACATCTTCATGCATCAGTTGTGTACTGTTGGGAAGTGTCCTATCAAAGATCTACCTTCTCTCATCAGCTCCTCTGTGGTCTAATTAAGAACCTTGCTCCTCACAGCTGGACATCCCATTCTTACCTTGAGTAGCAACTAGCTGTTCCCCATTGTTATACCAGAGAACCAGATATCAAGCAGTGCTGACACCAAGTATTCCAATGATTTATTAAAAAGAATTTAAAAACATAATTTGGTTTTGTCTTTTGATCACGGGAGCTAATTCCAACCTAGGCTAAAACATTGGGCGGAATTGTCCCAGGTGTGCACTAAGTGCGGTAGCGGGCAGGTAAAACAATGTTTCACCCGCCGGCCGTTTCACGCTGTATCACCCCAAACCCACCGCATTAATTATGCATTCCCAGGATACACGCTGTTTCTATGGTGGGTGGGCTCTGATTCGCCTGCCATGCCGTCACCTCGCTGCTTCATCGCATCAGGCACCACATTTAAAGTACAGCCGCACTCAGTGCTTCCAGCCCAGGACTGCAGCAAAGAAGACATGGCCCCAAAAGGCAAGAAGACTGCAGATCTTGAGCAATTTTTGGACACCATGGAGGCCCGCTGTGATGTCCTCTACTCCCGCTCGGGCCTCAGGAGGGGCGGCTACATTACCACTCCAGCTTGGTAGGCGATGGGAGTCGTGATCAGTGCCAATGCTGCACAGAAGAAGTTGGCCATCCAATGCAGATAGAGGATGAATGATCTCATCTGTGCAGCCAGGGTATGGCAACCATCTCATCACTCTAAACTTACACACTCAAGCCCATCACACATTCTGTGGCATCTCTCTCACTGCCAGCTCAAGGAACATCACCATCCATTCTCACACACACAACCTCACATGTCCATCTGGCCTCGTTTCTTCTGGAGACTGCCTCCTCAGCCCTCACCATCTTGAGGCCACTTACACAGGTCAACATGTGCCCCACACACACCCTGGGATACTCTCCTTCCCCAGCACAGCCTTCATCCTGCAGCCTCTTCCCTTGCCTGATGCCACTTCTCTCCCTTCCCCAAGCAAGAACTTGCCCTGCAGCCGTTGAAAAGCCAGCCACATATGGCTGATCAGGTAGGTAGAGACCTGACATGAAACCCCCTAAAAGTGATGAGGTGCTGCCTGTGAAGCCTGGCGCTCATGATTGAGTGCTGACCGAAGCAAGGTAGGCAAACAAACCTTGAAGTCCCAAGTGAAGTGTAGCCTGCCAAGTACATGCCTTATATATGCTGATGTGAAACATGTTGGCATGTTTTCCCGCCGACTTGAGTGGATGATCCAGTTGGGGTGTAATGGGGCTGAGTCCAGCGGGCTGGCCTTATAATAATATGCTGATGTATTACAATGTGGTTCCTGATGTCCGATGGCAGGAAACACGGCCATCGGTGGGCAGAGCGGATGATCACAACCTGGTTTCATGACATTGTGAGACTGATTTTTGGCCTTCTCGCCATATTGTCCGCTCATGCCACCGAACACACCCGACACTAGCCGGCACGGAAAATCACGGCCATTGTCTACGTGATTTCAAAATTTCTTCTAGAAATTACCTGATGGAAACTGGTAGGCTCCTTCTTTCAATCTGCAGATGTGTCTCTAATTATGTCCTTGCTTCGGTCTAACTGCTATTTTAACCATTGACCTGACCAGGGATGAGGTTGTGGCCAACGACACAGCAAAAGGAGCCAGGGCCAGAACAGGTCAAGACAGGTAAATATTTCTTTTTCCTTTCTTTTTTAACTTCCTTGTAAGGCCACAAAGGGCAGCAGAGTCCCCCAGGCTCTACAACCAAGTTTTCGACCTCCCCTAACCTGGAATCCATCGCCTTTCTCCACTCCTTGATTTAGAGGCCCTTCTTAAATTCCTTTGCTGCAAGGTATTTGAGTGTCAGAAACTGCTGCTTCAGATTCTGTCACTTGACCACATGGTGGGAAACTAACAGGCATGCAGATGAAGCCCAGGAGTTAACATGCGCTGAGTCTCACTTTGGCGAGGTCAAGTCCATTTGCTGCCTTCCTTCGGCCATCATCCACTTGATTCCCATCATGTACTAAAATTGGGCTTTCTATCTCTTGCAGTAAAACCAGAAATTGCTGTGATAGTGCGCTTGCTAAAATGTAAACTATACTTGTTTAAATATATGATTATGTAAATTGGTATGTTGTCACAGGAAGTGATGTAATGATCCAGCAGCCATTTTAGTTAGTCTGCACAGCTAGTAACAGCAATAAGAAAAAGCCTCTGTTGAAGACCTGTGTTCAACTGCTACACCTGCTTTCAGCTCCGTTTCTCCATTTGTATTAATCTAGAACAAGATAATACAACAGTCATAATCACATCTCTTCTATTATTAAAACTGCCTCCAAGGGGTGCGTTATTTTCTTTGTGCTAACCACTTCCCTATTCCTTAGCAGCTTTTTGTTGCCTGTAAAATCCAGCTTCATTCAAGATCCTGAATTCTGCTCCCACATTTTGGAAGCCTATTGTATTATCTCTTTAGCACAACACTGTACTTGTGGCAACTCTCTTGCACTTCTGAACAGAGTACAAGTATAATCAGCATTGCTTCTGATTCAAGTTGAGCACAAAAAATCTAGTCAGATACTCCTGTGTAGTCCTGAGGAAGTGCTGCACTGTAGGTTGTGCTGTCTTTCAGGCGAGACGTTAAACTGAGGTCCTGTCTGCTCTCTCGGGTGGCCCGACGACACTATTTTGAAGAAGAGCAGTGGAGATATACCCAGTGTTCTGGCCAATATTTATCCCTCAATCAACATCATAAAAACAGATTACCTAATTGCTATCACATCACTGTTTACGGAAGTTTGCTGTGTCCAAACTCGCTGCTGTGTTTCCTGCATGACAAAAGTGGCTACGCTTCAAAACTACTTCATTGGTTGTAAAGAACTTTGGGACATATTGAGGTCATGAAAGCTGTTATATAAATGCAAGTCTTTCTTTGTAACTCGGGAGACTGCTGCAATTGACTAAACCGAAACAAGCCACTTTCAACTCGGCTGACACAGAAGTGTGGATATTTGTTTTGTAAATAAAAGTACAAATGAAATGGCTTCTTTCCTTTGTTACAGTCTGGTATGACATAACAAAGCTCTTTGCAAACCCCTGCAGTAGAACTGCAGTTGAACACCTCTATTATGTTATTTGTCTAATTAGAGTATGTTGCTGCAGCTGCCTTTTCTCAACCCTATTAAAAAAAATTACTTAATTAGCATTTTGCACAATAAACATATCCATCTGCAACCTTAGACATAATTATTATTTTGCTAATTGGGATATTGTGCAATGCTGCTGGGAAAATCACTTCCAACCTCATAAGCACAATCCAGAAACGGCAAAATTCCTTTATTCAAAACAAATAGAGTAAATAGCTAATGATAAGCTTTGTTACACTTAACAAAGTTAATTTAATTAGAAAATTAATTAATTAGAAAAACACAAAAATAATTTCATTTGCTTAAAAATGGGAGTGGTTCATTGTCTGGCCATCATTATTTCTTGCTTTCAAATAACTGCGCTTCACAATCTAATCTTACTTAAACCATTTCATCTGGAGCAACCAGCGTTTTGTTGAATACTGAACAAAAAATGCCATAGAAACAGTGATCAGATTGATGTTTTTTTTTTGCTCAGAAAGCTCTTTATATACCACCAGCTTTCCTCGAACGCATTGATTTAAGATACTATACAAACATGATTTTCTGTCATCGTGTACAGAGACTAACCTAATCCACCTGACAGCAATTCATTCCACCTCATTTCCTCATTGGCAGCAAATAGCAAACTTAAAAAAAATCCCACCCCCCTGGAAAAATGCAGCTGTTAAAATTCATTGCTTCATCACATGCAGGATGTGACAGATGTTTATAGTATAGGTCATTCATATCAATAACGTAGTGTCATGCAGTATGACATTTGAAAAATGGCACATAACTGGATGAAGTTCATGTTTTACATTACTGGTGGATTGAAAATTTTACACTCCTGTTTAAAAAAAGGAAGCTGGATAAACCTGGCATCTACGTGCCAGGCCTAATGCCAGTTTTGGGAAGACCTTTAGACACAATGACGTGCGACAAATTTAATTGGCACTTGGAAAAGTATGGACTAATTAATGAAATTCAGCATGGATTTGTTAAAGGCAAATCATGTTTGACTAAGTTGATTGAGTCCTTTGATGAAGTAGCAGAAAGGTTTGAAGACAGTAGTGGGGTTGACATGATGTATATGGACTTTCAAAAAGTGTTGACAAAGTATCATGTAACAGACTTGTAAGCAAAATTAAAACCCACGGGAAAGTGACAGCATGGAAATAAAATTGGCAAAGGGACAGAAAGCAGAGGGTGTTTATCAAACTGGAGTGAAATGTACAGTGATGTTCCCAGGGGTAGGTATTAGGGCCACTGCTCTTTTCATATATTAATGCTCTTAACTTGCACAATTTTAAACTTTGCAGATGACATGAAACTCAGAACTGTAATAAATTACAAGGAGGATCATAAGAGACTCCTGGAGAGCATAGATTGTATCATTCTATGATTCTATAATTCTAAATTCATAACTTGAAGACTGAAAATGCACGAATTTTTAAAACAAATTCTGAGTTACTAATATTTGACAATCTTACCTATTTTAAAAACAAAGGCATTGCTCTTGTTTTATCGTGTGAAGGTGCTGTCCCTCTTCCTGGAGTACTGTTCCAGGGAGCTCTGGTATGCCCCCAAGTATCCAATCTTCATGGTGGAGCCTAAGTAGATCAACAGCAGATGGGGAGGGAATTTTTAGTTAGCAGTCGGATTCCCCGCTAAGGCCAAGTCCTGGCCTTTGAATAGACGTGGCCATTATGCGGCAATCCAGGAGGGCCAGCTCTCCACCTACCATTTTCAAACCCCATGGCCATGAGGGCAAGAGGGGTTTCCCTTCCGCGATGATGGCCTGGCAGCTGTGGCCTCTTTTTATTTTTAAAGATTATCAAAATTCCTCAGAGGGTACCACCATCTTGGATTACCCACTTATAGCAAACTGTAGCAACTTGACGTGCAAAAGCTCATGAAAACTAAATGGGCGAGAGCAGGTCTAACAAACAGCAGGTGTTGTTTGTTCCCTGGTTACCGCAAATTCTGGCCCAGTGTCAATAAATCTTAAAATTGATAACGCTCTGTGATTCATTAAGTTTGTGTAACAAACTTCCACCTAGAAGGACAAGGGGAGCAGACGCATGGGAACACCACCGCCTGGAAGAACTCTCCAAGACACACACCATCCTTACTTGGAAATATATTACTGTTCCTTCACTGTCTCTGGGTCATAATCCTGGAACTCCCTTCCTAACAGCACTGAGCTGTACCTACACCACAAGGACTGCAGCGGTTCAAGAAGGCAGCTCACCACCACCTTCTTAAGAGCAATGAGGGATGGGCAATAAATGTTGGCCTAGCGAGCCATGTTCACATCCTGTGAATGAATAAAAAAAGACAAGCCCAAGACAATATCATGTCCTTATTCTGTGGTGTGTGCCTTTTTGGAAGGTGGGTACAAGTTCTAGGACAGAAAATTTTTGATTTATTATACAAGTCTAGTGTTGAGACAAGTCTCTGTGTCCCCTCACAATAAGAAATGTGGAGGAATGTATACCAATCACAATTCGACTTCCCAACTGGGGAACATGAGGCACTGTTCACAAAGATTGAGTTTTATTTCCTGCTGCTGAATTCTCCAAATTTGCAGATGCTTCAGAAAACAATTCTGTCCCATTTGCCCTGATTGAATCACACTTCCTGACTGACTGGTCACGATAACCCAATTTTGATGACAGCTGATGATAGCCCAATCTGGCAGATGGAGTTAAATGTATGTTTATAAATGTATAAATACTGTGAGGTGCTAAATGAACAACAATAACTTGCATTTATATAGTGCCTTTAACATAGTAAACATCCCAAGGTACTCCACAAAAGCTATAATCAAACCAAATTTCACATCGAGCCAGATAGGGAGCTTTTAGGACAGAAGTAGAGGTAGATTTTAAGGCACATCTTAGAAGAGGAGAAAGAGGTCGAGATGTGGAGAGGTCTGGGGAAGGAATTCCAGAGCTTTGGGCTTATCAAGATCAGCAATGGTAGAGGGAAGAAAATGGGAGATGTATAGGAGGCCTGAATTGGAGGGGTACAGATCTCGGAGGGTGGTTGCGCTGGAGGAAGTTACAGAGATAGGGAAGGCCGATGCCATGAAGGGATTTGAAAATGAGGACGAGAATTTTTAAGATTGAGGTGTTGCCAAATTGAGAACCAATGTAGGTCAGCAAGCACAGGAATGATGGATGAACTAGACTTGACGTAAGGCAGCGGCCTTGATACGGGCAGCAGAGCTTTAGATGAGCTCAAGTTTATGGAAGGTGCCGGCCAGGGGAGCATTGGAATAGTTGAGTGCAGAGGTAACAAAGGCATTACTGAGGGTTTCGGCAATATATGATCAGAGGCAGTGGCAGCCGGGTGATGTTACAGAAGTGGAGATAAACGAAGCCAAAGATTTTCATGTGCCAGACACTGTTGAAACTTTTGGACCTCTTCCCAGAGCATCCCCTTAATTCAGCTTTGAGCATTACTGTACATTTGTTGGTAAATTCCTTCACATATTGGCTTTAAAACTACACTAACCAAAACAGATTCTACTGGGGCATGGAAACTCATATTGACATCAGATATTGTGGATTTGCTACTGGAATTGCAATTTTTCAATCTGGAATTGAGATAGTTTTGAAAAGACGTATTACTATTCCTAACTCTCAATTTTCAGCACCACTTCTTCCTGTTTCTAAGCTAAACCATTATTTCATTCTTTAGACATTAGCAGAGCAGTAGATTTATCTTCAGAGGTACTGAAAACAGGTACAAACAAGTTTTCACATTGCAGCTTATTTTCACAATCCACCTTCTCTCTATATTCATAGTTTTGTAGCTTGGTTACATTTGTAAAAGTAGAACGCGGTTGAAATCTCAATACTAGTAATGTGTAAGTTAACATGCTTGTATCAAATTCTTCTGTTATTTCAACAAAGCTGTTCAAATAAGTAGCTTAACTCCTTTATAAAAATACTAGATAAATATAGATGAATATATGACTAGATTCAACGAGGATTTTCACTGCCTGCTGTTAAATCGATAGAAATCTGATGGATCCCATCCCAAATTCCTGTCCCCCACCCCCATTAATTGCACCAAACTTTTGTCCCAAGAAGGAGTGGAATTTCTGAGCATTTTTTTATTTTGTATGGCTGGGAAGGCAGTTATAGTTCAATGTCAAGGTTAATAATCCAGTCTTTTTTTTCTCCATTTTTCCTACTTCGGTGAGTAACTGGTAAGCCAATTGGGAATTAGAAGATGTATAACTCTTAGTTGTATGTGGTACTAGCAGTTAATAAGAACAGTAAATTATAGCATACATAGGAATTATTCTAAGTGTTAAAAACTATATTTTCTTTTAAAATGTGGAAAGACATTGCATCATTTGGGCACTTGGATTTTTTTTTAAAGAAGATCATAAGTTCACCTTGGACTGTCAACAAGGATGCCTTTTCTAGGAAATCACATGATTTCAGGTACCTGATCAGAATGGCCCTTGAAGGGGAGGGCTGTTTGTTTGTTTGAACTGCAATTATTTTAATTGTTGTGAAAGAGAACTAGTTGAAAGGGAAAGGCCTGGTGGTTTATTTGAAATCACCTGGCAGAGGAGCTTTAAGCTTTGAACCTGTTGTTCTTGAACTCACTTTTGGGGAACAAGCCAAGAAGAAAGATTGCTCTAACTCGCTCTCTCCCTGCCTTGCCTGACATTCCATGTGTGGTTAAGAACCTGCAGCCAGAGAATCCTCATCTGATTATAACTTGTCTGCATTTGGAAACCTGAAAATCTGAGACAAGAATTGATCCAGCTCTATATGCTCCTCCATGCCGAAGCTCCATGGTGAGAACCTCCAGGTTTCTACTAGGACCAGTGATCTGCCATCACCCGAGGGAGATCCATATCGACAGCGTTAAAACCCTATGAACTTTATCCTTTCTTTTTGCTAAAGTCCATTCTGCAAAGCCCATCTCTGCAGAGACCCTATCTGTTGCCCTTTGTTTGTGTGTTTGTGTGTGTGTGTTTGTGTGCTGGGGTGTCTTAAAGGGATAGGTAGTTATACTTCTAGATTACATTTGTGAGTTAACTAGTTTTTGCAACATGTTTTAAAAAAGAAGTTTTGTTTATAATATATCAATCATTCTGAGTTTATTGACAGAAGCCTGCTTAAAGTTCCTTATATTCTGCGTCTGACAGTAGCGAAGGTAAATAATTGGCCATTTTGGTGAGTAAATTAAAATTTTAAATTAATTGTGTGACCTGTGGAGTAGTGGGGCTAGATAAACTGCAGACTCCTGCCATCCCAGTCAAAAAATAAGTAAGAAAGTAATTAAATTAAATCAACTAAATAATATACATAACAATGTGAGGACAGGTGTTGTGTTGCAGCCATGGAATGTGGGTTCTCCTGTATGCCAACATGATCCTGGACGAGCATGCCTGCAGAAGGTGTAAGCAGCTAGAGGAATATTGGATCAGGATTATTGATCTGGAAGCTGAACTGCAGACATCGTGGAACATCAGGGAGGGGAAGAATACTTAGACACTTTGTACCAGAAGACAGGCACACCTCATAGAATAGAGTCATCTGCCTTGGTTAGTGGTGAGGGGCAGGAGCGTGTGACTGTGAGTGAGGCAGGTAATGGGATTGAGCAGACAGTAGTGGAGGAGCCTCAGGCTTTGCAATTGTCAAACAGGTTTAAGGTGCTTGCAACCTTTGTGAAAAAAGTGAGGTCTGCAGGATAGATGAGCAGACTGGCCATGACACCATGGTACAGGGATCCATTCAAGTGGGGGGAGCAAACAAGAATATAGTGGTAGTAGGGGACAGTACAGTCGGAGGATAGACATTGTTTTCTGTAGCCAAGAGCAAGAATCCAGGAGGCTGTGCTTCTGCCCAATGCTAGGGTTTGGGATATCTGCTCAAGGCTGGAGAGAAAGTTGCAGTGGGAGGGGGAGGATCCAGTCATTGTGGTCCATGCAGGTTCCAAAGACATATGTAGAACTAGGAAAGAGGTTCTGCATAGAGAATATGAGGAGCTAGGCTTTAAATTAAAAAGCAGAACCTCAAAATTAATAATCCCTGGATTATTACCTAAACCATGTGCAAATTGGCGTATTTTAAATAAAATTAAAGAGATGAAGGGTGGCTCAAAGATTGGTGTGGGAGAAGTGGGTTTTGGTTTATGGGGCACTGGCACCAGTACTGGGGAGATTTGGGGCCGTACCTTTGAAAGAGTCCATACTTGACCTGTGCTGGGACCAGTGCTCTAGTCAGCTGTGTAACTAGGGAAGTAAAGAAGATTTTAAACTAAATAGTGTGGGAAAGGGGTGAAATTTGGGAAGATGTGGTAAATCAAAGAGTAGAGACGAGACAAGAGAGAAAGATATGACTATGGAAATGATAAACAGACCGTGACAGGAAGGGACAGAGAGTACAAATCTAAGAGTAAATCAGCTGATAAGGCAAGAGGTTACAAATATAATAAAAGGACAAAACTAAAGGCTCTGTATCTGAATGCATGTAGCATTCAAAACAAAACAGCTGAACTGATAGTGCAAATAGATATAAATATGATCTGAAAGCCATTACAGAGATATGGCTGCAGGATGATATAGATTGGGACCTGAATATTAAAGGCATTTAGGAAGGGGAGGAAGTGGAGTGGTGGCTCTGTTAATTAATGATGGTATTTGCACAATAGAGAGGGATGAGCTAAATTCAGGAAACCAGGATGTAGAAGGGGTTTGGGTTGAGATGAGAAATGAAGAAGACAAGAAGTCACTCATGGGAATGGTGTACAGAGCCCCTAATTGTAACCACGTGGTAGGACAGGGTATCAAGGACGAAATAATGGGAGCGTGTCGGAAAAGTACAGTGATAATCATTGGGGATTTTAATCTACATATTGTCTGGAAAAATCAGATGGGCAAACGTAGCCTAGATGAGGGGTTCATAGAATATTTTCAGGATAGTTTCTTAGAACAACAGATTCTGGTGCCAACCAGGCAGCAGGTTATACTGGACCTGGTATTGTGCAATGAGATAGGATTAATTAACAATCTCATAGTGAAAACACCCCTAGGTAGCAGCGATCATAATATAATTGAATTTTACATTCAGTTTGAGGGAGAGAAGAGTAGGTTTGAGACTAGCATTTTAAACTTAAATAAGGGCAATTATGAGGGCATGAAAGCAGAGCTAGATAAAGTGAACTGGAAAGTTAGGTTAAGGGATAGGTCAATAGAGATGCAGTGGCAGACATTTAAGGGGATACTTCTGAAGACACAGAATGGATACACTATCCGTAGTTAACTAAAAATGTCAACGATAGTATCAAATTAGAGACAAAGCATATAATTGTGCAAAGATGGGTGGCAAATCAGAAGGTTGGACAGAATATAAAAAACAACTAAGAATGTCTAAAAGATTAAGGATGGAAAAATTAGAGTACGGGAGAAACCTATCTAGAAATATAAAGACAGATTATAAGAGTTTCTGTAGAAATTTAAAAAAGAAGAGTTAACAAAGTGAATGTTGGTCCTATAAAATGTGAGTCTGGGGAATTAATAATGGAAAATAAGGTGGTCGCAGATGAATTGAACAGGTATTTTGCATCGGTCTTCACTATGGAGGACACAAGTACCATCTCAGAAATAGCTGTAAATCAGGAAATGGAAGGGAGGGAGGATCTCAAGAAAATTACAATCACCAGGGAAATGTTACTGAGCAAATTGTTGGAGCTGGGAGCTGACAAGTTGCTGATGGACTTCATCTTTCATCTTAGTAGAAGTGGCTAGTGTGATAGCTGATGCGTTGGTTTTAATTTTACAAAAATTCCCTAGACTCAGGGAAGGTTGCATTAGATTGCAAAATAGCAAATGTAACTATACTTAGATTTCCAGAAGGCATTTCATAAGGTGCCACATCAAAGGTTGATGCGGAAAATAAAAACTCATGATATAGGGGGTAACATATTGGCATGGATAGAAGATTGGCTAGTTAACAGGAAACAGAGAGTAGGCATAAATGGGTCACTTTCTGGTTGGCAAGATGTGATGAGTGGTGTCACAGGGATCAGTGCTGGGGCCTCAACTTTTTATAATTTATATAAATGGCTTGGATGAAGGGACTGAAGGTATAGTTGCTAAATTTGCTGATGACACAAAGATAGGTAAAAAAGTAAGATGTGAAGAGGACATAAAGAGGCTACAAAGGGATATAGATAGGTTAAGTGAGTTGGCAAAGATCCAGCAGATGGAGTATAATGTGGGAAAATGTGAAATTGTCCATTTTGGCAGGAAGAATAAAAAAAAATAAGCATATTATCTAAATGCTGAGAGATTCCAGAGCTCTGAGATGCAGAGGGATCTAGGTGTCCTAGTGCATGAATAGCAAAAGTTTAGTATGCAGGTACAGCAAGTAAGTAGGAAAGCTGATACAATGTTAATGTGGATTGTGAGGGGAATAGGATACAAAAGTAGGGAGGTTATGCTTCAATTATACAGCGTATTGGTGAGACCAGATCTGGAGCACTGTGTACAGTATTGGTCTCCTTTTCAAGGAAGGATGTAAATGCATTAGAAGTAGTTCAGAGAAGGTTTACTGGACTAATACCAGGCATACAAAAACAGAATTACCTGGAAAAACTCAGCAGGTCTGGCAGCATCGGCGGAGAAGAAATCAGTTAACGTTTCGAGCCTTCATGGCCCTTCGGCGGAACTGAAGCATAGTTAGGAGAAGGGAGAAATATAAACTGGTTTAAGGTGGGGGGGGAAGGGGGGGGGTGCGGCGGGGGGGAAGAGAGACGTTGAGGGTGTGGTGATTGTGGAGATAAGCAGTGATAGGAGCAGATAATCAAAAGATGTCACAGACAAAAGGGTCAAAGAGGTGTTGAAGGTGGTGATATTTGTCTAAGAAAAGTGCTAATTAAGAATGGAAATCAGGATACTCAAAGTACAGCTCTAGTGGGGGTGGGGTGGACAGACTAACAAGGTTTTAGTTTTAGATTTAAAAATAATGGAAATAGGTGGGGAAAGAAGAATCTATATAAATTATTGAAAAAAAAGGGGGGGGGGGTGGAGAAACGGGGTGGGGATGGGGGGAGGGGGGGGATAGTTTCAGATCTAAAGTTGTTGAATTCAATATTCAGCCCGGAAGGCTGTAAAGTGCCTAGTCGGAAGATGAGGTGCTGTTCCTCCAGTTTGCGTTGGGCTTCACTGGAACAATGCAGCAAGCCAAGGACAGACATGTGGGCAAGAGAACAGGGTGGAGTGTTAAAATGGCAAGCGACAGGGAGGTTTGGGTCTTTATTGCGGACAGACCGCAGGTGTTCTGCAAAACGGTCGCCCAGTTTGCGTTTGGTCTCTCCAATGTAGAGGAGACCGCATTGGGAGCAACGAATGCAGTAGACTAAGTTAGGGGAAATGCAAGTGAAATGCTGCTTCACTTGAAAGGAGTGTTTGGGCCCTTGGACGGTGAGGAGAGAGGAAGTGAAGGGGCAGGTGTTGCATCTTCTGCGTGGGCATGAGGAGGTGCCATAAGTGGGGGTTGAGGAGTAGGGGGTGATGGAGGAGTGGACCAGGGTGTCCCGGAGGGAACGATCCCTACGGAATGCCGTCGGGGGGGGTGAAGGGAAGATGTGTTCGGTGGTGGCATCATGCTGGAGTTGGCGGAAATGGCGGAGGATGATCCTTTGAATGCGGAGGCTGGTGGGGTGATAAGTGAGGACAAGGGGGACCCTATCATGTTTCTGGGAAGGAGGAGAAGGCGTGAGGGAGGATGCGCGGGATATGGACCGGACACGGTTGAGGGCCCTGTCAACGACCGTGGATGGAAAACCTCAGTTAAGGAAGAAGGAGGACATGTCAGAGGAGCTGTTTTTGAAGGTAGCGTCATCAGAACAGATGCGACGGAGGCGAAGGAACTGAGAGAATGGGATGGAGTGTTTACAAGAAGCGGGGTGTGAGGAGCTGTAGTCGAGGTAGCTGTGGGAGTCGGTAGGCTTGTAATGGATATTGGTGGACAGTCTATCATCAGAAATTGAGACAGAGAGGTCAAGGAAGGGAAGAGAAGTGTCAGAGATGGACCATGTGAAAATGATGGAGGGGTGGAGATTGGAAGCAAAATTAATAAATTTTTCCAGGTCCCGCCGAGAGCATGAAGCAGCACCGAAGTAATCATCGATGTACCGGAGAAAGAGTTGTGGGAGGGGGCCAGAGTAGGACTGGAACAAGGAATGTTCCACATACCCCATAAAGAGACAGGCATAGCTGGGGCCCATGCGGGTACCCATAGCCACACCTTTTATTTGGAGGAAGTGAGAGGAGTTAAAGGAGAAATTGTTCAGTGTGAGAACAAGTTCAGCCAGACGGAGGAGAGTAGTGGTGGATGGGGATTGTTGGGGCCTCTGTTCAAGGAAGAAGCTAAGGGCCCTCAGACCATCCTGGTGGGGGATGGAGGTGTAGAGGGATTGGACATCCATGGTGAAGAGGAAGCGGTTGGGGCCAGGGAACTGGAAATTGTTGATGTGACGTAAGGTGTCAGAGGAATCACGGATGTAGGTGGGAAGGGACTGGACAAGGGGAGAGAGAAGGGAGTCAAGATAACGAGAAATGAGTTCCATGGGGCAGGAACAGGCTGACACGATTGGTCTGCCAGGACAGTTCTGTTTGTGGATTTTGGGTAGGAGGTAGAAGCGGGCCATCCGAGGTTAGGCGACTATCAAGTTGGAAGCTGTGGGAGGAAGATCTCCAGAGGAGATGAGGTCAGTGACAGTCCTGGAAACAATGGCTTGATGTTCTGTGGTGGGGTCATGGTCCAGGGAGAGGTAGGAGGAAATGTCTGCGAGTTGACGCTCAGCCTCCGCGAGGTAGAGGTCAATGCGCCAGACAACAACAGTACCACCCTTGTCAGCGGGTTTGATGACAATGTTGGGGTTGGACCTGAGAGAACGGAGTGCAGTGTGTTCAGAGAGAGACAGATTAGAATGGGTGAGAGGAGCAGAGAAATTGAGACGGCTAATGTCACGCCGACAGTTCTCAATGAAAAGATCAAGAGAAGGTAAGAATCCAGAGGGAGGGGTCCACCCCAGTCTGTCCACCCCACCCCCACTAGAGCTGTACTTTGAGTGTCCTGTCTTCCATTCTTAATTAGCACTTTTCTTAGACAAATATCACCACCTTCAACACCTCTTTGACCCTTTTGTCTGTGACATCTTTTGATTATCTGCTCCTATCACTGCTTATCTCCACAATCACCACACCCTCAACGTCTCTCTTCCCCACCCCCCCCCACCACCTTAAACCAGTTTATATTTCTCCCTTCTCCTAACTATGCTTCAGTTCCGCCGAAGGGCCATGAAGGCTCGAAACGTTAACTGATTTCTTCTCCGCTGATGCTGCCAGACCTGCTGAGTTTTTCCAGGTAATTCTGCTTTTGTTTTGGATTTCCAGCATCCGCAGTAGCTTTTAGCTTTTTGTTAATACCAGGCATAGGTAGCTTGTCTTATGAGGAAAGGTTTGTATCTGCTGGAGTTTAGAAGAATATGAGGTGACTTAATTGAAGCACACTGAGGAGTCTTGACAGGGTCGATGTGGAAATGATTTTCCTCTTGTGGGAAAATCTGGAACTAGGGGTCACTGTTTAAAAATAGGGAGTCGCCTATTTAAGACAGAGATGAGGAGAATTTTTTTTCTTTCAGAGGGTCGTGAGTGTTTGAAGCTCTCTTCCTCAAAAGGTGACGGAAGCAGAGTCTTTGAATATTTTTAAGGCATAGGTAGATAGATTCTTGTTAAGCAAGGGTGTGAAAGGTTTTCGGGGGTAGGTGGGAATGTGGAGTTGAGGCTACAATCTGATCAGCCATGAATGGCGAAGCAGGCTCAAATGGGTGAGTAGCCGACTCCTGCTCCTAATTCGATTGTTCGTATGTTCACTGGCTTCAGCTGACGCAGTGTGAATGGTTGTGATATCACCTGGAAAGGATCTCTCGGGGCAGAAGTTCAGTATGTGGGCAGAGGTCTGATTTGGATGGCCACAATCACAATTTGAGCTGTTTCTCATGTTACACTTATGGGCCAAGTAGCCACATTTTCCCTGGCCCATCCTCAAGCTGTTGAGGGCTGTCCAGATTTTCCTTGGAAGGTTGAAATCTGGGTCTTCAGCACTTGGGTCAGTTACTAGGTCGTGGTTGGTGATGGTTGCAGTCAACCAGGGGGTGTGCCATTGAGAGGTGGGGCTGTCATCAGTCTTTCAGCTGTGGTGTGTGTTTAAGTAGAGTCTACGGGTTTTCAGATGAATACATGGGGGAGAATTTTTCACTTGTTGGGCGGGCGTGTGCCCGACCCGACTGAGCATAAAATTATGCTCGATGACATCGGGCGAACATCCTGACATCATCGCGCATGCGTGCAATATTTCAGTCAGCGTGTGCGCGCGCCTGTCAACAATTCAAAGGCCTATTAAGGTCATTAAAAGGGTAATTGAATGAAATTTTTCACTGCCCGTCCAACCTTGTGGTTGGTGGGCAGCCGAAAAGGCCAAGGGGCCTTTGTAATTTTAGGAAACCTCAACCATGGGTGGGATGAGGTTTCTAATAGCAAATAAAAATAAAATAAGAATTTTAAAATTTAATTAATAACATGCCCCTGCTCATGTGACAGAGTCATGAGAGGACATGTTTTATAACATTTTAGAAATCTTTATTTTTAATGTTTTAAACTGTTAATCTCCCTGAGGCAGCTCTGTGCCTCAGAGAGATTTTCAAGCGCGCACCCTCACTTCAGTGTCATTCTAAGTTCTTTGTTAGCTGTGAACCTGTGGTGTTCTTTGAAGAGGATGTTTTCCCTACGTACATTAGGAGGTTCCTAGCACAGGAAACCACTTGAGCTGCATTGGTCTCAATGTTTCAGAATTAATTCTCATGACTTCCTGGAGGTGGATATCTACCACATTTGTGTGGCAGCTTCAGAGCCAGGTTGAGCAGCAGTACACTACTGTTGGGTAGACCAGGGTGTCTGGAAAATATAATAATTTTCATAATGTTATTAGAATTTATCGTAAGGTAGGAATAATGTGTGTGTGTGTGTGTGCGTGCGACTTAATTCAATTAAAGACAGCTGGTCTGAAGATTTTGATGTGTCAGAAGGAAAGCTAGGTTTCAAATGTTAAATAGATAAACATGGCTGAAGTTTTAGAACGTGAGGTTTAAAGGGAAAATTTGAATTTTTATATAAACCAGAGTAATTTGAATTTCAAAAGAGGTGATAAAATATTACACTAAGCAAGAAGAAGCCAAAGCTTGCTGATAAAATTGGTACTATGAAAGATTTTTTATGATTAGAAAAGTAGAGTTGAAAAGACATATTGGGACAATGGGATTTGGGCAGCTTGGCATTTACCATCCGCCTGCCATAACACACAGATTTTAAAAGACCCAGGCAAAGTAATATGTTACCCTGAGCAGTCCAATTCAAAGTGAGTTTTCTTCACTTTAGTTCATGTAGAAAGCAACTTGAGGCTTAGAGGCTGGAGACTTTTCACAATTGTTAGATCTTAGAATGCCTTCCTCTTACACATAACTGACCTGAAAATTCTACCCATAGAAAAGTTGCGGGCAGAAAGAGACCATTCAGCCTAATGTGTCTGCGCCAGCCAAAAAAGAGAAAAAAGAAACTAGCTGCTCATTTTAATCCCACTTTCCAGCACCTGGTCCATAGCCTTGCAGGTTACAGCACTTCAGGTGCAATTCCAGGTACCTTTTAAATGAGTTGAGTGTTTTAGCCTCAACCACCAACTTAGGCAGTGAAGTCCAGATGCCCACAACCCTTTGGGTAAAAAAGTTTTTCTTCATGTCCCTTCTAAACCTTCTACCAAGCACCTTAAATCTATGCCCCCTGATAATTAACCCCTCAGCTAGGGGAAAAAAGCCTTTCCTGTCTACCCTATTTAGACCCCTCATAATTTTGTACACCTCAATTAGGTCATCCCTTAGCTTCCTCTGTTCTAAGGAAAACAACCCTAGTCTTTCAGATCTCTCCTCATAGCTGCAATTTTCAAGCCCTGGCAACATTCTTGTAAATCTCCTCTGCACTCTCTCCACAGCAATTATATCCATCCTGTAATGTGGTGATCAGAACTATACATGAAATTCCAGCTGTGGCCTAACCAGCATTTTATACAGTCCCATCATTACATCCCTGCTTTTGTATTCAATACCTCGCCCAATAAAGGAAAACATTCCATATGTTTTCTTGATCACCTTGTTCACCTGTCCTGCCACCTTCAAGGACCTGTGGACATACACTCAAAGGTCTCTCACTTCCTCAATGTCTCAATAACTTCCCTTTTATTGAGTATTCCCTTGCTTCATTTTCCCTCCCCAAATGCATTACCTCACACTTTTCTGGATTGAATTCCATTTGCCACTTCTCCACCCACTCAACCAAACCATTGATATCATTCTGGAGTCGACAGTTATCCTCTTCACTGTCAACTACATGCCTAATTTTTGTGTAATCTGCAAATTTCCCAATCATACCTCTCACATTTAAGTCTAAATCATTAATATATAGAACAAACAGCAAGGACCCCAACACTGAGCCCTGTGGAACACCACTGGAAACCATTTTTCATTTGCAAAAAGATCCATTGACCATTACCCTTTGTTTCCTGTCACTGAACCAATTTTGGATCCAACCTGCCACCTTTCCCTGTATCCCTTGATATCTCACTTTCTTGACCAGTCTGCCATGTGGGACCTTGTCAAATGCCTTACTGAAATCCATGTAGACAACATCCATTGCACTTCCCTCATCAAACCTTCTTGTTACTTCCTCAAAAATTCTATTACATGAGTAAGACATGATCCTCCCTTAACAAAACCATGCTGACTATCCCTGATCAATCTGTGCCTTTCTAAATGGCAGTTTAACATGCCTTTCAGGATTGTTTCCAATAATTTGCCCACCACTGAAGTCAGGCTGACCAGTCTATAATTTCCTGGCCTTCCTTTCACACCCTTTTTAAATAATGGTACACATTCGCAGACCTTCAGTCCTCTGGGGACCTCACCTGTATCTAGAGGGGATAGGAAAATGATCCTCAGAGCATCTACTATTTTCTCCCTGGCTTCCATCAACAGCCTGGGATATAATCCATCTTGCCCTGGTGATTTATCCACCTTCAAGGATGTCAGTCCCTCCAGTACATCCTCTCTCACTATGCTTATTATATCTAATATTTTGCATTCCTTTTTAACTAGAATGTCTACATCATCCGTCTCCTTAGTGAAGACAGAGATAAAGTACTCATTGAGAACCCTGCTCGCATCTTCAGCATCAACGCACAAGTTAGCATGTACATTCCTGATAGGCCCTACCCTTTGCTTAGTTATTCTCTTGCTCTTAATGTACTGGTAAAACATCTTAGGATTTTCTTTGATTTTACCTGGCAATATTTTTTTGTATCCTCTCTTTGCTTTCCTAATTTCCATTTTTACTTCACCCCTGTACTTTCTATACTCCTCTAGGCCTTCTACAGTATAAAGTCTTATGTGACTGTCATAAGTTTTCTTTTTCTCCTTTATCTTGGTTTGTATGCTTCAGGATAACCAGGGGACTCTAGATTTGGCAGTACCACCCTTTTTCTTTGTGGGGACATGTCTACACTGCGCCCGTAGAATCTCGCCTTTGAATGCCTCACACTGATTTGACACAGTTTTTCCTTCTAATAGCTGTATCCAGTCCACTCTCGCCAGCTCACCACTCAGGTTAGTAAAATTTATCTTCCTCCATTTTAGAACTTTTACTCCTGTTCTATCTTTGTCCTTTTCCATAATGATGTTAAATCTAACCATATTGTGGTCACTATCTCCAAAATGGTCCCTCACTACTTCTTCATCCACTTGCCCAGCTTCATTTCTTGAGACAAAATCTAATTGCACCCCCTATAATTGGGCTTGTTATGTAATGGCTAAAAAAGTTCTCTTGAATGCAGTTCAAGGATTTTGCGCCCTCTGTGCCCTTCACACTTTTCGTATCCCAATTGATATTAGGGCAGTTGAAGTTCCCAATGGTTACTGCCCTATTGTTTTTGCACTCAGAAATCTGTCTACATATTTGCTTTTCTAATTCTCTTCCACTATTTGGGGATCTATAGTACACTCCTAGCAGTGTGGCTGCCCCTTTTTTATTTCTGAGCTCAATCCATATGGCCTTATTTGATGCTTCATTTAGTATATTGTCCCTCCTCACAGTATTGATTCTTTAACCATTAATGCTACACCCCCACCTTTTGCTTGTGGAAAATGACTGTAAATTGGAACTTTCCCACTAGCGGGTATCAGCTGCTGCTGCAGGGTTTGAAGGTCTGCAGCAGCTTAAGGGAAAGGTATTATGATTCGCAGGCTTGGATGTTAGCAATCTTCTTAAGACATATCCATTAGAAATTCCATTCCTTCTTGGGGTAAAGTTTTAGTGCATTAGATGTGGAGGAATGGGAATAAAAGTAAAATACCGCAAACGTTGGAAATCTGAAATAACGACATAAAGTGCTGGAAATACCCAGTAAGTCTGGCAGCATCTGTGAAGAGAGAAACAGAGTTACTGTTTCGCATTGAATGTGATTCTTCTTCAGGACTAAAGGAGGGTAGAAATGTGACAGGTTATATGCTGCTGAAAGTGGGGAAGGGAGGAAGAACAAAAGGGAAGGTCTGGGATAGGGTAGAGGGTGGGAGAAATTAAATGACAAAGATGTCAAAGGGAGTGGAAATGGTTGTAGTAAAGAGGCAAAGCATTGGTCCTGAGTGACTCTTAATACCAGAATAATTAACGCCTTTGTCCAAAAGCAAAAACACGGAAAATACACAAACAGGGAAATGGAAAAAACAACAGAATCAAAATGGGGGACAGAGTTCAAGGTCTGAAGTTAAGTCCAGAAGGCTGTAAAGTGCCTAATTGGAAGATGAAGTTCTGTTCGCCCAGCTTGCGTTGTGGTTCACTGGAACATTGTAACAGGCCGAGGACAGAAATGTGAGCATGAGAGCAAGGTGGTGAATTAAAAGGTTAACCAACCAGAAGCTCAGAGACATGCTTGTGGACTGAGAGGGTGTTCTGCAAGGTGGTCACCTAGTCTGCATTTGTTCTCTCCAATGTAGAGAAGACAGCACTGTGAGCAGCGAATACAGTGGGCTAAATTGAAAGCAGTACAAGTAAATTGCTGCTTCACTTGAATAAGTGCTCGGGGCCTTGAACGGTGAGGAGATAGGAGGTAAACGGGTAAGTGTTAAACAACCTGTGATTGGATGGGAAGGTGCCGTGGGAAGGGGACGAGGTGTTAGGGGTGATTGAGAAGCGAACCAGGTTGTCGAGAAGGAAATGGTTCCTTTGGAAAGCTGACAGGGGAGGGGAAGGGAAGATATGTTTGGTGGTGGCATCATACTGGAGGTGGTGGACGTGATGGAGGGTGATCCTTTGAATGTGGAGGCTGGTGGCGTGGACAGTAAGGACAAAGGGAGCCTTAGGGTTGTTCTGGAAGGGACGGGGAAGGGTGAGAGCAGCAGTGTGGGAAATGTGTTGGACATGGTTGAGGGCCTTGTCCACCACAATGAGGGGTAATCTGTAGTATAATGGAGTATATTAGACAAAGTCCCATGAAGGGTTAACTGTAATAGACTGTGCTTATATTTTAATATGATATCATATACTCATGTGATGTGAGGCTCTGGAACAGTCTAAATTGAAATTAAGTAGGAAAGCAAGCATGGTCAGAAGTTTGTAAGAGTGTTCTCCATAATCTGTAAATATGTTAAAATAAATGTTACAGTGTTTATAGCTAGCAGTCTTTGGAAATCATTGAAAACTACACTGACTCAACAACACAATAATATATGGTGGCAAGCGATAAAAAGATGGTGCTAGAAAAATCTTTACATCTACCAGAGAGTTTTGAGAAAGTTGCAGGCCCAAATCAGGCTGAAGCATGGCCAAAGTGATCTAAGAGATTTGCTCGATTTCACACTACATCAGGTCTTGCAGTGAAGCCAGACTGTGAGCAGGTCAGCATACCATTGTACGTAATGGGTGATTGTGCAGATGACATTTTAGTTACCCTGGGGATTGATGAGAGTAAAGCCACATATGCCAAAGTCATTGATGTATTAGAGACATATTTCAATCTCTGCAAGAACACTATTGTGGAATGCGTAAAGTTCAATAAATGTAACCAAAGACACGGGGAAGCATCGATGTATTATTTAATTTGTACTGATTAGCAGAAGACTGTAAATACGCTAATCTGAAAGAAGAACTAATTCATGACAGGTTAGTTGTTGGAGTAATGGGTGATGTCCCATGGAAGACTTGACGTTGGCTAAGGTGATTCAATTAAGTAGGCAAGCCGAGGTCAGGAGTTGAATCGATCAGCAATCAGAGAATAGAGAGAGAGAGAGAGAGAGAGTCCAAATCTTAAAGATACAGTTGAATTTGTCAAACATAAAAAGGGAAAATAGAGCGAAGGAGACACATGCGGCATGAAAAGCAATTAATGGTAGCAGCCCAGACTCGCTGTTGCTGGTGAGGAAGAGAAAGTCAGCGGCACGAGAATTGTCCCACCAATGATGCGCAATGTCATTGGTGCAAAAAGATGGGGCATTTTCAGGCAGCATGTTGCAGTAGAATAAACAGGCAGAACACTCATACAAAAAAAGTTTTAAAAGGAAATAGAGTCCATGAAGTTGAAGATTCACAAGACCTTGAGATACCCGTCTTAGGAGAGATTAAGTGGAAACTATTGGAATGCAGAAATCCTGGCAGAAAGTCAAAGGACGCACTTTAAATTAGACACTGATGCAGCAGCTTCAGTCCTTTCAGATGCTGAACCATTGTTAAACACCATTTTACAAAAAGCTACAAGGACTAGGAGGAACAGAGCTGAAAGTTCTGGGAGAATTAACAGCCGCTTTACAGCACAGAGAGAAAGTAATTACTGAAGTACTGTATGTAATTCAAAATCAGAGTTGTTCACTTTTAAGTAGAAAGGCATGTATGGAATTGGACCTAATTTGCAGAATTAGAAGAAATAAAGAATGGTGGAGGTCAATCAGGAGACTTCAGAGCAGAATTTTCATAGTTATTTATAGGGCTGGAAAAGCTGAAAACAGCATTTCGAATAACACTAAGCCCAAAAGCGAAATGAATATGCTTATATACACCGTGAAAGGTTCCACACCCATTACTTCCAAAGTTAAAGAAAGAGATCGACTCAATGGTAAGACAAGGAATCATTTCAGCCGTAAAAGAGCCAACGAGTTGGTGCTCAGGGATGGTACCGGGTCCGAAACCAAATGGTGCCATAAGAATATGTGGTGATCTCACACAACTCAATAAACCTGTGAAAAGAGAAGTCCATCCATTGGTATCAGTAGATAGTTTAGCAAAATTAGGGAAGAGCTCAATATTCTCAAAATTAGATGCTAACACTGGATTCTGGCAAATACCACTAGAAGAGGAGTGTAAGTTTCTCATAACTTTCACAACATTTGGAAGATCCTGTTTTAATAGATCACTCTTTGGAATAACATCAGCATCAGATATCTTTGAAAGAACAATGTCAAAATATGGGGGAGAATTTTCCCCATGTCGGGCGGGCTGTGTGGGCGCGGGCGCGGGCCCGATCGGCGCCCACGATCAGGTCCGCCCCGCCATTTTACGCGGACGGACCAATTAAGGCCCGCCCAGTGTATTTTTCGACTCCCGAGGATAACAGGAGTGCGCGGGCGACGGCGGGTATGCACAGACCGCTGGGTTCAATGGCGACCCGATGGCCTGCTTAAATAAAGGCCTGGCAGCCTTTACAAAGCTGCTCACAATGGTTGGGAGAAGAGCACAGCAGAGGGCTACCGTGCATTGCGCAAGTCTGGAGGGTATGCCAGCAGGGCAGTGTTATTCCGACGAGTGGCTAGCTGCCCTCCTGGAGGAGGTGGCAGTGTGGCGGGAGGTCCTGATTCTGAGGGACAGGAGGCGGAGGCCTCCCCACCTGACCAAACGTGCGTGGGAGGAGGTGGCCGAGAGTGTGAGCTCCCATGATGTGGTGCGGTGCACATGGATCCAGTGTTGCGAAAGGTTCAATGATCTCCTGCGCTCGGGAAGGGTGAGTACCATGTTGGCTGAGGTCACAGTGCAGCCATCACCCTTTCCCCCCAGTAGCATACCCTCCCCGCCCCCCCCCCCCAACCCCCACCCCGCAACTCTGAGTACAGTAACAGCACTGAATCCTTCATGGCATGTATCCCTCGCTGACACACTGGGAGGGGAGCTTCCAGGTGGCGGGGCACCAATTCATCTGCTGGTGTTTGCGCTCCATGTGCTTGAGCCTCCTTGCTTAGCAAAGTGACACCTTGTGGTGCCACATGTGAAGGAGGCAACATTTGGGCAATGGTGCGGGGTGCGGGATCAGCCCTGGCTTGTTTGGGTGAGTGTGCGGCAGCTGCAGGGTGATGAAGAACTGGAGTCCTGCAATGTCCCACTCTGGCTGGGTTGGCAGGGATGCGATGGGAATTCAGGTGCAGGCTGGGCTAATCAATGCTCCTTTTCATAACATAAGAACATAAGAACTAGGAGCAGGAGTAGGCAATTCAGCCCCTCGTGCCTGCCCTGCTATTCAATACGATCATGGCTGATCTCATTTCGGCCTCAACTCCAATTTCCCGCCCTCTCCCCATAACCTTTCAACCCATTACTGATTAAAAATCTGTTTATCTCCTTCTTAAATTTATTCAGTGTCCCGGCATCCACTGCACTCTGAGGTAGTGAATTCCACAGATTCACGACCCTTTGAAAAAAGTAATTCCTCCTCATCTCTGATTTAAATCTACCACCCCTTAGCCTAAAACTATGGCCTCTTGTTCTAGGATGCCCCACAAGGGGAAACATCCGCTCCACGTCTACTTTGTCTATCCCCTTTAGCATCCTATGTACCTCAATTAGATCTCCTCTTATCCTTCTAAACTCTAGCGAGTATAGGCCTAAACTGCTCAATCTCTCCTCATAAGACAAGCCCCACATCTCTGGAATCAATGTAGTGAACCTCCTCTGAACTGCCCCCAATGCAACTACATCCTACTTCAAGTAAGGGGACCAAAACTGTGCACAGTACTCCAGGGTCTCACCAATGCCTTGTACAGTTGCAACAACACTTCCCTATTTTTATACTCTATTCCCTTAGCAATAAATGCCAAAATTCCATTTTCCTTCCTTATTACCTGCTTTACCTGCATACTAGCTTTCAGTGATTCATGCACGAGGACACCCAGATCCCTCTGCGCTGAAGCATTCTGAAGTTTCTCTCCATTTAAATAATAAGTCGCCTTATTATTCTCCCGACCAAAATGGATAACCTTGCACTTATCCACGTTAAACTCCATCTGCCAAATTTTGGCCCATTCACCTAACCTGTCCATATCCATTTACAAATTTCTTATTTCTTCATTACAACTTACTTTCCCACCAATTTTGGTGTCATCTGCAAATTTAGCTATTGTACCTTCTATCCCTGAATCCAAATCATTAATATAGATTGTAAATGGGGCCAAAGGACTGAACGCTGTGGAACCCCACTAGTTACAACCTGCCATCCAGAAAAAGACCCATTTATCCCGACTCTCTGCTTTCTGTTGGTTAGCCAATCCTCTATCCAAGCTAATATACTACCCCGAACTCCATGTGATCTTATCTTTTCAGGAGAAGACTGCGTACAATTCCGCAGAGCGGATGTGGACTGGCGGAGGCCAGGCCCAGTTGGTGATCCTGATATCTTTGGAGCAGCAGGCCATGGGTCTGGAGAGGTGCAATGCCTCCAGGTTCACCGGTGGCGGTGAGGCTGGGGTGCCACGGGGAGGTATGTTTGGCGAGCACTCAGGTCACCATGTGTGTCCCAGAAGCCATGGCACTGCTGAATGCTCAATGATTGAAGTTTGCAACATGGGTTTACCATTGATTATGGAAGGATGAGAGCATAATGATGCGGGGGAGCGGTATGCAAATTGACAGTGTCTGCACTGTAACTAATCAAATGTACTTGATCTTCCTTTCAGCATCACCAGAGCAGGGCCAGGAGGAGGAGACAGAGGGCCTGCCTCTCACCCCTGAGGGCCCAGAGGAAATCCACTCAGCAGCGTCACACCATCTCTGCCAGGTAGGCACCAGCACAGATACTAGCACCTCGGTGGGAATTAGATCTTCGGCTGGTGTCCCGGGGCATGGCGGTGAGGGAACTTCATGCTCACTTGAGATGCGGGCAGAGACAGAGAGTTCCCAGGAGGCCGGCAGTCAGAGGACTGCTGGAGACCAGGAACATGCTCAGTCGGTGGCTGATGATGAATCTCTGGAGTCGTCCGTGCGGCAGCAAACGCTGGAAGTCCAGCAGGGTATGAGGGAGGATCTGGCAGAGATACATGAGGCAATGCGTGGCTTGGTGTCCGTGCTTGAGGAGTCCACGCGGAGCATCACCGATGCAATGAGCCTCATGGCCGAGCGCCATGCTTCCTCCATGGAGAGAGTGGCGAGTCTCGTGGAGAGGCTCCTGCAGGAGACCAATCAGGGCCTCCTGGGGTTGCGCTCGGACATGCAAGCCCTCACAGCGGCATTGGCCTCAGGTGGTCATTGTCCGTGTGGGAGATGGTTTGGGCACCAAGTATCCCAGCTCGGTGCCCATCTATCTACGGTGAGCAGGGAGGTCCGAAGCGACGTCAAGTTGGCGCAGCAGCTGTCTGTCATCCCTGCGGGCTCCTCTCAGGGCACTCCGGATGAGGGCAGCAACTCCTCTGCCCCTCTGCCAGTGACCGTGGCATCTGATGAGGCTGTGGCGACTGAGGTAAAGCCAGCTGTGGAACTGACCGCTCCCTCCCAGGCGGGGCCATCAAAGGCTCCAGAGGACATCCGCCAAGGTTATCGAGGCCAACAGGACAGCACAGTGAGCAGGCTGTCTCAGATGCCAGTGCCAGCAAGGGGTCAGCACCTAGACATAGCACCTGTAAGCGTAAATTTAAGGCACCTTAGGCACACCATGGGTTTCTCACTGGTGCTTTTATGTTGGCCCACAGTAGTTTATCGAAGACTTGGTGTGATGTCCAACACCTTTTTTTTTTGGTGTATGAAGTTACATTTGTTCCCTCAATAAATTTTTAATATGTTGCCATACCTCAGGGTGATTCCTTACTTCTGCTAGTGGACGGGAACCCATGATGTTATGAGTGAGTTGTTTGACATTGAGCTTTATTGACAAGGGCCTTAGTTAATGTTACTATCCAGGCAGATTTAGCACTCAGGTATCGAGTATGGAGCCTGCAGCCCTGGAATGTGTTGAAGGTCCATCTGTGGTGTGCTAGATGAAGATTCATTGGATTAAAGCCTCCCGTGTGTCCCTGCCTTCCTGGACTATGCCCGGGTCAGCGTCTATCCCCTCAGCATTTCCCTGTGTGTGCTCATCCTCGGACTCACTGCTGGACTCTTTGTGTGCAGCCGCAGCCACTGTGTCTATGGCTTCCTCGTCCACTCGCCCCTTTCCAGCGCCAGATTGTGGAGAGCGCAGCATGCAACCACTATCAGCGACACACGATCTGTGGGGTATTGGAGTGCGCCCTTTGAGAGGTCCAGGCATCGGAAGCACATCTTGAGAAGACCAATGGTTCTCCAAGCAGCTGGTATGAGTTTTGAAGTATTCCTGCTCACACAGGCAAGTATCAGTAACTTTCACACTTAAATGCCTGAAAGATAACATTCACGACCTCAATCACCCCTCTTATCCCGCCATGGATGAGGTTTATACAAATGTCTCCTACCCGCCTGCTCATTGCGCCCGTGCTGAAGATCGCACAGGCGCTGAAAAATTGCAGACAATTGCTGCGTCAAGGGCCTTAACTGGGTGATTAATTAATGGCGGGCGTGCATCGGAGAACATCGCGCGCCCACCCTCCTAAATATCGTGATGGTGCGCTCTGACGTCGAGATGCTCGCCTGACATCACCGCGCATCATTTTCCACATCGGTATGCGGGTCCCGCCCCCATACGCCAACGGGAAAATTCTGGCTATGGAATTGTTTGCCTCATGGATGATGTATTGATGCATGGGTCCACTCAAGCTGAGCATGACATGAGAGTGAGAGCAGTGCTGAGAAGACTTCAAGAGACAGGATTGAAGCTCAATAGTAAGTGCGAGTTTTCACAGCCAACAATTAGTTTTCTTGGGCACATAGCGAGTGCATCAGGAATAAAGGTTGATCCACTGAAGACCAGAGTCATAAAAGAATTTGCAGTTCCAAGGAACATCACGGAGTTACAAAGGTTCATGGGAATGGTGAATGAAGTAGCAAAACTTCTAAGAAGCTTAAAAGAGCTCAAAAAGCCATTACGCCAGTTGCTACACTAAGACAATGAATGAGGTTGGGAGGAAGCACATCAGAAATCATTCAAAAACATCAAGGAGAGGTTGATATCATCAGAGATATTAACACATTATGACCCTGATTACCTTCAATAATAGCGGATGATGCATCGGACGCAGTACTTTTTCTGGTACAAAGAGATGGAAAACGCAGAGCAGTCTATTATGCGTCACGGTCATGTGGGCATGTGAGAAATTTGCTGACTATGGGCAGAATTTTCTGAGACTGCTGGTGGTAGGCATGATAGAGGGCGTGCGTGTAAAATATGGCGCGACCTGCTTCATGATGGCATGAAGGCAGGTCGCGATCGTCTGCTTAGGGGTAATGCAGGAGCTGCATGTCTCCTCTGATGAGGAGGACGCCGATGGGGATGAGGGTGAGGGGTCCTCGGTGGTGCTGACAATGGAGATGGATCTTTCACACTGGCTAGACGAGGCAGGCACACTTGGGAGGCCCTCAGATCTGCCAGGTTTGTGGAGGATGATGACGACATGCAGTGAGGCGTCCCCGTAGATTCTCACATTGCAGTTGTGAATGTTTGCTTTCAGTCTAACTTATCGCAGTGTCAATACCCTCTGTGAGAATGCTCCTGTCACGGAGATGCAGTGGAGGCCCTAATAGTTGCTTGATCGCAGGAGGATGATACAACATGCACTGAGGACATGCCATAGATCCTCACATAGCCCCAGAGAATGTCTGACTCCTGTCTGACTCCTATCTCCCTTCAGGATCTGGTGCACAGCATCACTGGTCCCAGATGCTGATGTGATGGGGGCCAGTCCCAGCTTAAAGGTGCTGAGAGCACACAGAGTATTTAGAGAACTCTGTGGTGCCTGTCCACTCCATTCTGGCAGCAATGACCAGCACTGCCGAGGTGCAGGCATCATTAATGTTTCCAAGGAGTTTGAGGCTGGACCATCACTTTGGTCTGAAGGCTGCACAAAGCACAGGGAAGAGGCCCTGGACTGAAAAACCTGCCTTTTATCTTGTGCAGAAAGGTTTCACATCTGAGAGACAACAACGCTGCTCATCAGAACAAGGAGCCATAGGCAGGTGACATTCTTAGGAGTTTATTGACAATAGTGAACAGTGTGTACAAGTGATCAACACCCGTGGCCAGATTCTGAAACTACTTTTACCTAACTTTCCTAACCCTGCCGCTATGTCTTGGTGCTCCCCGGACATCCACAGCAGAGGTGGAGGCAGCCCTGCCTGTGATGAATTTGGCGGGCGTCCTCTGAAAGACTGAGACTTGGAGAGCCCTGGCCTACTTTAGGGGTCCTGCTGTGTGGCAGTGGCACCCTCCTTGGCCTGTGAAGCTGGAGCTGCTGAGGTCACAGGAAGAGGGGATTCGGATGGGCCGGTCATTCCCAGAGTCACCTGGGTGGATGGCCCCGGAGAGTGCAGCTGCTGATCCTCCTCCCTCTGGGTGCCCGAGGGCCCCAGGCTGACTCCGTGAGTGGAAGGGGTAGCTGGAGTGAGATCAAGCTGCCTAGCACCCCTCTCGTGTACACACTGTTGGAGGCCAACTATGGCATCAGTGATGGAGTTAAGCCCGGGCAGCAGTAAAGTCCTGGACCAAGGCCTCCATGGTGGCCGTCATCCTGCCAGTGTTGACCTTGGTGCATTGCAATGCCAGTGCTATCACCTCAGCCTGAAGATGGATGGACTCCTCCAATGTGCCTTGCAATCTGAGGAGTGCAGCAGACATCCTTTCCTGTTGTTCCTGAGTTTGCCTTTGCAGCTCCAGCAACGGTGACATGACCGAGTCCAGAGGCTCATCATCTGATTCAGACTCAGCAACGTTCTGGCCTCCAGCAGTCCTCCGAGTTCCGGGGACCTGGGAAGGCCCTGTCTCTGCCTGCTGTGGATCAGACTGTGCGATGTGCTCACCAGATTGTGATCCCGAGGCTCCACCTAGGTGTGTGCCTCTGGCCTGGTGGACAGTGTGGGCGAGCGCTGTGACAGGACTTCAGGGAGGGTACCTTCAGACTTCTCTTCAGAGGTTTCTTTGGATATTGATTGGAAGCCCTGGGCCATGGACTCTGTTGGCTGTTTCCTAGATCTACCTGCGAAAGCAAGGGGAGATAATTAATACATGGCAGTGGCCTGTGAAACAGGACACATCACTCACAGCATGGTTGTCTGATGGATGTTGCACTGCTGGATCCTCACGTGATAGAGCAGCGCTGACCTCACCATCAGCACAGGACCGGTCCCAGTCATTGCCGGCCAGCTGGATGGCTCTGTTTTTGAATTCTGTTAGAACTTTGATTTCTGGCATCCCTCCACCTGTATGTGACCTTTCCCTCCTGTTGTGAGCCAGCTTATCCTGCATGAATAGATATGGGGAGAGTGTATCAGGACTGCTGCTGGGCCAGATGATAAGTATGCCTGGCCTGTGTGGGCGGGTTGAGGACAATGATGGTGAAAGAATGAATGTTGATGCCCCTTGCATTGGCTGTGAGTGAGGGCCCTGTGGGTGTGTGATGCGTTTGTGAGTGTGTGAGTTGGGAGTGTTGAAAAGAGTGACTTACCCTGGCGGAATGGAGGAGATCATTCATCCTTTTGTGGCACTGAGTGGCTGTCCTCCTCTGCAGGGCATTCGCGCTGACCACTGCTGCCACTACATCCCAAGCTGGGTTAGTAACATTGCTACCCATCCTGTGGCCAGAGTGGGAGGTGGAGGAAAGTACACCCCGGCGAGCCTCCACAGCATCCAGCAATTGCCCGAGGGATCCATCGTTGAAGCGGGGGGGGGCTGCAGTATTTTTGCCTTTGCTGGCCGTCTCTCCTGGACAGCGTTGGTGAGCTGGTGGCAGTGAGCGCTTTGCTGGCGGCTGCCTTTTAAAGATGGCGGCCGGGCATGGTGCAATAATGGGGTGAAGGCGAGCGGGCGAATAAGAGCCCACCGCAATGGAAACAGCGTGTTTCCTGGGAACGCATAAATAATGAGGTGGGCTTGGGAAGATATGGCGTGAAAACCCGCCATTATTGTCAGTGGGTAGGACTCCATTTTACCTGCCCGCTTACCGCACTGAGTGCAATTCTGGGAAAATTCCACCCTACATCTTAGATCTTCACATTATGATAGAAACAGGCGATAAACCTTTAGTCACACTATTGAATTTGAAAGAGCCTGGAGCAATGCCATCAAGAATCCAAAGGTAAGATTGATGAGGTTTGATACTCGTACGGTATATGTTCAAGGGAAACAACAGAGCACAGCAGATGCATTATCATGCATTGAAACAGAGAATCCAGAGATATGCAATATTGAATTTGTGGAAGAAATTGAAGAAGTTGCTATAACAGTTCATACATTACTGGTAACTTCACAAAGATTGAGTGAAATCAAAGAGGCTCAAAAATCAGACGAGGAATGTAAGAAGTTAAGAGAATTTTGCATTAGAGGATGGCCAACATATATACCACATAGTCCTAGCTTGAGACCATATTTCAAGCAGCGAGCACATTTGGCAGTGATCAATGATTTACTGGTATACGATGATAGAATAGTAATCCCAAGAGCATTGAGGCGTGAAATCAAGGTCATTTAGGTATTACCAAGTACAAAGCACGATATTTGGTTTTGTAGTGAAGGTTGAGAGGGTACCTGATAGAGATGTATAAGATTATGAAGGACATAGGATGGATAGGAAGGCGCTTTTTCCATTAGTAGAGGGGTCAATAACCAGGGGGCATAGATTTAAGGTAAGACGTAGAAGGCTACGAGGGGAGTTCAGGAGAAATTTTTCTACACAGAGGGTGGTGGGAGCCTGGAACTCACTGCCTGAAAGGGTGGTTGAGTCAGAAACTCTCGTAACATTTAAGAAGTATTTAGATATTCACTTGCATTGCCATAGCCCCCAGGGCTTTGGGCCAAGTGCTGGAAAATGGGATTAGTGTAGTCAGATCTTTGTAGACCGGCGGGGATACGATGGGCTGAATGGCCTCCTTCTGTGCTGTAAATGTTTATGAGTCTATGAGAACAGGTTTGGATCAGAGATCAGTTGAAATTTAAAGCAATAGTGGAGAAATCACCACATCCGAGATCTTACATTGGCCAGATGGAACAGGGCACATTGAAAAGAAACAGAAGAGCTTTGAATGCTATTAAACAACAGCATGAAAATCAGAATCCAAAGAAGTGCAATCATCGGAAATGAACGAAAACACTGAAGCAGGGATCCTGAACCATCTATGAGTTCGAATTCTGCTCAACAGCATCCAGAGAACCAACAGCAGAAAAAGAATCCCTACAAACAAGAGAAAAATGAGGTGCAGTAGACTATTGAAGGTACCACAACACTTATTGGTGAAAGAGAAGGTGAGAATCTCAAAACAAGAAACGGAGGAAGGAGAGAGAAGAGAGAACATGGAGAGAGAAAGAAATAATGTTTACCTAAGGTAGAAAAAAGAGGCTACTTGTCCTATAAGACTTCAAGAATCTGTAAATATGTTAAAATAAATGTTAAGAGTGTTTATAGTTAGCAGTCCTCAGAAATCATTGAAAACTACACCAACTCAACAATACAATAATATAGAATCCTCAGCTGAGGGAAAAGGAAGACATGTCTGAAGCGCTGTTATGGAAGGTTACATCATTAGGACAGATGCGATGGAGGTGGAGACACTTGGAGAATGGAATGGATTCTTTACACGGGGCAAGGTATGAGGAAGTGTAGTTGAAGTAGATGTCAGAGTTGGTGTGCTTATAATGAATATTAGTAGAGTGCCTATCCCCAGAAATTGAGACAGGGTAGTCAAGGAAGGGAACTGTCAGAGATGGACCATGTGAAGGTGAGAGAAGGGTGGAACTTGGAACAAAAGTTGATTAACTTTTCCAGTTCTGGGCAAGAGCCGAAAACATAGTGAAAAAAGAGTTGGGTGAGGGGCCCTGTCAAGAAACTATTATATTTTTCCTAATATTATTGTGGGGTATTTTAAAGCAGGCTAATGTGTGTGTGTGTGTATGGTCCCATATGTGTGACTAATTTAATTAAACTAGAGACGATTAGACTGCAAGGTTTAAATTATCAAAGAGGTGAGGTGTAAAACAGGTGTATGAAGTGGACATAAGAAAAGCTAGGTTGTGGTCAGCAGAGATGGTGTGAATGAAATTTGCATTTTTAGATAAGTGGAGAAGTGTTTGATTTTCAAAGGGACATGGGAAATGTTTACAACTGGCAAGATAAGTAAGGCAAAGTGATTACGTTTATTGTTCCCAAAAGTACTGGCCGTAATGAGAACATGAAGGATCTTTCTATTCTGGGGAAAAGTAACTTCTGAAGACAAGTTGAAACAATGGGATTTACAGATCAAAAAAGGGATAAAATGTATTTAAAGAAGGATGGAAGGCTGTGTGAGGTGTGGCCATGTAAGATCTTGAAAGGTGACTGTGTGAAACAGACTTGGGGGGAGAAAGCCTCCAGCCACCCTGTAGAAGTTTGCTGTTCCAGTAACCAAAGTTGTGTTAAAAACCTTTGGAAGTCCATGGTCCAGTGGGTGCTTGTAGTAAAATGGCTGGCTGAGTTTATAAACGCGGGCCAGAATTTCACATCCCATGGGCAGGCGTGTGCCAGACCTGATCGGGCATAAAATCGCACCAGAAGATGTCGGGCGACCGTCCCGACGTCATCCCGTCCCCGAGCAATATTTCACTTGGCGGCCGCGCGCAAAAGTCAGAAGTGTGCCCGTCGACAATGAAGAGGGCAATTAAGCCCATTAACGGCGCAATTGTCTCCAATTTTTCGTGGCCGGTCCAACCTTACGGATGGCGGATGGGTGAATTGGCCCGGTGGACTTTGCATTTTTTATCAAACGCCATGCAAGGGCTGGCTGAGCTTTCTGTTATTGAATAAAATAAAAATAAAGACCCGTGGACAGCATTTTTATCATCTATATGTCCAGCTGCGTGATTGTGATGCTTGGACATTTTTTTCCTGATCTTCCAAACTTTATTTCATGGTTTTCGGGTCTGCAGCTCCCTGAGGCAGCTCTCTGCCTACAGAGAGCTTTCTCTCAGCGCTCGCCCGCACCCACGGAAATGTCATCGCCCACCCTACTCCCACCCCCACTCTGGCAGCACTAGGCCTTTCAGTGTGCGTTTCACACTGGTTGGCTGTTAAATAGCCAGCCAGTGTGAAATCACGGTCAGGGCCGATTGCGCTCAGCGGTCTGTTTCCCAACCACTTCTGGGCCTTCCGTTCGCACCTGGCCTCCGAGTTGAAAATTCAGGCCTTGGAACCTATTTGGACTGTTGCCTTAAAGTGTAGTTGGGAGTCTGGTTAAATAGAAATTTTAAGAACTGTTATAACTGTGTAACTGTAATCTTGTGTGTGTTTCAGTTCCTTCGTCTTTTGTTGATAAATGTTTTAATTTAATCTTTAAAATCTCTAAAGGTGGTAGTGGATTCATTACTTCTGACTTGAGTGCTCAAGCCTTCTCGTAATAAATACAAATTGCAAAATCATTGCGATAGCGTGACCAAGTTTCCCTTGTGGATTTGGTCAGCTTGGCAAATACCACCTGCCATAGCATAACAAAATTGGGGGCTCTTTGTGGGATTTTTGAAATTCCTTGATTGGCTTGGAGTTGGTGAATTGTAAGGCTACGAGTACGAGAAGAACATTGAACTCAGGAGTTGGTGTTGAGGGATTTTAAAGTGGTTAGACTGCAAAAATGGCTTTAACAATTGCTAAGGCTTTTCTGGGAGCAGAAGATGTAACCCTGATTGGTTTACAAAAAGTAACTAAGGCATAGTCAGCAGATTTGGCAGAGAAGTTGCAGTTAGAATTAACCACAAGGGCAAAGAAAGCAGACATAATTGAAGTCATAGTGCAGCATTTGAATCTGGAAGGGATGACAGGAACTAATGAGTCACAGTTGGAGGTAGTAAGTAAGACTTCAATTGCAAATGAAAAATCTTGAATTGGAGGCCAAAGAGAGGGAAAATGAAAATGAGAGAGCATTTCAAAGGGAAATGGAAATGAGAATACCTGACCTTCAGAGGGAGAAATTAGCAATGGAGGAAAGAGAAAAGGAAAGAGGAAGAGAATATCAACTCAATAGGCTGGAAGTTAAAGAAAAAGATCTCAGATGCTGAGGCAAGTTCTGATGTAGAAACAACCACTATTAACCCAAAACCTAGTGGGGATATGTTTAAATTTGTGCAGGCTCTTCTGAAGTTTGAGGAAAGAGATGTAGAGGCATTCTTTATTTCATTTGAGGAGATAGCTAAGCAAATGAAATGGCCACAAGAAATCTGGACACTGCTTTTACAAGTTAGGTTGGTAGGTAGAGGTCATGAGGTATATGCATCACTGTCAGAGGAAGTATTGATGGATTATGAGACAGTAAAAATGGCTATTTTTAGTGCACGAGTTGGTTCCTGTGGCATACAGGCAGAAATTTCAGAATGTAAGGAAACAGCCTGGTCAGACTTATATTGAGTTTGTGAGAGTAAAACAAAGTAATTTTGACCGATGGATACGGGCATTAAAGATAGAGACAACATATGCAGCTCTTTGAGAAGTAATTCTTTCGGGAGAATTTTAAGATTCAATTCCTTCAGTAGTTAGAACTCATATCGAAGAACAGAGGGTTAAAACGGCTAGGCAAGCAGCAGAGATAGCTGATGATTATGAGATAGTCAATAGATCTGAACCTTTCTCTTATCACCCTTTTAAATCCAAGAAGGGTAGGGAATGGGAAGGTGAAAGGGAGGCAGGTAGCCAAGGAGGAGAAAGAGCAGTCGGAAATTTTCAGGAAGTTTCTCCTCAGGCCAAAAAGGAGGGTGCTGAAGGTAGAAGTGTCACCTGAAGACTTAAATGTTTTCACTGTAATAAGATGGGGCACATGAAGTCAATGTGTTGGAGGTTACAGGGAAAACCTATTACAGTAGTTGAAACACAGAAAAGTCCTGGAAATAAAAGTATGGCGGGTTTTGAGATCCAGGAGCAAGAGAAACCAATGTTTTGTGTATAGGTGAAACAGGAAGAATCAGTGGTAGGTAAAGAAGTGGAAACATGTTCACAATTTACCCAAGGGAGTTCTGAAGAGCAGGTTACAGAAATGTTTAAAGATTTTGTGTGTGATGGGAAAGTCTTTCCATGTGGACAGTGGGGTGCAGGCAAAGATATTAAAATTTTAAGGGGCACAGGGGCTAGCCAATCCTTAATGTTATGAGATAGTGCTATTTGTTGTCCAGAGGGAGTATTGCAGGAAAAAGTGGTAATAAGAGGAATTCATGGCAATGCTAAACCTATTTCATTGTGTAAGATAAATTTAAAGAGTAAGTTGAAAACAAGTGAGATGATTGTTAGAGTAGTGGAAAAATTGCCCATTGCAAGGGGTTCAATTTATCTTAGGTAATGATATAGCTGGGTCACAGATGTTGGTGATGCCTACTTTGGTTGAGCAGCCTGTGGAGATGCATTCAACAGAGATGTTGCAGGAAGAACATCCTGGATTGTTTCCAGCTTGTGTAGTAACAAGATCACAAACTCAGAGGTTGAAACAGGAGGAGGAGGAATCTAAAAGGCAGGGGAAGGATGCTGACCTCCAATAAGCTGGATTTGTCTTTGAAAAGATTGTGCAGGAAGAGAAGGTTGAAGAGAATGAGGTGGAAGTGTTTAGCTCCATGAAATTGGTAGAGTTACAGCAGAAGGATTCATGAAATAAGAAGTTATATCAGATAGCTTATTCGGAAACAGAGGCAGAATGTATTCCAGAATGTTATTACCTGAAAGGTAATGTGTTAATGAGGAAATGGAGGCCACCTCATATTCCAGCAGATGAGAAGTGGGTGGTAGTACATCAAATAGTTACACCATCTGGATACGGAAATGAAATATTCAGAGTAGCTCATGAAATTCCAATAGCTGGACATTTAGGGATTAGGAAAACTCAGGTGAAAATACAAAAACATTTTTAATGGCCTGGACTGCATAAATATGTAGCCAACTTCTGTAGACCATGTCCCGCATGCCAGGTGATAGGAAAACCTCAATCAGTGATTAAACCTGCACCCTTAATTCTGATTCAAGCATCTGAGAAACCTTTTACCAAGGTCCTGATTGATTGTGTAGGGCCGTCCCTAAGACCAAAAGTGGAAATCAGTGCTTGCTGACAATCTTGGAAGTGCCTACTAGATTTCTGGACGTGTACCTTTATGAACTATTACAGCAAAGACAATTGTAGAGGAGTTGACCAAATTCTTTACAAGATATGAGTTACCAAAAGAAATACAGTGGGATCAAGGTTCGAATTTCATGTCGCAGCTGTTTAAGGAAGAAATGAACAGCCTGGGGATAAAACAGTTTAAGTCATCAGCTTACCATCCTGAATCACAAGGTGCTTTAGAGAGATGGCTTTAAACTTTATAAACTATGATGAGGGCTTATAGTCAAGACTACCCATAGGATTGGGATTGGGTGAGTCCATTCTTGTTATTTGCTTTTAAGGATGACCCTAATGAATCAACATGATTAAGTCCTTTTGAATTAGTCTATGGTCATGAAGTAAGGGGACCACTTAATTGATTCAGGAGAAACTAGTGGGTCACAGTTCAAAAACTATTCTCCTGGATTATGTGGCAAAAGATTGAGATTCAGAGAAAGATTGAACACAGCATGTGAGTTAGCTAAGGAACATTTAAAGATATCACAGCAGGGAATGAAGACAAATGCAGATAAGAAGGCAAAAGCTTGTAGTTTTGTTGCTGGAGAAAAGATGTTAGTTTTGTTACCAGTGTCAGGTGAACCATTAAAGGCGAGGTTTAGTGGGCCTTACAGGATTGGAAAAAGACTGTAAACTATTTAATAAATACTCCAGATAGAAGAAAGAAGCAGAGGGTATGTCATGTAACTATACTTAAAAAGTACTTTGACAGGGAAGACAACCAAAAGGAGATATTAGTCGTGGTAGATAAGGAGAAAGAGGTAGAAACGAAGGATTCTGAAATTGACTTTCCTCTTACCAAATTGGACAATGAGGGAGTACTTAAAATTTAAAATGTAATATTGAGTTACCTTCCAGGCAAGTGTCAATGTGATTTGGAAAAGGTATTGCAGTCACACAAAGCTATTTGTGGGAATAAACTGGGGAAAACAAATTTAGCTACACATGACATGGATATGGGAGATTCAGTTTCAATAAGGCAACATCCTAATAGATTAAATCCAGCAACATTATCTCAATACAGAACAAATCAAATTCATGCTTCAGAATGGCGCCATAGAGTCTAGTTTCAGTAACTGGAGTTCACCTTTTGTGATGGTGCCGAAATCGGATAAAACACAAAGACTGTGTGTGGATTATCGAAAAGTAAATGCAGTGACAAAAGTGCATTCATATCCTATTCCATATTTGGAAGATTGTATTGGGAGGTGGGACAATCAGAGTTTATCACAAAGATTGACTTGCTGCGAGGATATTGGCAAGTACCGTTATCGGAAAGTGCAAAAGCTTTTGTAACACTTGATGGACTATATCAGTTTAAAGTTATGCCATTTGGGATGAAGAAGCACCAGCAACAATTGTGGCTGTTTATGTTGATGACTTGGTAGTTTTCAGTCAGACGTGGGAGGAGCATTTATAACATCTAAAAGAACTGTTTGATCGACTGCAAGAAGCTAATTTGGTGGTGAACTTGGCTAAGAGTGAATTTGCAAAGGCACAAGTTAAATCTCTAGGCCATACCATTGGACATGGTTAGGTGGCCCCAAGAGATGTGAAAGTAAAAGCCATTGTGAATTTCCCAGTGCTTACAACAAAACAGAAAGTTTTGAGATTTCTGGGCATGAGTGGATTGTACCAAAAGTTTGTACCAAATTTGAGTAGTGTGGTTGCTCCATTGACTGAACTACTGAAAAAGAACACAAAGTTTCAATGGACACGGGAGTGGCAGAATACATTTGACAGTTTAAAAACTGTGTTGACTACTGCACCAGTTTTGGCAGCACCTAATTATGTCAAGTGGTTTAAGTTTGCAATTGATACAAGTGATTTATTGGTGCTGTGTTGTTCCAAGAAAATGAAACAGGAATTGAAAAGCCGGTAGGGTATTTTTCATGTAAGCTGAATGTACGTCAGAAAAGATACTCAACCGTTGAAAAAGTGACTCTAGGTCTGGAGTTAGCACTGCAGCATTTTGTGGTTTGTGTTGCAAGCAATTCTTCAGAAACAATTGTTTATACAGACCACAATCCTTTAAAATTTCTGGACAAATTTCGAGACTGAAGTGCAAGACTATTCAGATGGAGTTTATTACTGCAACTGTTTAATTTATAGATTGTACATGTGTCTGGATGAGAAGTTTTAACCGTGGATGCATTGTTAAAAGTTTAAAGTTGAAAGGAAATTGGGCTTTTGACTGGACTGAAATGACCTCTGTTGATATGAAGGATTTGTATATATTGTTATGTAAATACATATACCTGCTCGTGTAATAGTTTTGTGTATATAGATAAGTATAGTAAGCAATGTAAGACGGGTTGAGGAAAATGAAACTGTCTTTTAAAATTATGACGGTTCATTTTCCAAAAGGATGGAGGTGTCAAGAAATTATCATATTTTTCCTAGCATTATTGTGGGATATTTTAAAGTAAGTTTCTGTGTGAGTGTGCATGTGTGTGTGTATGGTTCTGTGCTTGTGGCTAATTTAATTAAACTAGAGACGATTAGACTGCAAGGTTCAAATTATCAAAGAAGTGGGATGTAAGATAGACGTGTGAAATGGAGATAAGTAAAGCTAGGGTGAGGCCAGCAGAGACAGTCGGAATGAAATTTGCTTTTTTTTAGATAAGTGGAGAAGTGTTTGAATTTCAAAGAGACATGGGAAATGTTTATAACTGGAAGATAAGTAAGGCAAAGAACATTTATTGTTCCCAAAAGTACTGGCCATAATGAGAACACGAAAGATTTTTCTATCCTGGGAAAAGTAACTTCTAAAGACAAGTTGAAACAATGGGATTTATAGATCAAAAAGGGATACAATGTATTAAAAGAAGGATGGAAGTCTTTGTGAGGTGTGGCCATATGAGATCTTGAAAGGTGACTGTGTGAAGCAGACTTGCGGGGGAAGAGCCTCGAGACACGCTGTAGAAGTTTGCTGTTCCAGTAATCAAAGTTGTGTTAAAAATCTTTGGAAGTCCATTGTCCAGTGGGTGCTTGTGGTAAAATTGCTGCATGACTTTATACATTCTGGATGACTTCATTCCTTCACTGTCGCTGGGTCAAAATCCTGGAACTCCCTCCCTAACAGCACTGTGGGTGTACCTACACCCGCTGGACTGCAGCAGTTCAAGAAGGCAGCTCATCACCACCTTCTCAAGAGCAGCTAGGGATGGGCAATAAATGCTGGCCCAGCCAGCAAAGCCCACATCCTGTGAATGAATAATAATGAAAAACAAACATTTGGAATCTATTTGGACTGTTGCCTTGATGGGAGTGTGTAGTTGGGAGTCTGGTTAAGTAGAAATTTTGGGAACTCTTATAACTGTCTAATTGTAATCCCGTGTGCGTTAAAGGTTGTTCTTCTTTTGTTAATAAATGTTTTAATCTGATTTTTAATATCTCTAAAGGCGGTAGTGGAATCATTACTTCTGACTTCAATGCACAAGCCTTCTCATAATAAATGCAAATTACAAAATCATTGTGATAGCATGGCCAAGTTTCCCTTGTAGATTTGGTCAGCCTGGCAAATATCACCTGATATATAATAACAGCCCTGAGTAGAACTGGAACAAGGCATGTTCCTTGTCACTGGAATTTGAGGTGGTGCCTGTATCCACCAGATTTCTATCCACGTAACAGCATCGACAATCATCACACCTTAGCAGATCCTGAGTTCTTGCACAATGCCCCTTGTGAAAATTCTCAGTCAGAAACAGATGGATACTTCTTCTGCCCACCATCCTAAGTCCTGACAGCTATTTCGGGTATGTTTGGGGAATTTACAGGCTCCCTCAGGAATCCTGTTGGATGCGTCTCTGATAGGTCCAGTGAAATGTGGAGAGAGCAAGGATAGCTGTATTCCTGGCTCCATGTGGGCCACACAACAGGAATCAACTTGCAATCCATCACAAGGGGCATTGTGAACTCAGGATCTGCTAAGGTGGGATGATTGTAGAAAAATAAAAATGCACCTTAAATTCCTTGATTTAGGGTGGAAAACTGTATATCCAGATTTGCCGATGATACAAAGACCAGCAGCAATGTAAGCAGGGGAGATGGAAGTGTAACAGAATACACTTTTACAAAGGGTGGTAAAAGGTTAGAACTCTCTTCACAAACAGCAATTGATGCTAGATCAATTGTACATATAAAGCTGAGATTGATGGACTTTTGTTTGGCAAAGGTATTAAGGGATATTGGGTAAAAACAAATGTATGGAGCTCAGTTGCAGATCAGCCATGATCTCATTGAGTGGAGGAACAGGTTCGAGGGGCTAAATGACCTCCTCCTGTTCCGATGTTCCTCTGTCCTATGTTCCTATGCTCCCAAGCAGCAATGGCAGGTTGCTGTCCTTTGATTCTGGCTCCTCTTCTGGCTGGATGCTGTTGTTGTTGCTATAGCTACGGGCATTCTCTTCTATATGTTAATTATCTTGTTGCTGGAATCACCATTGCTATCATTTCAGGAAGCTAGAGAATGCCATCAAGCTAAAGAGAGCCATTTCTTGAACAGAGCCATTGTGAAATCCTCCTGGTAAAGCGAGGCATCAGAGTGGAGTCATTTTCAGCAGTGAGCGCTGCTGAACCTCAAAAAGAACAATTCATGGAAAATACTACCATGATCATGAAAGCGCCTAAAAGCTGTGCTGCCAGATGTTTAGTGACCTCATCAGTTCAGCCAAGTAAGTTAACCAACTTTACTTTCTGTTAGTGCACCGTGCTTAGCATGTATGGCTCTAACAACTAACCTCAAAGAAACAGGACTTTTCATTCTTTTGAATCTTAGCCTAAAGTTGCTGTGAAGTACACTTTACATCCCCACCTGGTAAATGTTCACATCTTTACAAAAGCATTCAGACCAAAAGAATCTTTTGTAGCTAAATGTTGTACGTACATGTCCTCATGCCCACTATGGGCTGTGTGCTGATACTTATGTATTATTGGACTCATCTTAACAATTGAATTGTCTCACTTCTTCTATTCTGGGTGCAGGAGAAGACAGCTCATAACAACAACAGGAAGAGGTTCCTCTAATATTCACCCTGTACCTCATATGAGAAGGAAGCTCTCCAAAACCTGTGCGGGAAGCCACTGAGTCTGTTAAAGATGAGAGATGGAGAATGTTAAGGTGAATACTTACAAGGTAATGGTTAGGCTACAGTTAGAGCTAGCATTCCATTATAGAAAGTACATTAAAGGCATGCAAAGAGTATGAACTCACTCCGATGACACTGGGAATGGGAAACTATAGTTATGTGAAGTAACATGAGATATTGGACTACTTTCATTGGCACAGAAAAGGTTAAAAGAAGATTGAATAGAGTTTTTTTAATTAAGAAAAGTTTTAATGAAAATACTATTTTCTCTAGTTGGGGAAAATTATGAGAGTCATCAATTAAAATTATGACTTAGAGACTGAGGAGACTAGGAGCAAATGCTTTATAAGGAAAGCTGCTGGAGTGTGGGATGCTTTACCACAAGGATTTGTGCAAAGTACTGTTTAGTCAGACTGTCGTGCTGTTATTGGCTGTTGCATTCTTTCTCAGTGAAGTGTGAATAAGGCAGCTGAGGCTTTTAGAAAAAAGGGAATTCATCAAAGAATTGATAAAAGAAGCAGCCAAAGAAATCACAAAAGCAAGAAAGAGAGAGAACCTATCATCCACACCAGATAACTTATGAGAATGTGAGAGAGATTTGAGTCAGTTCACAAATGAGAGAGTTTGAGAGAAGAATGTATGAGCTAGCTAAGGCCAGGAGATCGCTGTGGCAGAAATTTACCCCATTGTTGTACTTTTCCAATATATTTTACATAATACTTTCAAAGAAAGCGATGGGATTTAAATACTTTTTAGTATTCAACACTCTCTTCACCACATTAGTATTACCACTTCATCCTCAGCACTCTCATTCAAAGGGGAGGGCCCACCATCCATGGTTAACTGAAAAAGTTAAAGACAGTATCAAACTTAAAGAAAAAGCATATAATTACACAAAGACGGGTGGCAGGTCAGAAGATTGGAAAGAATATAAAGAACAACAAAGAATGACAAAAAGATTAATTAAGGAGAGAAAAATTAGAGTACGAGAGAAAGCTAGCTAGTAATATAAAGATGGAAAGTAAGAGTTTCTATAGATATTTAACGAAAAGAGTTAACAAAGTGTGCATTGGCCCTATAGAAAGCGTGTCTGGGGAATTGATAATGGAAAGTTGGGAGATGGTGGATGAATTAGACAGGTATTTTGCTTCGGTCTTCACAATAGAGGATACAAGTGACATCCTGGAAATAGCTGTAAATCAGGAAATGGAAGGGAGGGAGGAACTCGGGAAAATTACAATCACCAGAGAAGTGGTATTGAGTAAATTGTTGGGGCTGCAGCCTGACAAATCCCCAGGTCTGGGTGGACTTCACCTCAAGGTCTTGAAAGAAGTGGCTAGTAAGATAGTTAATGCATTGGTCTTAACTTTCCAAAATTCCCTAGATTCGGGGAAGGTTCCATTAGTTTGGAAAAGAGCAAATATAACTCCTTTATTCAAAAAAGGAAACTATAGGCCAGTTAGCCTAAAACCTGTCATAGGGAAAATGTTTGAAGCTATCTTTAAAGGCATTATTGCAGGGCACTTAGAAAAATTCAAGGCAATCAGGCAGAGTCAACATGATTTTGTGAAAGGGAAATCATGTTTAACCAATTTATTGGAGTTCTTTGAAGGAGTAACATGTACTGTGGATAAAGGGGAACCAGTGGATGTACTGGGCATCAGACTGATTTATTAACTAATTTTTTGCTTAATTGTAACCCTATTCATTCAGTGGGCTAGTAAACTGGTTCACCATCCCAGTGTCATTCTGGAATCCAAAGATAGCCACCAACCTACCCTTCCAGGTCAAAGAGTCTTTTTAAACCTTTCTCCCCTTCCTCCTCCAAACCCTACCAACAACAAGTGCAAGAAGCTTATGGACTTTATTGTCACAAAGATTGCAATCATCTGTTCAGCTGCTTGCCTTCCACTAGTTCACTTGGCCAAAATTCCTTTAAGGTTCCCCCTGCCCTGGCTCTGAACTCATTTCTCTCTCTATAGTTTCTCTGCTGTCTCTCCTTTTGCACTCTCCAAGCTCGTCTTATCCATGAGATCCACTTGCTGCTCCCTTAGCCCTTTTTCCACCAAACTGCTGATCAGGCAGCTTCCCTTCCTGACCCTCATGTTAGCTGATATTGTTAATTGCTCCCTCTCCCCAGGTTCTGTAAGCCTCTCCTTCAAATCAGTTGTCATCAACCCCACTCTCAAAAAAACCTACCTCTGATCATCCCATCCTTACAAACCACCAGCCCATCTCCAGCCTCCCTTTCCTCTCCAAAATCCTTCAACATTCTGTTTCTTTCCAAATCTGTTCCATGTTTGAATTCATCCAATCAGGCAAATCTGTTCCATGTTTGAATTCATCCAATCAGGCAAATCTGTTTCATGTTTGAATTCATCCAATCAGGTTGCATTACTGAACCAGCCCTTATCAAAGTCTAAATGACACCCTATGTGACTATGATCATGGTAAACTATCCCACCTCAACCTGTCTGCAGCCTTTGACACAGCCAACCACATCATCCTCCTCCAAGGCCTGTCCACTGTTGTCCAGGTGGTTGGGACTGCTCTCACCTGGTTCCATTCTTATTTTTCCAATTGTATTCCAATTCTCACTTCCATTACTTTTGGTATGTCCCAAGGATCTTTCCTTCGCTCTCTCCTATTTCTCATCTGCATGCTGCCCCAGGTTCCAAAAATAAGGTGATGCGCTCAACTCTACCTCACCACCACCACTCTCGTCCCTCCCATTGCCTCTGATTTATCAGACTGCTTACCTGACATCCAGTACTGGATGAGTGAAAATTCCCTCCAATTAAATATTGGGAAGACTGATGCCAATTTCCCCCGCCACAAACACTGCTGCCTAGCCAACAGCTCCAACCTGGCAAATGTCTGAGCCTATTTGAGCCTCAGTCCTGATGCCAGACTATTCACAACCTTGGTGTTGTATCTGATATGAAGATGAGATTCAGACTACATCAGTGGCGGATTTACATTTTGTGCGGCCCTGTGTTCAGCTTCATTTTAGGCCTCCCCACTCCCCAAGGACCACCTCCCCCTCCCCTAACTGGGACATGAAGGCAGAAGCCAAGAAAATGCACAAATTGATCAGTGCTTCAAGACTTGTAAAAACATGCCGGTATGAACAATTGCCATGTTGAAATCCAAGCTTATCTCTTTTTGCTTTGAAGAGACTGGAGTATTTGCCTGTCAGGATCTTGTGTACTGTTTTCATTTTCAATGTGAAATTACAGGCTGGTAAACAAGTAAAAATAAGGACATCAAGTACTTTGAAACACTGAAGTGTCGGTGGGTAACAGTTAATTTTCACAGGCTGCTGCTTCACAGCCATTTATGGGGATACATTCCCAGATTCAGTAGAAGTCGAAGTGTCTCAGTGGACCACATGGGTTGAAAGAACTCGAACTGCATGGTGTATACCACTGAACTACCCAGACCTGAATGCCCCTGGTTCCATTTGAGATTAGACTGAGCTGATCTCAGTTTGTCACTAGTGAGCCTATCACCAGCAAATGCAGGGAGGAATCAGCCTGTGATTGGTTGAATAGCTCCACTGCATTTTTCAAACAGCAGACCGGTCAGTCAGTCAGTCATGGCTGTGCTGGAAAGGCTGGACTGACAGTTTAATTTAACCCTCAGAGACCTCGTGTTCTTTTGCCGATATCTCACGGTTGGGTTCTGGAGGAGGAAATTCTGTTTGGTTCCGAGAATTAACAGGAGGGAATGTTTTAATTGACAGTAGTGCAGCACTCCCTCAGTACTCCACAGCAGTATCATTGTAGACTTTGTGCACAACTACCTGCCTCGGGAGCGAGAGTGCCATCCTGCTGATCCAGGGCTGACATCTACTGCCAAGTGAGGCCAGATATTGACTTTATATATTTTTTTTATTCATTCACAGGCTTTGCTGGCTGGGCCAGCATTTATTGCCCATCCCTAGTTACCCTTGAGAAGTTGGTGGTGGTGAGCTGCCTTCTTGAACCGCTCCAGTACATTTGGTGTAGGTACACCCACAGTGCTGTTAGGAAGGGAGTTCCAGGATCTTGACCTAGTGACAGTGAAGGTACGGCGATATATTTCCAAGTCAGAATGGTGGGTGACTTGGAGGGGAACTTCCAGGTGGTGGTGTTCCCACCTAGCTGCTGCCCTTTTCCTTCTAGGTGGTAGTGGTTGTGAGTTTGGAAGGTGCTTTCTAAGGAGCTTTGGTGAATTTTGCAATAATGGGCCGTAGAAATCGAACTGACATGTGTTGACCCTGAAACTGATGCTCATGATTCCAAAATGAACCACGTTACTATACTCGCTCCAGAAAGGGCTGGGGACATGGGAAGAGAGGCATGTGTTATTTCAGTAGAAGATATTGAACTGAATATAATGCTGAAGTGAATAAGGACCAGGAGTTATATAATTAACAAGCAGATGGTTCTCTACATCTGAACTCATGCTATTAATGTGGGGAATGCTATCAAGGGGTTCACGTGGGAGCTGAATGTTGTAATCCTCTCTTGGGTATTGACATTTTCTGAAATGTTTGTGCACCATTTACTTAATTGGCTGTTGTAATATCTCTCATTGCATCAGGGTGATTGTAGCTGGTACATGTCATTACATCAACCCATGAGGTTCTGCAGAATTGTAGTTTCGCTCCTGCTATTTGCAACAAACTTCAAATTGCAGTGGTGTCCACGAAAGTATTCGACTTGAAAGAAATCCCAATATGAGGCACAGAGGACACTGAGTTGAATAATCATATTCACCCTGTGGTATGAATTGTGACAAAATATAAAGTTAAAATACAGATCAGCACTAGCTATAAATCTTTGCTGCAAATATATTGCAGGATCACACGACGGGGAGAAACGCAACCTTGCAAAAGATTGATGGTGTCGTGGAACAGTTTACCTGTAACCTGAGGCGCATTGTTGCAAATGCCCAAATTGTTCCCTGCCAATGTCCCCTGGATTGTATCAATTCTGTGTATGTATTTGAAATTGGGGTTAAATGTAAATACCTCAAAGGATTAATGAGGAAGAACAGGTGCTGCTGCAGTAATATTGTCTGCCAGCTGCACTCTGTGAAGTTGCGCTGTCCGTGGTGCTGAAGATCAGCTCAGTTTACAAGAATCTCATGAGTTATTGGGGTTAATCCAGACAGACAAAGGCCCTCATATATACCCAGCAAACTGCTACAGGGCCATCAAGAGATGACAGGTTTCAGATCTGGTAAAAAAAAATGGGCCCGAATTTTACCTTTAGCGGGCATGATTGGAGGGCTTGAGATCGGCTGGGCAACGGACTGCTGACCGCGATCGGCCCACAACCGTGATTTCATGCTGGCCGGCCAATTAACAGCCAGCCTGCGTGAAACGCGTGCTGAAAAGCTCAGCGCTGCCGGGGTGTGGGAGGGAGGAGGGCGGGCGATGACATTAGTGCGGGCACGGGTGAGCGCTGTAAGAGAGTGCCCTACAGGTAGACAGCTGCCTCAGAGAGCTGATTGAATAAAGGTTTAAAAAGCTGCAAAAAAATGTCCATGCATCACAATCAAGCCCCTGAAAATATCCCTTATAAGAATGCCATCCGCAGATATTTATTTTTATTTTATTTCACAACAGAGATTTCACTCTGCCCTTGGATGAGGTTTGATGAAAAATGTGAAGGCCGCCTGGTTGATTTGCCCGTCCACCAAACTGTAAGGTTGGACGGGCCACGAAAAATCGGATACAATTGTGCCGTTAATGGGCTTAATTGCCCTCTTAATTGTCAGCAGGTGCGTTTCCGGCTTTTGTGTGCGCCCGCCGAGCGAAATATTGCACGAGTGCGTGATGATGTCGGGACGCTCACCCGACATCATCTCACATGATTTTATGCCCGGTCGGGTCAGGCATGTGCCCACTCGTGGGATGTAAAATTCTGCCCATAGGAGAAATGGAACTGCCTGTCGGAGAAATGGAAGCCAAAAATTCTCTGAAAATGCAGAGCATCAGCCTAGGGGACATTACGAGGAGGCAGCCCTGGATGGGGGCCAGGGGAGTTGGCCAGCCTTCAGTCAGCAGCTGGGACCCTCTAAAGGCAACGTTGGCCAGCTCACCACAGGGACAGAGAAGCTGAAAGCGCCTAAAAGATCCAGAAGGCAGTGAGCTTCAAGGGGTCTGGAGTGACAATCCTGTTGGTTGATTAATTTCCTTATCCCAAAGATTTGGAGACCATTTCTAGTTTTCCCATTAACACTAGCTGGGATCACCTACTTCAGAACAGACCAAACGTTGAGCCTTGGAACTGTTTGGCTTGTAAAGCTGAGAAATCTACTGGACAATTCACTTACCCATTGGAGAACCAGTAAATAATATTAATTTGAAAGTCATTCATCTTGGGGCCCCTCTGTCGTTTGGGGGCCCTGTGCCATTGCATGCTGTGTTTCATCGTAAATCCATCCCTAGATTACATACCTGTTTCATCACAAGGATCACCAATTTCCACCTGGATAACATTGATGGATTCCAACCCTGCCTCAATTCATCTGGTGCTAAAACCCTAATCCATGCCTTTATTACTTTAGACCTTACTATTCCAAAGCTCTACTGACTGACCTCCCATCTCCCACCCCACATAAACTTGAGCTCACCCATAAGTTTTGTGTGTATCCTAACTCACACCTGTTCACCTATCACCACTGTACTCGTTGACCTCCATTGACTCATAGTCTGGGAATTCCTCAGTTTTAAAAATCTCATCCTTGTCTTCCAATTCCTCCATGGCCTCACTGCTCACTATCTCTGTAATCTCTTCCACCCCTGCAAGCCTTTGAGGTTTCTGTGCTCCTCAAATTCTGGTCCCATACGCAATCCCAATTTTAATCACTCCACCATTAATAGCCATACCTTTAGTTTGTTATGATCTTGTTAGAGACTGTTAACATTCCAAGAGAAAACAGAATATCCAGTAATGAACTGACATAAGTATGCCACAATATTTTGTATTTTTGAATAAAAACAAACTTTATTGTATATATAAAGAAAATTAAACAAAGCAAGCACAACTAGCTTAACTCTATAGTTCTATAAACTCAGTTCCAGTTTTTACTTATGTTATAATCCTTGGCCAGACCCTGGGACCTGGGGAGAGGTCCAATTAGGGACCAATAATGTTTTGTTTAAAGTAAATAAACTTTGAGACTCAAGATGCTCACCAAGGGAATAAAGCCGCAAGATTCCATGGTTTTGATAAAAAAAATAAACTTTACTATACAAGGTCAGAAAGATTACAAATTTGTCTTATACTCTAACATTCAGGGTAAGTATGAAGTCCAATTCCATTGATTTCTCAATACCCCACCCAGAAGTTTGCCACATTGTGAGCCAACCAACCACACTGAAATGTTGTCTTATGAGGGTTTCCAATCTCTACATTTGAAGACCTTGCCTTGGAATTCTCTCCAAACGTCACTCCCACTGAGATGGCTTTAACAATGGCCCACCTCACATGGGTTTCAATCTTACCTTCTGAGATTCCGTCTCCCTGGATTACTGAGTGCCCTCAAACACTAGCTCACAAGCACTCTTTCAGGCCAAGCAGAACAGCACTGCTCCAAAGGGGTCCCTTTGCCCCAGTGGCCCTCTTTACTTAAAGTCTGCTCCCCACAGCCCTTTCTCTAACTTTTCAACTCAACTTAACTGGGACCTTTGCCTGTCCCTGTCTCTGTGACATTTGCTGGCTGGAAGACTCCCCAAAACTAACTGCCTCTTTAAAATCTGGCAGGGCACTGTGCTGACCTGAACTGACCTGGTGGCCTATCAAAACACTGCAAAAGGGTTCCGCCCTTGTTACCAGGCAGGAACAAATATATTCAGCATTGAACCATCTTGTACCTTAAATGTTATAATCTCCACAGACTGCTAATTTAGCAATCTCAGGCTCAGAGACCAATGGGTTTCATAACACCCCCAGGAGTTCCCTTATATGTTACGAGAATTTTGAAGGTTCTGGGACCAACCCAAAGGTATGCCACAACCCCCTGGAAGTTGCTTTTATTCCTCCTCGGTGTTCCAGCTATTCTCTGAGATATAAAATTTCATGGGGATCTTTTCATTAGCCTTTGGCTAAGTGATCTTCCAATTTTCTTTAAAGACCTGTGGGTTCTTCAGTTCAAGCTTAGGTTTCACTGCTTTCTTGCTTAGGGAAGACCTTCTGGTTTCTAATGGCCCTTTATGCTCCCAAAGCTTCTCTACAGCTACTGGTCTCACAGCTGATTCCTGGTAGATGCTTTCCCTCTGCCTGTTCCAAGCTGACTGACTGCTGGCTACTATGAGGCTAACTGCCTTTCACTGTGATAAAAAAATCTCAGATAAATTAAACAAAGGAATCTTTGAAGCACAGCAGCCCCTTTCTATAAGAACGTGGCATGCTTTGGGATGTTCCAAAACAAAAATACAAACAAATTATGTTTGACACAGCTCTTTGATTCTGTGACCCACATGAATAATTTATAACTCTAATGGTTATGATTGCCCTCTCTCCAGCCTTGCTAGGTCCATCAAGAAACCCCCATGTTTAGAACCTGCCTCTAGCTTCTTTTCATCTGGGACCTACATGAATAATTCAAATACTTCATTGAGATAAGGATAGACCTTTTGGCTCCATTACAGGTTTAGAGATAGGTCATTCATTGTTCAAATTCTCTCACTATCACCCCTGACCTTGTAAGATAAATAAAAGGTTCCTTTTAACTTCGGCTTGTTTGATTTGCCTTTACATTAGGGGTGGAATTTGACAGCGCCTCCTGCTGGCAGGATATTCCGGTCTCGCTGAAGTCAATGGACTTTCGAACAGCTCGCCACATTCTCTGGCCCTGCCCCTGGGGTGGTAAAATTCTATCCTAGGGTTGTTGATCAGTTTCTTTTCCATTTATCTTATATTTAACACTATAATCTCAAACCTAAAAGATATGCCTAAAATATTAATATAAACCATGAAACTAGGTGATTATGACAAGTTGCTTGGCCTTAAACTCCAGAATGTCCTCCCTAGACCTCTCTGCTCCTCTACCTCTCTCTCCTCCTTAAAGCCACTCTTCAGAACTTATCTTTTTGACCAAACTTTTGGTTAACTGTCCTAATATCCCCTTATGTGGCTCAGTGTTAATTTTTTGTTTGATAAAGTTTCTGTGAAGCACCTTGGCACATTTTACAATATTAAACGTGTTTTTTAAGTGCAAGTCATTGTTTCTGTTGTTGTTTGCAATATTACTTCAGATAATTCACATGTAGTTTTTCAATTTGCCTTTTAAAAAGCTTTTTCCCCCTTTAACCATGCTCCGGGTTGTCTATAATATGCACACTCAGTCAAGTGTCAGCTGTCTGTTCAGCTCCACTGGTTCAAAATGATTTGCCCTCTCCAGTTTTCCTCAGTACAAAAACTAGCATATTTCTATTCATATTGTTAGAAATGTGACTGACTAAGCAGAAGAGGCTTTAATGGCTTTGTAAACTAACATGGTGTGAAACTTTAGCAATTAACTTCAACTTTTAGTTTCCAACCCAATTTTGTTTTTCTGCTTCTTTATTTCATGGAAGAAAAGGCTGGAAGTCCGTTCAAAACAAAAACATTTACCCGCATCAGAACTTGGTGACTGAGTGGTTTCACAGCTCTCCACAGTGGCTGATGCTACGTGTACATATAGATGGAGGTACAGGCAATTCCTCAACATATAAAGAAGTGATTTTCCTGCCCCTAATTCACTCCCTTCATTGTTCTGCTATTATATAGAACAACGTACTCAAAGTGTGCATTTCCTCGCAAGCCCAGGAACATTTAAAATATGGCAGGGCACTGTAATAATGGAAGGTTGTGGGATATTTGAGTCTGCCATGGCATATTTGGCTTCCAAGATTGAAAGTTCTGATTGCCCCTAAACCTTCTGTGGAAGGTGGGGGAGGGGGGTGCCTAAGTGAAAGTTAAAATGTGACCTTATTGTCATCCAATGATCCATGCTGGAGTTTATATTTGCGCGTGTGCGCATGGAGTTGGTTGAGAATACGAATGCGTTTAGCTCAATGCCCTTTATGGCTGAACAGTTTGCCAATACTCGGTGTTAGGTACGCACAATGAGAGCGGTCACTTGGGTGAGATTGCAGTCAAAGGGACTGTCTGTGTCGTGGAACCAGCTGTGAGCAAAAAGCAGCTCATTCAGGAGAATTGAGGAGAAGAGAGATTAGATAAAAGAAAGAGTTTTATCTATTTTTATCTTTCTGGAATAGTCAGCATTGTGAATTTGAATGAACACAATGTTTGCTAATTCATTTGAAAACTGATCAGTCTTGGGGAGCGCTTGAGTGGTTTTGTGCCTTTGCTATCTAAAAATATTTAGCGCAGAAAGCTGGTATCTGATCTGTAGATTTCAGGAACACTGAACTGCAGGATGAAGTGGTCTCCATGAGATATAGTTTATAAAAGAAATAAAAAGATCAGGGAAAAAGTTGATAAATGCTGGAGGATCCATTAATAATATTTCTTGTACCTACTTCTTTAGATGAGTATCAGCAGCACCAAGATGTGCAAATGGCAGAAGTGTTTGTTGTGGTGATGCATCAAATAAAGTAGTTTTCCCAATCTTAAACAAACATCCATAGCATTATATAGCAATAAGGTGATATCATGGACAAGCAGACGGGACAGAATCTAATAGGGGAGTGGATATCAGCAAGATCTGCTTCAATTTCAGAAACAGTGATTAAGAAGATTGATCTAGTGGCTGATCAGACCTGTCAGAGAATTCTTTTAAAGCACGAAGGTGACTATGAAAGTTAAAAAGAATTTGATTTCCTGGAGCATATTAGGCTCGGGCCCTGAGATTGCACAAAGTGGCACATCCCGGAGGAAGTAGTGAGATTCATCCACTGCTGCCATCCACCTTTGTGACTCTTCTTAAGTTTATGGACCCGGTAGGAGATCCAAATGCTACGGCAGGCTGGAGGCACATCTAGGGCATCCTCCCCCGTCACCGCCCTTGCCCACTGAAAATCTCATGTCAGTGCCCAGGGGCGGAGGAACAGCCCAGAGGCTCCCACAGAAGAACCTCTTTGCTGCCCCCAATGCCCCACTGCAGACTTGTGAGTTGGAATAGTGGTAAATCATCTTAAAAATAAATGAATCGTTGGACCGCCAAGCCACAATCCTGGCCTGAACTCCCAAGTGGTGCTGACTACTCCCAATTGGTTGGCTCGTATACTTACTCTCACCATCAGCAGGACCCCAACTAGGGCCAGATGTGGGACACCTGAGTCCTGACTTTAATGCAGTTTGCCCAGAGATCAGTGTGGATGAGTGGTTAGAATTAAGAAAATTGACTTAAGCCATAAACTTTTCCGGTTGCTATTTTCACTCTAAAAATGACTGAGGTCATTAAAAAACCCACCAGAAAGAGGAATAAGTTCAAATAAACGTTTGATTATGTCATTTGGAATTCATGGTTGCAAAATTAGCCTCCGTAGCACCCGTAGTGTACAATTCTGGTGTACACTTCATGAAAAAAGCCTTGATTGTGACTAACAGGATATTTGTCAGACTAAAATAAAAGCAAAATATTGTGAATGCTGGAGATTTGAAGTAAAAACAGAAAGTGCTGGAAAAATCAGCAGATCTGGCAACATCTGTGGAGAGAGAAACAAAATTAACGTTTCTAGTCCAATATAATTCTTCTTCATATTGGACTGATCATTTCGTTTTTCTCTCTTCAGATGCTTCCAGGCCTGCTGAGTTTTTTCAGGTCTTTCAGTTTTTATTTGTCAGACTTCTTGCTCCTAGTTATGGGTATTGTTGTAGGGTGGCTGAGGTGTGCTATTAATGATAGAGTTGATCTGCAGACACTTCTTGGGTGGAAACATTAAGTTTAGTTACAATGTACTCAGCAGAAACTACATGTGTGCTTTCAACTCCAACTCCATCTCTACACTGACTGCTCAGGTAGCCCACGCTACTCTCCTATAGGTTACTACAGATCACGTGATCTTCCTTAACAAGCATTATTCTTAAAGGTACATTACACACTAAATAAAACCATAATTACTACATTCCTCCCCTTTTAACTCAGCTACACATATTTTTCAAGACAACATAATATTTCCGCTGGATATGGAATTTACAAGTTCAGTCTTTCAGGTGGTTTCCAGGTACGTGTGGAATGTCACAGCTCCACAACTTCAGGTTCTTTGTCAGGAACCTCCTTTTCTGGAGTTGCCTGAACATCAGGTACTAGATGGGCACTTGCAGTTCTGTATCTTGAACTCTTACAAGAACATCAGGCATGTCAGTCCTGGGTTGAGTATCCTCAACAGGAAACGCAGACCCGGTCATGGTCACTGGTGGAACCATATCTTGGTGATTTGTCTCTCTTTTCCTTAAATGGTCCACAAGTCTATGAATAATCTGGCCTTCCACCTCCATGTGGTAAGATAGAGGTCCAGTCACCACACTTATTTCACCTGGTAACCACTTTTATGCTTTCCCAAAGTTTTTCACATATACCAGCTTTCCCACAGTAAATTTCCTCTCATTATTATGCCAGCCATGTCTAGTTTTCTGGCTTCCTTGACTCCTTTCCATGTGCCCCTCTAAATTCAGCATTATTAAGCTCACTCTTGTCCTGAGATGGCGTTTCAACAATAAATCTGCAGGTGTGACACCTGTTGTTGTGTGAGGGGTAGTCCTGTAATGAAAAAGAAAGTGTGCTAGCTTGGTTGTCAAGGAATCGCCAGTTAGCTTTTTCATGCCTACCTTGAATATTTGAACTGCCCCTTCGGCCAGACAGTTTGAGGAAGGGTGGTACAGTGCAGTTTTCACATGAGTGATACCATTGAGGCTGATAAACTGTTGAAACTCAACCTCGTAAATGCCGTGCTGTTATCAGAAACGATTACTTCTGGTAGTCCATGAATGACAAAACTCTGATGTAGTTTCTCAACTGTAGCGGCCGACGTTGGTGAGTTCACCTCATATACGTCCAACCGTTTTGAATGGGCATCGACAACGAGAAGAAACATTTTTCCCAGGAAAGGTCCAACATAGTCAATGTATAACCGCACCCAGGGTCTACCTGGGCACTCTCATGGTTGTTACAGAGCTGTCACTGGCAACTTTTGCAGTTGCTGACATTGCACACAGTGCTTTACTAAACTCTCTATTTTGCTATCCATCCCAGGCCACTATAGGTAGCTGCGTGCTATGGTCTTCATTCAGGAAATTTCTGGAATGACATTGTTTAGTTCAATTAAAAGTGGCTCCCTTCCCTTTGGAGGAACTATCACTCATGCGCCCCAAAATAAGATGCCATCATGGCTGGTAATTTCATGTCTTCTGTTGAAGTACAGTTTCACTTCATCAGGTATGGAGTCCTGTGACCAACCATGTAGCACTTGTTCTCGTACTTAAAATAAGAGTCCTGACTTGTCCAGACTCTGACCTGTTGAGCACATAATGGTGAGGAATCTAAGAAATATAACAGTAAGACAAGTTCCTGTGGAACTGGGATGTCCTCATCATTTTCTTGTAAAGGCAAATGAGTAGGGGAATCAGCAATTGCGATTTGATTGGACAAGTGCAACAATTGCTTCACCTTTATGAAAGCTTCTTTCTGGGGCACCTCTCTAGACCAATGTTGGTCCTTCTTGAGTAGAGAATACAGAGGGGCCAGCATTGTAGACAAATTGGGTAAAAATCTCCCAGAATAATTGATCATTGCTAGGAATGATTTGAGCTCTGAAGCATTCTTTGCCACAGATGCCACTCTTGTGGCCCTCGCTTTCTCCTCAACCGGGTGGAGGCCCTGTGAATCTACCTGGTGACCCAAATAGGTTACCTCCCTCGTTTGGAAGGTGCGCTTTTCTTTTTTTAAATGCACTCCAGCTTGCAAGAAACATTTAAGACTTCTAAGTTTGCCAAATGCTCTTTTTCAGTGAATCTTGTTATCAATACATCATCTAAATAGACTGCAACCTGGGGCAATCCCTGCAGTAGGCTTTCCATTGTTCTCTGAAAGATGGCACAAGTGGAGAAGATACCGAAAGGCAACCCTTTGTGGGTATTAATTGTGACAAATTCCCTGGGGGCATTATCCAACTCTAGTTGTTGATAAGCTTCACTCATGTCAAGCTTGGTGTACATTGTCCCTCCTGCCAGCTTGGCATACAGATCTTCGATTTTTGGAATGGGGTGTCTGTCTAGCTTAGCTACTTTATTAATTGTCACCCTGTAGTCTCCACAAATTCAGACGCTTTGGCAGGGTTTAGGGACAGGGACTATGGGCGCTGCCCATTCTGAGAACTGAACAGGTTGTATAATGCCCAGTTTCTTTAGTCTGTTCAGCTTAATGCTAACTTTTGCTCTCAAAGCTTCTTTGGCTTCATTTAGCTGATTCTTCAGCTCTTCCATCTCTTTTTTGTGTTTGTTTGCTGCCCCCTGGAAAATTGTACATTGTTGTGTCTTCTCTGCCAACTCATTCTTCAGTTTATTCAGAGAGGTGCTGAATTCTTTCTGTTTCTCTTCATACTTTTCCAAGGTAAAAACTTTGACCTGAGGGAATCATGTAGTATGTGAAGGTCTTTCAGCAGGTTTCTTTAGCCCTTCGAAGGTTGCTCACCTTGTCTGGAAATCTCTCATCAGGCAGAGTCTCTCTGAGTTCCTTCTGCTGTTCTTCCAGGCTTTGGCTTAAGCCAGCCTGCATTTCTTCAGGTTCTGGAGTCCTTACACACTCCTTTTTCGGAACAGGAATGCTTCCAGCTTCCTTTTGGAAACTCAATGGCCAATCAAGGTTGATTTCCCTTAGCCAATTTCACCCTAGAAGGCTTGATCCTCTGCCTTTCAATCCAAACACTGGTAACTTTGCTGATTGGTTTCCATAATGGACAGTTACCTGCTTATGCCTTTTACACATACTAAACGATCTCTGAATATATTGTTTAGAGTCGTACCGAACTCTCAATGTTCTGTTAGCTGCTTCAGATTTGCCATGTAGCATGCAATTGCCTCACCTGGGGCTCTATATTGTGAATTAGACCTGAACCTCTGCATCGTGACTGAGGGCTTTGGTTGAATATGACCCTTCATGAGATCCACCGATTCATCGAAAATGTTCGAACCTGGGGCATTGGGCATTGTCAAACTTTGAATCAAGCTGTAGGTTTTGCCCCCGCAAGTACTCAAGAGGATTGCTTGCTCCTTCTCTTCCCCCGTAATCTCACTTGCTTGAAAAAAGAACGAGAGGCATTCTATGTATTGAGACCAATCATCTGTGGCTGGTTCAAAAGGATCAATTCTCACAAATTGTGGCCTTTTGGGAGGGAATTACTTCTTCAATTCTAATGGAGCTTGCTACTTACAATCACTGGATGAGTTACAGTGCTGATTTCTTTTTAACTTGATTTCTTCTGTTCAATCCTGTTTTATCCTCATCACCAGTTTGTTGAGTTGTACTATTAATGACAGAGTTGATCTGCAGACACCTCTTGGGTGGAAACAATAAGTTTATTTACAATGTACTCAGTGGCAACTACACATGTGCTTTCAACTCTAATTCCATTTCTACACTGACTGTTGAGGTAGCCCACACTACTCTCCTATTGGTTACTACAGATCATGGGATCTTCCTTAAGAAATATTATTCTTTATGGTACATTACACACTAAATAAAACCATAATTACTACAGGCACTTTAGTTGTAATTTCCCTAGGACTACAGCATGATAGGGATGTGGGATGGAGGCAGCAAAGAAGAGGACAAGCTGCTTGCAGATGGAGGAGAAGGGGGAGAGGCAAATGAGGAGATGGGCTCTCAGCAAAAGGTCTTATCTGCCTAGGACCTTCGAGGACCATTTCACCTACCACCACCTAAGTCAGGAGCAGTGTGAGTGTCGTCTGCAGTGTCATGAAGATATTAATGTATATAATATTATTGGAAATTATTTTAAATTGGACTTGTAGTGGGGTCTGTGTCTGTGGGTGTGCGTGTGTGTCTTAATTGGATTAAAGCCAGATAGTCTGGGTACTTTGATGTATAGTAGTTTTGAGATATTAAACAGTAAGGTAAAAAAAGGTACATTTGCATTTTGTTGAATAAACCATTCAAAGACTGGGGGTGAAATCTTGCACCTAGCTAGGAGGCACCAAGCAATATGTTTATATTACTAATAAAATTGGTACCATGAAAGGGGTTTTATTGTTAGAAGAGGCAGAGTTCAAGGGGCCTGCTGACACAATGAGAATTTGCAATCAAAGGGAAGGTTAGCTATATACAGGAAAGTTTTGTATGTGGAAGTCAGAGGCATGTAAGATCTAAGCCTGTAAGCCTACTGCTGTGTCTGAGAAGGAACAAATTGAAAGGAACCTCATTTTGAATTCATAAGATAAAATGAGCTTTGCCTGGTGTCTGTTTAAGTCTATGGGATATTGTTGCCTTGGGGAAGATTACCTGGGAGTGATTAATTTGGAGATTTGTTTAATAGTTATTATGGTAGTAATTTTCAGATGTGTATGTGTTTCATTTCTTATTAAAATTAATAAATGTTTAATTTAATTTATATAAAAAAACCTTTGGAGGCTTGGTGGTTTCATTTCTGGATTCAGAGCTGCATCTCAAACATACCAATTGAAAATATAGGTTATGACAGTTGTTTAAAGTTTCCCTCTGGGATTTTAAACAACTCAGCCTTTACCAACTGTTGTGTCATAACAACTGGGGGCTCTTGGCGGGATAATATTTGTAATTCCTTGATTGGTTTGGAATTGGTGAATCTTAAGGTTATGAGTACAAGAAGCACTTTGAATTCAAGAGTTGTTGAGGTTTTTTAGAAGCGGTGAAACTGCAAAATGGCTTTGGCAATTGCTAAGACTTGTCTGGGAGTAGAAGGTATAACTCTGATTGTGTTGGAAAAAATAACCAAGAGTAAATTAACAGAGTTGGCAGATAGCTTAAGATTGGGACTACCTGTGGGAGCTAGGAAATCAAGAATAATGAAAAGTATAACACAGCATCTACGGTTGGAAGTAATACCTGACACTAGTGAGTCGCAGCTGGAGGTAGTGAGATTTCAGTTTGAAATGAAGGAGCTTGAATGTAAACAAGCAAAGGAACTGAATAAAACTTGAATTAGAAGCAAAGGAAAGAGAAATGACATTTAAAAGGGAGCAAGCAGAAAGGCAGGAGGAAGAAAGGAAGCTGGAACTGGAATTTCAGGCAAGAGAGAAGGATGAAGAAAGAGAGGCAAGGTAAAGAGAGAAAGAGAGAGAAAAAGAATACCTGCTTAAAAGGCTGGAAGTTAAAAAAGAGATCTTGGATTCTGAGGAGAGTTCTGATGATGAAAAAACCTTTAACCTAAAACCCAGTGGGGTGGTGTTTAGATTTGTACAAGCTCTTCCAAAGTTTGAGGTAAAAGATGATGAGAAGAGAGCTAAACAGATGAAATGGCCACAGGAGTACTGGATGCTATTATTACAGTCTAAGCTGCTGGGTAGAGCGCATGAGGTATATGCTTCGCTGTCTGAAGAGGTATCGATGAATTATGGTGTGGTAAAAAAGGCTACTTTGAGTGCATATGAGTTGGTTCCTGAAGCATACAGGCAAATATTTAGGAACATGAATAAACAACCTGGGCAAACTTACACTGAGTTTGAGAGAGTAAAACAAAGTAATATTGACCGGTGGATATGGGTGTTAAAATAGAAACAACACATGTAGTTCTTAGAGAAGTAATTATTTTGGGAGAATTTAATCCATTCAGTAGTGAGAACTCATGTGGAGGAACAGAGGGTTCAAAGTGTAAGACAAGCAGCAGATATAGCTGATGATTATGAGTTAGTTCAAAGAGCTAAATATCCTTTTTTTGTCACCCTTTCAAATCGGAAAAGGATAGAAAGTGGAAGGGTGAAAGGAAGGTAGGTAGTCAGGGAAGAGAAGGAGTGGCTGGGAATTCCCAGGAAGTCTTTTCTCAGAATGAAAAGGAAGGTGCTGAGGATAGGAGTGACATTCAAAAATGGAGGTGTTTTCATTGTAATAAAGTGGGGCACACATAGTCAGTGTGCTGGGGATTGCAGCAAAAACCTGTTGGAATTATTGGGGTACAGAAAAGCTCTGTAAGTAAAAGTACTGTGGGTTCTGAGGTTCAGGCACAGGAAAAACCAATGGTTTATGTACAGGTAAAACAGGGTGAGTTAGTGATAGGTAAAGAAGTGGGAATGTGTTCACAATTCACCCAAGAGAATTCTGAGGAGCAGGTTGCAGAAATGTTTGAAGACTTTGTGTGTGAAGGGAAAGTCTTTCCATGTGTACAGGGTGGAGTAGGTAAAGATGTTAACCAATTGAAAATGTAGGTTATGACAGTTGTTTAAAGTTTCCCTCTGGGATTTTAAATAACTCAGCCTTTACCAACTGCATGTCATAACATGCGGTCTAAGAAAGATGTGTTCACAGAATACTTTCACCATTTGCAACTAGACCAACAGCATGAGAGCAGAGCAAAGACAGCACTGCCAGTGCCTGGGAAGGCAACTGTGGTCTTGAATTTCTTAGGATCAGGGTCCTTCCAGGCTGGAACAGGTAATATATAGAATATCTCCCAGTTCAACATCCACTGCTGCATCAGACAGATGGCAGACGCTCTTTATGCCGGGAGAGTGGAGTTCTTTGCATTCTCCCTGTTCAGACAGAAACAGGCAGAGCTGCTCCACTGTGCACATGGGTGCAGCACCTAAATACAGAGTTGCACCACTTGCTGAATGTGGGGTTGGTGTGCAGATATGCTCAGTATATAATCCTGATGAATGCCCACTATCCTGGCAGCTGTTATGATGCTTTCATTTCACATCAATTCACCGTTCCTGCAGTCTTTCAGCCATCACATCAAACCAGAAGGGAGCTGTTGAGTGACAAGGGCGATTCATTTTACACCTGGCTCATGACTCCATATTGAAACCCAACCACACATGGTCAGCATGCTTTCAATCAGAGCCATGAGAGGCATCTTTGCGCTGACACTTGAGTTGCTGCGTCAATGGTTCCGCTGCCTGGACTACTCTGGAGGAACCTGCAGTATTTGCTGGAGACTGTGTCCCAATACCTGGTGGTCTGCTGTATCCTCCACAGCTTGGCACCCGGAGGACATGACACTTGCTACCAGGGTTACAATGAGTAGCTCAGGCGGGAGAGGAGGAGGAGGAGCAGGAGGAATTGGATGCAGCCAGCATACCCTGTTTCGACCAGGCTGTCTTGATTGCCTCATTTGGCTATGGTTCTCATGAACACAATTGCAATCCCTATTGCATGCTCCTCCAGCTTCTCTCTGTTCAGGGTGAATTCCTCTGCCCTGGTATGAACAGCATCTGCCACCTCTCTGATGCAACAGTGGATATTGATCTGGGAGATGGTATATTGTCGCCTGCTGCAGCCTGGAAGGATCCTGATGCAAAGAAATTCAGGGCCACGGTTACCTTCACAGCCACAACAGTCACACATCTTGTAATCTCTCTGTCACTGACAAGCACTGTATTTTCTTGGTTATAAAATGAAATAAAAACCACTACAAAACAACCATTCCAAATTAACTTTATCTGACAACCATCCAAAATTACACTCACAACTAATTGACCTTGTGCATTCCCTTGGTGCCTATTTTGTGGATGCCTTTGCCTGCCCTAGTGCCCTTGCTCAGTGCTACTCCAATGGCTGTAGCATGGCTGGTGGAAGGCATTTGACTTTTACCGGGGGAGACAGCAGATGATCTTTCAGGACCCTCCCACTTTTTCTGTAATATAGATGTGAAGCTCAAATTGATGATCACAGCATTTCTTAGTCATGCAGAGAGTTGTGTAAGAATGAAAAGGGAGTTGACTATTGATGTATGTGCTTCAGATGACAATGCCGGCTTATGGGAAGCAAAGTGTCCAAGGCAATTTTGAATATTGACTTTTGTGCAGATTATTTTATTGAGCTCAGTTTGGAGAATTCATCAAGATAAATAAATTACCTGCATTTCCTCTACTGGATATTCCCACTGTGCACCTATACTTGAAGGTGGTGTGCCATTGCTGAAGGAGTGTTGAGATTGTGGCTGGAAAGAGGGACAGCAGAGGGCAGATGAATTAACTGAGTTGCAATGTCAGCAGGTTTTGAGTTCACTGACAGATGACCTTTCAAGGAAATGTGACTTCATGAAGATTCAAAGAATGAGAAGTCAGCCACAAGCTTTGAAGAGCAGTGCAAAAATGTTCTTTCTTCCTAATCCAACAGACATTTATGTTACTGTAATGCAAGAAAGGCTATACCCCACAGAAGAAATGACCTGTTAACATGATATAAAGCCATGTAATCTGCAAGAATGATTATGCACATTTAGGACTTGAAGTAGCTCATTTTGATCCACTTCAAAAGGCACAAATAGGCTGGTCTTTTTAAAAACATTTTATGGTCATTATGGTGGGACCCACTTCAGCCAATTTTGAGGCCAGTGTGCGTATAGGGGAAAAAAATTGCTGAATGCTTTCCATTGAAGAGGAAAAAAGGGTGGATTCCAAGCAGGTTGATAACAGCGAAAGTAGAGAATGCTGGGGAGGGGGCAAGGGTGTCAAGGTTTCAGGATGTTTTTTGAAAGGTGACAAAATGGAATGACCTGGAGAGAGATTTCCACAAGATGGAGAGCAGGGAATTAAGGAATGATCACAATGGTAGAGTGGAGGGAGCAAGGTACAAGAAATGACATTTCAGAGGAATAGATGTTACCTGCAGGGACATGTGGATAGAGGGTGTCACTAAGATAGGGTGGGATAATGCCAACACGATACTTGAAATGAGAACAGTAGGTTTGCTGGAAAGTACTTGATATTCATTAGTGGTCTTGTGATACAGTGGGTAGCGCCCCTGTCTCTGAGCCTGAGGTTCTGGAGCAGAATATTACTGTCGGCATGCAGGGGCAGGCCAGACACGCTGACGTGTAAAATGACGCGCGATTGCGTTGGGCGTGCGTCCCGACGTCATTGCGCGTCATTTTGAAATTTCATTCGGCGGGCGTGTGCAGCTGCCCCCGGCTCTGTCAACGGCCTATTAAGGCCATTAAAAAAGTAATTAAAGCTGTTAACAATGCTGCCCGTCCAACCTTAAGGTTGGCGGGCTGACGAAGAACCCAAGTGGCCTTCGCATTTTTCAGGAAACCTCATCTACGGGCTGGATGAGGTTTCCTAAAGGTTTTATAAAATAATCAATTAATTTTTGCAAAATTCACAAACATGTCCCAGCTCATGTGACAGTGTCACATGAGGGGACATGTTTAAATAATTTTTTACTTCATTCATTAAAAAGTTTTATTATCAACGTCATCTCCCTGAGGCAGCTCTGTGCCTCAGGAAGATCCCTGCGCTCTTTTGCGCGCATACGGGGAAGAGCGCAGATCCTGCCTCTCCCTCCCACCTGCACAGGTAGCGCTGGCCACGCGTTACACTAGGTCGGCCTTAATTGGCCCACCCACCTGAAATGGTGGCGCGCAGCCGATTGTGGGCGGCGATTGGCTCCGCGCCCGCTCCCGCTCAGCCTGCCCGCCATAGGGAAAATTCTCCCCCTGGTTTCGAGTTCCACCCATGGAAGGTGTGTTCACAATGTGGCCAAACAGGTTCATTATCAACCTGCAAATCTTTCCAACATTTCAATGGCAGGTGGTAGGAGCAGAAGAGATTCCTGCTGGTCAGCCGTGTGATGGAAAGAAAGCTGGAGCCTCTACCATCACTCTATCCCCAACTCCAGCCTACAATATGCATGCAAGAGATGCAAGTTGCCACAGTAACTCAGACTTCCTGCATGAACTGTAAAGAGCCACTACCACTTAATACTCAGCTGAGGTAAAAGGGAAGGACCAGATGAAATTCCCACAAATTTACAAGCTTTTTATTTTTTTACCAGAAGACTCTGTGTTACAGCACGACCTATTTTATCCATTAATTAAACTTAGTGGAGGAGCCATTGCAATGAATTGAATAATCCACAGGTAACCCATTTAAAGTCCCATTACCATGGGTATCAACAGAGGATGAACCAAGTCATTTTCAATAATCACAGATCAAATTGGCCTCAGGCAGTTTGGGTCCAGGTGCTATGACAGCTCATTGACTTTCCTTCATCCGTTAAATATTATTAGCTGGACCCTGCCTTTAATTATATGCACTTCATTATCATTGTGTGCCATGTCAACCTGCAAGATTAGTTATTGTCGAAAAGCCATTTATAACTTCCTTACCGTACATATTCCTTACATATTGAAAAATATTTCCTAAATTATGTAAATTATATTACATCCAAGCTGTTACACCTGTGCAAACAATAAATAAGCATTAGGTGACAATAAAAATGAGACTACACTGGGTTTATATTACTTAAACATGGCATATCTCAGAAAGCTCTGACACATTTTTGTGCGTCTGATTTCAACATAATATTTACTGAACCCTAGGAATGTGATCACCCTGTGCCCATTAAAGAAGCAATCCATCGCCTTTGTTCTACCTAGCTATGACCAATATTAATGAGAGATATATAATGAGATATAATATTAATGAGAGATCTCAATGTCAGAATTACATTAGAAAATTACAGTTATTTTCATGGATTCTGAACCTTGTTTTGTTTTCAACTTGCCATTTTGTTTGATTTTTGTTTAAAGAGTAATGGTTGTTGATTCCAGGAGAACGTGGAACAATGGCATTGTCATGGAAGTCTTGAAGCTGTAATGGAGCTGAGCTAACAGACATAAGTATTGCCGTAATGACCCAGAGTTAATGGCAGCGCCATTAATATTAATTCAGCTCCCACATATGTTCATTATGTGGTGGCCTCGGTGTACCTACATTATTTGACAAATACCCTCACTGCATACTCATTTTTACAGTGAGGAACGGTCATGCTTTTCATCTATTTGGTATAACCGAAATGCCAGCCCTTATTTCATTATTACTTTATTACCAGCATGTGTCATGTCTTCAGATGTTGATATAAAAGATAATATTAATTGCACACAGTGCACTTGGCTTCCTCTGAAACTTGGTGCACCACTTCACACAGACAAGAATTGGCAGGATTTTTGTACTGTTTTTATTCTCTTAGTGTAGTGAATGCAGAGAAAGGATTCATAGTCTTAATAAGGGCACCAGACTCAGTGGGCAGGATTTTCCCCCTGTCGGGGGAAAAGTTGGATGGCGAGCACGCACAGGTGCGCTTCCGATTGGCGCCCCCAATTGGGGGTGAAGTGCCATTTTACGTGGGCGGGCCAATTAAGGCCCGCCCAGTGTGACGTCCGCACAAGAGCGCTATGTGCTCCCTGTGCGAGCAGGGGGGATTCCCTGAGCAGAGAGTGCGCTCTTTTGCGCTTGTGCACGAAAGAGCGCGCTCATCTCCCTGATTGATTCAGGGAGCCTCAGGGAGATCGGCTCTAAATGTAAAAAACCTAAAAATAGAAAAATGAAATTTCCCCAACATGTTCCCTCATGTGACACTGTCACATGAGTTGGGACATATCCATAATTTTTACAAAAACTTTATTAAAATTTTTTAAAACCTACATGAAACTTCATCCCGCCCGTGGATGAGGTTTCATGCTTTTTCTAATTCGCGCCGGGGCTCCTGGCCTGCCCGCCAACCTTAAGGTTGGACGGGCAGGTCCACTAATTAGTTTAATCACTCTGTCAGTGGCCTCAATTGGCCATTGACAGGTCAGTGGGCGCACAGCTGATTTTGCTGCACTCCCGCCTACCGGAAAATTTAAATGGGGCGGGGTGATGTCGGGAGTTCCGCTTGACGTTACCGTGCGTCATTTTACATGTCGACGAGTGGGGTCCCGCTTGCCTTCGAGAAAATCCTGCCCTGTGATTCCTCCAAGCTACAATGCTTTCAGCATTCAAAGGTTTTTTTTTTCTAAAAAGATCACTAGAACCTGAACATAATGAAGAAGTGACCATTTTTCTGTTAAAAAGGTCTTGGATATTGAATGATATTCATCCCTTTCAAATGTAGAACGTTCTCTGACTTTACATTTTTACAAGTGAAACTTTACCACCTCTAAAGTAAACACTAAATCAGAATATGCTAGAAGCACTCAGCAGACCAGGCAGCAGCTTGGGGAGAGTGAAATATGTTATCATTTCAGGCTGATGTCCTTTCATTAGATCCGGAATATGTTAGAGAAGAGCAGCTTTTAAGCAAGTAGAGAACCAGGGAAAAGGGGGCAAGAAATTAACAAATGGGAGAGGTTTAGGGCAGGAGTGATTAAATGACAAAAGTGAGAATGATGCAAGGGTCCATGGCGACCACCCTGGAGACCTTGGCCCAGTAGGTTCTGTCAGATTTGCCCTTGAACCCAAACTCCATCATTATAGGCATTGGTGAGATCCATCAGTGGCTAGGCGAGAGGGAGCAGGGCACCTTGACCTCCCTCCAGGAGCCCCTTCTCCTCAGGGAGTCAGTCACAGGATGGAGGACCAGCAGCTTGAAGACCCCAGGGCCATCCAACCAGGTGACTCCGAGAGTGTTCAGCCGATCCCAATCCCCTCTGCCTGTAACCCCATCACCTCCAGCTGCACAGGCTGAGGAGCCTGCACCTGCCCACAGCATGACACCCTAAGTAGGCTATGGCCCTCCAGGTCTCAGCCCTCTAGAGTACGCCTGCCAAAGCCATTGAAGACAACAGGGCGTAGCAGTTAGCAGGCTGCCTCCACCTCTGCTGTGGTTGTCGGGGATTCACCAAGGTGTGGTAGTAGGGTTAGAAAAATTAAGAAACTTTGACATCATTTCTGGTCATGGGTGTCCACTCACGGTCTATATCATGCACTTTTGTAAATACATTTGCTGTTCATGTAAATGGTCTCGTCATTTGAAAGCATCGTGCACACGCAGCCATGTGCCCACTTATTGTGAGGGTGAGCCATGCTCCCAGTCACTGATCATCTTCCTTTGTGAGCTTCACTTTTATGTGATGTGTAGCTGACTCAAGAGAGTTACTGGACTCTTGTGTTATATCAGGGAGATGTGTCAAACTCTTTACTGGAAGTGTCTGCAAAATGCATTAGTAACCACCACTCCTTATAAGACAACATGGAGTTAGACATGCTCAATAGCCTTGAAGGATTAACTGTTTCTCAAAATGAGATGGCTGCCTTCATTGGATGTGCCAAAGCATTAGACCTGAAGCCATGATAGCCCTTCCAACCATGAGCGCATCTCAGTGTCCACTAAAAGTATCTAATTAAGGTGGCGACGACTCCATCAAGTCCTTTGATGCAGTGTTTGTGCTATTGTGCCGACTTTCACTTCATACAGGGTTCGCCGCTGACCTTTCCAAAGACCAAGGCCTGGTGAATCATGAGGGTTGAAGCTGCAAGTCTAAATGCTGAACTTGCTCTCGATGATACTGGTTATGGCACTAAAGGACAGAGGAAATGTGGCTGTCTCCCATTGCTTACACCTTACTCCTCCTGGAACCTTGTGGCTATCAGTGTGGCATGAGCACATCTTCCACGTTGTGTTTCTTCGATGGCATCTTCATGCGGAAGTTGACCCTCATTGTCCTCTTCAGTTTCTCGCCCTTCCTGCTCCTCATTGTCCAAAGGGCTCTCAGCCTCCTCCATGTTTCCCTTTGGCGAGGGATCGCCCCCTTTAAAGCACCAGGTTGTGAATGGTGCAGCAGACCACGATTTTGTGGGGCGCCCTCTGTGGACAGTACTGCAGAGCCCCACCTGAGTGGTCCAAATATCGGAAGCGCATCTTCAGGAAGCCAATAGTTTGCTCGATGATGGATCATGTTGATCTATGCACCATGTTATACCTCTCCTCTGAGGCACTTGAGGACAATGCATGAGTGTCATGAGTCATGGTTTGAGTGGGTACCCCTTATCCCCAAGCAGCCGGCCCTGTAGTTGCTGAGGCCCTTCAGATAAGTGAGTAACCTGGGAATGACTCAGGATGTATGAGTCATGGGAACTCCAGGGCAACCAGGCACAAAGGTGCATGATGTAATTCCGATGATCGCACACCAGTTGACTGTTCAGGGAGTGGAACCCTTTCTTGCTAATGAACATCAGGGGCTGCTGCCATGGAGCCCTCAAAACCACATGTGTGCAATCGATTGCACCCTGTACTCTAGGGAATCCTAAGATAGCTACAAACCTCAGAAATCTAGCAGCTTGGCCAGCTTAATCAAGTGTGAACTTTACATAATGTTGAGCCATACTGTAGAGGGCATCTGTCATGTCCTTGATACATTTATGTGTTGAGGACTGTGAGATGCTGCATAGGTCCCCTATGGATCCCTGGAATGATCCACAGGCAAAAAAAAATTTGAGTGTGGCAGTGACCTTCAGGGGCATTGGCAGGGTGTGTCCTCCCAATCCATGGGGATTCACCACATCTCTTGACAAGCGCAGATGTGTGTGGCATTATCTGTCGCACATCTCCAGATAGGGAAGTCTTCTCCAGTGTACCATTAGCCGTGCAAGTTGCCTCCGTCAGATTGGTCTAACCGCCTCATCCTCTGGTTCTCACTGCGGCTCCCCTGGACCATGGACCTCAGACCAGGCCTCCTCTCAAAGCTGGGCTAGGTGGCGACAGGCACTTCTCCTCCTCCTCAATTAGATCACTGCCATCAAGAAGGCAGCATTGAGCACAAGCTTCATTGTTCAATCCTCTTTCTCCCTGTGGACTGATATATGCAACAGATTAATGAACATGGTTAAAGGGGGAAAAAGATATTTTTAAAAGGCAAATTGAAAAACTACATGTGAATTACCTGAAGTAATATTGCAAACAGCAACAGAAACAATGACTTGCACTTATAAAACACGTTTAATATTGTAAAATGTGCCAAGGTGCTTCACAGAAACTTTATCAAACAAAAAATTAACACTGAGCCACATAAGGGGATATTAGGACAGTTAACCAAAAGTTTGGTCAAAAAGATAAGTTCTGAAGAGCAGCTTAAAGGAGGAGAGAGAGGTAGAGGAGCAGAGAGGTCTAGGGAGGACATTCTGGAGTTTAAGGCCAAGCAACTTGTTATAATCACCTAGTCTCATAGTTTATATTAATATTTTAGGTATATCTTTTGGGTTTGAGATTATATAAGATAAATGGAAAAGAAACTGATCAACAACCCTAGGATAGAATTTTACCACCCCAGGGGCAGGGCCAGAGAATGTGGCGAGCCGTTCGAAAGTCCATTGACTTCAGCGGGACCGGAATATCCCGCCAGCAGGAGGCGCTGTCAAATTCCACCCCTAATGTAAAGGCAAATCAAACAAGCCTAAATTAAAAGGGATCTTTTGTTTATCTTACAAGGTCAGGGTTGATAGTGAGAGAATTTGAACAACGAATGACCTATCTCTAAACCTGTAATGGAGCCAAAAGGTCTATCCTTATCTCAATGAAGTATTTGAATTATTCATGTAGGTCCCAGATGAAAAGAAGCTAGAGGCAGGTTCTAAACATGGGGGTTTCTTGATGGACCTAGCAAGGCTGGAGAGAGGGCAATCATAACCATTAGAGTTATAAATTATTCATGTGGGTCACAGACTCAAAGAGCTGTGTCAAACATAATTTGTTTGTGTTTTTGTTTTGGAACATCCCAAAGCATGCCACGTTCTTATAGAAAGGGGCTGCTGTGCTCCAAAGATTCCTTTGTTTAATTTATCTGAGATTTTTTTATCACAGTGAAAGGCAGTTAGCCTCATAGTAGCCAGCAGTCAGTCAGCTTGGAACAGGCAGAGGGAAAGCATCTACCAGGAATCAGCTGTGAGACCAGTAGCTGTAGAGGAGCTTTGGGAGCATAAAGGGCCATTAGAAACCAGAAGGTCTTCCCAATGTCTAAATCCCTAAGCAAGAAAGCAGTGAAACCTAAGCTTGAACTGAAGAACCCACAGGTCTTTAAATAAAATTGGAGAACCACACAGGATCCAGGTTTAGCTCCTCGATGATGAGGGGTACCCACAAAGGACGTGGCTGATGACGCCCGTGCAGCGGCCACAGAATCCTGTAGAGTGAAGGTACAATGATGCTCATGCTGCTACCTGAACATTGGTGGATCAGACATGGTATCACACCTGATTGACAGCAGCACAGCTCATTATAAAAAGGAGGCGTACATAAGAGATGTGAAATGGGTATGATTCTATTTACATTTGTGAACATCATATACATGTTGTGAACACGCGCACCACTGTTGTGCTCCTAAATCTTTCTAACTTTCCTACTCCTGCCGCTATGTCTGGGTGCATCCCCGACATCCACAGTGGAGGTGGAGGCATCCTGTTGACTGCTACACCCTGTTGTCTGTGATGATTTTAATGGCCGTCCTCTGGAGGGCTGAGACCTGGAGGTCCTTGGCCTGCTTTGGGAGTCCTGCTGTGGGGAAGGTGGACCATCCTTGACCTGTGGAGCTGGAGGTGATGGGGTCACAGGAAGAGGAGATTGGGATTGGCTGGACACTCCTGGAGTCACCTGGGTGGATGGCCCTGGGGTGCCCTCCTCCCTATGGGTGCCCAAGGGCCCCTGGCTGACTCCTTGAGGAGAAGGGGCAGCTGGAGTGAGATCGAGGTGCCCCGCTGCCCTCTCAACCTTGCCACTGATGGATACCACCAGCGGCTACAGCGATGGGGTGCAGCTCATGCATCTGTGCAGGACCAATGTTCTGGACCAAGGTCTCCATGGCGGCCATCATCCTACCAGTGTTGACCTCAGTGTGCTGGCATGCTGGCACTATCACCTCAGACTGAACGCGGATGGACTCCTCCGTCGGTCATTGCAACCTGAGGAATGCAGCTGACATCACTTCCTGATGTTCCCATGATTGTCGCTGCAGCTCCAAGAACTGACTTAGGACCGGGTCTGGAGACTCATCATCTGACCCAGACTCAGCAAAATCCTGGCCTCCAGCAGTCCTCTGAGTGCCAGCAACCTCGGATGTCCTTGCCTCCACCACCAGATTGTGACCCCAAGCCTACTCTAGAACTAGGTTCCCTGAGGTATGTGTCTCTGTGGTGGTGGAGGGTGTGGGTGAGCGCTGTAACAGGTTTTCTACTGTGGTTTCCTCAAGATCCTCATCTGAGGTGTCATCGGGTCTCGAGCTAAGGGCCTGACTGGTTCAGACTGTCGGGTGCTTGGCTGAGGTTCTTTTGTAGGAAAATAGAGATAATTAGTGCTTGGCAGGTGACTCTAAAACAGGACAATGAACTCACAGTATGGTTGTCTGAGGGATGAACTGTTGCAGGATCTTCACATGGGTGTTTGCCGTTGTCCTCATCATCGCCACAGGCATGGTCCACATACCCTCCAGCCAGCTCAATGGCTCAGTTTTGGAATTGAAAGAGGGCCATGAGTTCTGGCACCGCACCCCTGGTCTGAGACCTCTCCTGTTGATTGTGTGCGAGCTTGTCCTGCATAAAGACAGATGGAGAGAGTGTGAGCAAGACGCATGCCACAGCAGATGATAAGGATGCCTGTCATGTGTAGGTGGTGAGAGAAGCCATGGATGGGATGAGGATGCGATCTCCAGAGGAGATGAGGCCAGGTGGAGGTGTGAGGGTGTGTGTGTGTGAATGGGTGGTGATGTCCCTTGAGCTGGCAGTGAGTGAGATGCCAGTGAATGTGTGATGGGCTAGTGAGTGTGTGAGTTGAGAGCGATGAGATGGTTGACTTACCCTGGCAGCACGGATGAGATCATTCATCCTCTTTCTGCATTGGGTGCTTGACCTCTTCTGTGCAGCATTGGCACTGACCACTACTGCCACTGCCTCCCAAGCCAGATTGGTGAGCTTGCTAGACCTCCTGCAGCCAGAGAGGGGCTAGAGGACATTGCGGCAATCCTTGGCTGCATCCAAAAGGCATTCCCGGCTGCCGTCTTCTTAGCTTTCGGGCCATGTCTTCCATGGTGCAGTCCTGCGCTGTAGACATTGAGAGCACCGTGCGTGGCTGCATGTTAAATATGGCACCCGGAGTGAGGATACGGTGAGTTCATGGTGGGGTGGCAAATCAGAGGCCGCCCACCAGCAATCCGGAGTGCCTTCCATGTGTGCATATTTAATGAGGTGGAAAGCGGCCGATAGTGCGAAAACCCTCCGTAGCGGCTGGTAGACAAAACACTCATTTTCACACCTGCCACCGCACTTAGTGCATTGAGGGGGAAATCCCACCCATTGAGACTGACAGACAAGCGTCTTGCTCAGATCAGACAAACTGCAACGCAATGTAATTCTCCAAGTGCTGCAGGAAATAGTGATGGAAGGATGGCCGGAAACTATCAAGGATACTCCTGTTGCTATAAGAGGGCATTGGGCATACAGGGATGAAGTGATTGCCCAAGATGGCATCTTGTACAAAGGAACTAGAATCTTTCTCCTGAAGGAGATGAGAAAAGAAATGCAAGCTGTGCAAGCCATCTAGCAATCTAGCGGAGGTTGACAAATTAAGTTAATGAAGGATGGGTTCCTAAAGCTAAAAAAAACTTGAATAACACATATTTTTGATACATTGGCTCCCTTAACTCACATCTTTAGAACTGCGGAACATGGGAACTTTGTGCAGAACATGGAATCTGCCTTCCCTTACTGCAAATTTCAGAAAGTCTGGTGTAAATTAGAAGGTTGCAGAACAGATACTGTTCAATGATGAAGGCAGGTTCTTCTTGGCGAAGATCATGGGAAACTTTGTCTCTGTGGTATTTGGCATGATTGTTATTGGCTGAAGAGGCCAATTCTAGATCTGTAGGCTTTTCAGTGGCTGGAGCAAAGGAACTCCTGGTTTTGGAGTTCTGGTCTCAGCAGACTCCTTTCATTGTCTGTGCCTTTCTTCAACAGCATTGTGCCTGTTCGTTTCGAACTTGTAGTTTGCTCTCCTGGTTGCTGTTTTCCAGCTCGCTCTGTCGACAGCCTCCAGCAATTTCAGGCTCTTTGCGTTACACTAAGAAAGATTCTTGGGCCAGAATCTTTGGGTTGGCATGCGGGGGCGGGTCCTAATCGCCGACGCATAAAATGACCCGCGGTGATTTCGGGCATGCGTCCCAACGTCACCACGCGTCATTCTGATTTTCAGTTCGATGGGCGCGCACCAGAGTCGGCTGCGCACCCACCGAGCTGCCAAAGGCCTATTAAGGCCATTTAAATATCAATTAAAATAATTAACAGAGCTGCCCATCCAACCTTAAGGTTGGCAGGCAGGCAAAAGGAGCCTAGGTGGCCTTTGCATTTTTCATGAAACCTCATCCACGGGCAGAATGAGGTTTCATGAAGTGTTTATAAATTGAATAAAAGTTTTTATTAAAGTTCATTAACATGTCCCAGCTCATGTGACATTGTCACATGAGGGGACATATCTTCAAACTTTTTTCTTTATTTAAATTATTGATAATGAAACTAATCTCCCTGAGGCACCTCGACAATCTATCCTTGGGCTCCTCATCTTCCTCACCCACATACAACTACTAGAGACATGGGGGTCAGCACCCAGATCTATCCAGATGGCAGCCTGCTTTACCTCATGACCGCCTTGCTTGAACCTTCCATTTTCTCCATGTTTCAGACTGCTTATCTTGAATAATCTCAATTTACTTCAGTTTAATATTGGAAAACTATCATCTTCAAGCACACCACAAATTCCAATGATACCAATCCCTTCTCTAGTCACTTTCTCAGACAAAACTGGGCTGGACATTCTAATTGACTCCCAGTTGTGTTTCTAACCTCATATCCACTCCATCACTGCTTACTTTCACCTCTGTAGTATCATCCAGCTCAGTTTCTATATCAGCCCATCTGCTGCTGGAACCCTCACTTACACTTTTGTTACTTCTGGACCTGACTATTGTAATGAACTCCTGGATGATCTCCCATACTCCATCTCAGTAAACTTCAGTTCTTCCAAATTTCTTCTTTTCCCCTTCTTATTCCACACCAGCTCCTGCTATTATTGCCCTCCTATCTGGGCTATATGGTTCCCAGTTCCCCAGTGCCTTAAATTTAAAATTATCATCCATGTGTTTTAATTCACTCTGTAGTGTTCAGTGGTTCAATTGTTCTGTTTCTGATTATGTGAGTCTGTTTACTATTGATGTTCACTGTGCTAGATTAAGTTAAGCCTGGGCGTGGGCTCAGAGAAAAGTAAACAAACTGTAGAAAGAGCAGGAAGCCAGAGCTGAAGCATGGAGTAGACATTTTAAAAGCACTGTGAATAAATCCTGTTACACACACAGAAACTAGTGCCATTTCTGCATGGATCGGAGATATAAAAGATACAACAAAGTGGCAACAAGGATGATAGAGAAAAGTTTAAATTTACTGACTCCTGCAGCTTTCTTTTCTTTACTGGGAGATCCACCCATGCCATGCGGTCGATGGATTTTGGGTTGCGATACTGGCTCACTACAGCGATGGACAGTCCGGATGTAGCAGCAATCTGCAAGACTTGTACATAATCTTGGAGCAGAAGGCCAGTGAATATTTGAGCAGCTCACAGGAGACACATCTACGTTTCATACTACAGTAAGTGCTCTCGAAAAATACTTCAGGCCAAAGAGAAGTGTGATAATTGAATGAAATATATTCTGTCAGATATGTCAGGGAAATGGTGAGCCCATAAAACAAAATGTGGCAGTGTTGTGGCAATGGGCTTCTATATGTAAGTTTGGCAAACTAACCATTGAACTAATTCATTGTAAGAATTTTCCCATCGGCAAGTGAAGGGTGGGGCCCGCTCGCCGACACGTAAAATGACGCAGAATGATGTCGGGCGGAACTCCCGACGTCATCCCGCATCATTTGCATTTTCTGGTCAGTGGGGGCGCAGCCAAGTCAGCTGTGCACCCACCCACCCGCTGACCTGTCAACAGCCTATTGAGGCCATTCAAAAAACAATTCAACCAATTAGTGGACCTGCCCGTCCAACCTTAAGATTGGCGGGCAGGTTGAGAGCGCTGGCGGCCACATGAAAAAACCTGAAACCTCATCCACGGGCGGGATGAGGTTTCATGGCTGAATTAAAAATTAAGATTCACTTTTATTTAAAGTTATGTCCATGTCCCAACTCACATGACATTGTCACATGAGGGGGCATGGATGGTGAATGAAATTTTCGACAGAATAACTTTTTCACTTTGGGAACCAATCTCCCTGAGGCAGCACTTAGTCTCAGGGAGATCGGAGTGCACTTCCGCATTTGGCATTCCCCCACCCCCCGCGCAGGAAGCGCATAGCGCTTCCATGCGGACACCCATAAAAAATGGCGGGGCGCTGATCGGAGGGCTGCCCGTCCACGCCCGCTCCTGCACTTCCCCTCCCCCCGTGTTGCCCCATGACTTAATTGAAAAGACTTCAATTCCACAAATTAGGGAATGTCTCCTCATGGAGGATGATGATTTAACCTTGGAAAAAGCCACAACCTTGGCAGTCCAAATCAAATCTGCCATGTTAGATTTCAGGAGGTTACTCAGCAATGCACCCTCTGATTCAGAGTTGCAGACACAGCTTGCCCAATCAGCCTAAATGCAAGAGTTAGGGATAAAGGGATGTCAGCAGTTTCATCAACATATGCCTCATCAATTCACAATGTTATGTCCAGCCAGAGGGACAAAGTGTAACTCATGCTTAAAGTGGAATCATTTTGCAAAGGTGTGCAGGTGGTTAAAGAAGAGGACTTAATCGGTTTGACACCTGGAGGAGTCTCTTCCTGAGAGTGAGGTACAGCATATGTATACCATCACGACCATTAAAGCACTAGGTCATGTTAAGGATTGCTCAGTCAAGATCACAGGCATTCAACATTGCTTCTCGTCGATGTTGGCACAAAATCTATTTTGAAGACAAACACTACCCTTGGTATTTTTCACAACTTTTCTCACTCCTGCAACAGACATTCTTCAAACTTACGTCAACTCAATCAATCAGGTTTTGGGAACAATCACAGCCCCAGTGCACTACAAAAATATCACCCTAAGCAGGTTTATGTTCTATGTCACTGAAGGAAGAAGCCTTATGTGAGTAAAGCGTTTCAATAGACTTGGATTCAAACTTGAAGACCCCACTGGAGCACACATTAACATGATTGATGACACAGACTATACATGCCAGCATTCTTTCTTATTTACTGGATTTCGGGAGATTAAGAGTCACTGTCAAGCTTCTCGCATTAGTACATCAATTCCACCAGTGTCACAAAATTTGAGTTGGTTGTCAGTTGCTAACCGTGCTAAAGTATCACAGGAGCTGAAACAATTAAAAGCAGATGGTATCACTCAGCGAATCGACTCATCGCCATGGATATCCTATCTAGTCATTGCACGAAGCAAAAATAGTAAACTTAGACTATGCTTCGACCTTAAGGCAGTCAACAAAGCAATCATTCCAGACAGGTATCCATTCCCTACAATCCAAGAACTATCAGCATCATTTCACAACTCCGCAGTCTTCACAAAGCTCAAAATATGACGGAGCTATCTTCAGGTACCATTAGCAAAGCCAAGCCAATATCTTACAGCCGGTGGCAGATTTACAGTTAGCGGGTCCCTGTGCTCAGCTTCAGTTTTGGCCCCCCCCTCAAGAACACCGCCGCAGATGGACCCCAGGCGAGGCAGCGGACGCCAGGCAAGGCAGCTTACGGACCCTAGACCCCAAGTCTATTGAAACGGTTTACCCACATAAGGCTTCTTCCTTAAGTGACATAGAACATGAGCCTATCCAGGGTGATATTTTTGTAGTGTACTGGGGCAGTGGATCCCAGGCAAGGTGAGAGAGAGAGAGAGAGCTTGAGGATGGTGGGGGGAGAGAAAGAGAGTCTGAGGCTGGTGGGAAGAGAGGAAGAGTGTGAAGGTGGTGGGGAGAAAGAAAGAGAGTCTGTGGATGGTGGAGGAAGAGACAGTGTGTGAGGATGGTGGGCAGGGGGGGAGAGAAAGAGTTGCAGGAAACCCATGATCAGAATCACAGCTTCATAGTTAAAAGATAAATCCTGTTTTTTGCAGAGCCTGATAACAACAGGGGATTGACTGTGTGAAACCCTGCTCTGTCAGGCATTTTATCATCTGCCTAAAATCAAGGCCAGTTTTTTAGTGATATGAAGCGACAATATGATGCTGACAGTCAAAAATGCAGAAAAATGAAGGTGAGTCAAGAAGACAAAGCTAAGCAAAAAGACAGTTTGTCATCTTATTTTAAAAAAGCTTGAAGTATTGAATGGTGGACATTCATCAAAAAGTATGGGCGAGGAAAAATCTGTATCATCCGATGACTTGCTGAGATTTGGAGATACCGCAACGACTGCAAAAGTTGAACAAGTGGGCTCTGGAGTGACAATAGAACTACAAAATATTGATAATTGGACCTTCTTCTGCCGATGTCTTGTGGTCAGGTTCAGGAGGAGGAAATTCTGTTTGGTTCGGAGAAGTAACAGGAGGGAATGTCTTGAAACTCATTCATTTTGGGCTCCCCCTGTCGTTTGGGTTCCCGTACCACAGCATGGTGTGTTCATTGTAAATCTGCCCCTGCTTACAGCTCTTGTTACTCATGAAGGTGTGTTTCATTACAGGCAGAGTGCCCTATGGGCTAAGTTCAGCACCGAGCACATTCCAGAAGATTGTTTCTTCAGTCTTGTCAGACTTTGAGGAGGTGCTCAACCTACTTGATGACTTTGTTGATCAAAAAAAGGGATAAAGCAGAACACAATCAGTGGTTATCAGCGGTGCTCACTTGACTTGAACAACACAATTTGACAATTCTCAACGAGAAATGCACGTTTGTGGCATCTGAGTTGGACTTTCTAGTGTACAGAGTGACAGCAGCTGGAGTAACGCTACATACAACGTTAAAGCCATTCATGCACTTCCAACCCTGTCTCATGTGAAAGAGTTGGCATAGTTCCTTGGCATTATCAACATTTATCACAAATTCGTTCCTAAGTGTGCAGACATTGCAGAGCCTCTTCAGAAGCTACTGGGCAAAGATGCACAATGAGAATGGACAATCGAACAACAAGCAGTGTTTGATACGAAGATAGTATCTCCACCAGTCGTCGTGTATGTCAATGCACATGTGGATACGTATGTCATAACAGATGCATCAGGAAATGTGATTGGAGCTGTACTCTCACAGTACATACGACTAATCACTTATGTGTCACACCCTCTACTGGAGAGCAGGAAGCACTGGCACTGCATCTACGCATCTGAACATTAGCACATATATCTCTACAGTAGAGTGTTCACACTCCACATTGATCAGCAAGCACTGACTACATTGTTGGCTATGTCAGGATCTGATCATCAACTTCCTCACATTTACAGATGGTCAGATCATCAGTATAACTTCAAGGTTGAGTACCTTGTAGGTTCACACAACTGAGTTGATCGCACAAAACTCACCCACTTTTCCAGAACCACTTTATCCAATTCAGGGTCACAGGGAGCAGAGCCTATCCTGACAGGCAATGGGCACTAGGCGGGGTACAGCCAGGACAGGACACCAGTCCATCACAGGGCACACACAGCATATCTTTGGACCATGGGAGGAAACCAGAACACCCACGCAAACAATTTGCAAACTCCACACAGACAGACACCCGACATCAGATTTGAACCCGGGTCCGTGGAGCTGTGAGGTAACAGCACTAACCGCTGCGCCACTATGCTGCCTTCATACAAAACCACAACCTCAAGTTAGTGTATCTAAAAGTGGTCACCAGAGACCTTGGGCGGAATTTTATGCCAGTGGAATTTTACGGTCCTGCCGAAGTCAATGGAGTCTAGAATAAGTTGCCGCATTTTAAGGACTCGTCCCCGCTGCAACAGAGAGGTAAAATTATGGCCCTTGCTATCTCAAAGACTATTTCTTTACTTAGAGAAAATGGACAAACTGAACTCTGAGAAATGACACATTGTACAGATGTTTGTTGTTTAGGATGATTTAATTTAAAATAAGGTCTATAGTTTTACAAGGGAAAAAAATGCAGTGTCAATGGTTCAGTTCCTCTGTGTTTGATTATGTGAGCCTTCCTACTATTGCTGCTCACTGTGCTTGATTAGTTAAGCCTGGATGTGGACTCAGAGAAAAGTAAATGAACTGTAGAATGAGTGGGAAGCCAGAGCTGAAACATGGAATAGACATTTTAAAAGCACTGTGAATAAGTTCTGTTACACGTATAGAAACTAGTGTAATTTCTGCACAGATCCAAGATATAAAATATAAAACACACTCATGGCCTTGACCCTCCATATCCCTTTAACCTTCTCCAACACTTCAACCCAGCCATTGAACTCTTGCTTCTTCCAATTCTGGCCTTTTGTAGATTTATCCCCTTTTGCCCACCAATGGTAGTTCTGCCTTCAGCTGCTGAGACCCCCACACTCTGGAATTCCTTGGCTGAGCAACTCAGCCTCTCTACCCTCCTCTCCTGCTTTTAAGTTCCTCCTTATATTTTACCTCTCTGACTTTCCAGCCCCATGAGCTGCCAGGATTTCCTGGTCCCACCAGAAGTCAATGGACTTTTGGCTGGGCGGCTGCATCCCCCGCAGTGGTTCCTGCCAGGACAGGGCCGGAGAATCCCAGCCCATGTTTTTGGTCCCCTCTCCTACTATTCCATTCTTAAGACATTTATCTCTGATTATGACAGCAAAGTATTTTGAGCCATACTTCTTACATTAAAGGCAAGTTGGTGTTGTTTTGAGAGGGTGACAACTTAAAAGGCCAAATTTCCTTTTATTCCCAAATAAAACATTTTTGCATTATTATCCAGAAATAATTTTTTCCTACAAACTAGATAAAACTCTGCAATTGAATTGCTGATTGAGTATAGGTTTTGTTTTGGATGTATATGAAAATAACCTCTTTTAGGATGTTATAAATTTGGGTAATTGGGATGTCTAGTGAATACACTGTGCTGGTACAGGGTAACTAATAGACCTTATTAATAGGTGCCCATCAAGCACAAGGTGAAGTTATTTTGAGGGGAAAAAAGGATTTTGTACGTTTCAGGTTTATGATTCAATTGTTCGAATTATGGAGGAAATTGATGAAGCAAAATCTGGGACCGCGGATCATGATGGTAACCTTGAAGGCATGCTCACCTTAAATTCCTCTCAGTCACAGGTGTAATGTGGAAAAACCGTGCCACTATGTGAATGTAAGAGCTGTGAAATTCTGTCACTCATCAGTTTTAATTTACTCCATCCTGTTCCTGGGTGGAAAGTTTAAATAATAAAAGAACCTTTTTCTTATCATTAGGTTTATCCAACATATTTGGTGTTGTTTGTGAGCTTGAATAGCGCTCTTTGAATATTGAGCAGAGTGCACAGTACTCAGCTCCGACTTCAAGAATTAAAGGTGGAAAAAGTCATTTCCCAATTCACTTGACTTTAAATTGAAAGGACAGATCCACCTGTCATAGTAAATTAATGCCCAGTTTTAAAAAAAAACTAAACGTTACTCTTCCATTATTTAGCTCCAAAGAAACAATCGTAGACACCTTGTAGATCAATTGTCTCTCTGATCATAAGTGCTGGATCTCTTTGTGCTCTGACTAGATTGCCATATTAGTTTCTTAAAAGTGTACATTCATGTTAATCTGCAGGAAATTACCAGGGTCAGTATTTTGGCTCACAGCCTGAAGGAGTCTGGAGCAGCTTTTCAGAGAAGCTTTGAATTACAGACCATGTTACAATTCCAAGTTGTGCTGATGGCTACCACTGATCTGGAACTTACTATTTTCCCTGTTTCATTAAACTGTCAGTAACGCTCAATCATCCAGCTCCTGATGAAGCGAATTTTGTTGCAAAAAAACAGGATTGCAGCTAAAGCTGCTGCCTGTCCCTGAGTGTTTGCTGCACTCTCACAACACACAGTTCTGATACTATTGTAAAGTAAGAATCATCGGCCCCGGTTTTGCTGCAGTGGAGCCTCTAGCGCCATGTCCCATTAATTCAACTTTTTCCCCTCAACCTTCAGCTTGAAGTAAGCTGCTGGAATTGAGAGTTGATAATGCTGCAGCAAGGGCACTGGTGAACGATGGGAGCAACAGTCTATCTCCTTAACCCATGAGAACTAAGGATCGAACAAAAAACAGAGGAACAATGGAGAAGGAAGTAGAATGAATTAGAGTCAAACCAGGTACAGCAGGAGGAATAAAGGGAGGGAAAGAAAGATTGGATTAAGAGAGAAAAAGAGACAGAATAGAAAAGTAAGAAAAACATTTTAGGTTTCAAATTTTAAAAATCTAACAAGACTTTAATACTTGTAACAATTAGACCCAACCATTTAAATTGCTCACTTTCTGGACCAGAAAGGGTATTTGCTATTTCGTTGGGTGGTAGGGTCTAGATGAGCCTTCTGGGGATTGTCTGTTCTCCCAAAGTATGCTGCTTGAGTCTGCAGTTTCTTAAAATCATGACTCTTTATTTACAGCAAGTATTTACACATTAGGACCTCTATACGAGGTTGGAGCTTCTTCTTCAAGATCTCTCTTATTTCTCAGTCATGCGATCCAACATCATTATGACATCAGCATCATGTATGCTTCTGATGTTAACCCTTTACTCTACATCTCCCCACCCCACCCCCCCCCCCCCACCAAGTCTTTACCCCTATCACATTTACATGCTATTACATATCCACACAAAGCCTCAGCCTTTTCAGGGTTAGTCTCTGAGATGCCTTCACCAATCTCCCTGACCTCGTTCTGATCTCCATTTGAGCGAGGATATTCTGTACTCTCCCTTCTGTTGGTGTGTGTGTTCTTCTGCTGGGTGGCTGCAGAGCTTGTAGCAGGTCTTTACATGTCTTCAGGATCTGATTAGTAAGCCCAAGTTTCTATTGGCTTTCTCTCTAAGGACATTAAGGTGCTGCAGTTTCTCCTAATGATACCCTTGTTCTATCTCAACCCTGTATGATCTTGGTTGTGGAGTTTTTTTCAATGATTGTGCCTTCCTTCTGTTGGTCTCAGACCCATACTTTCCCCCAAGCTTGAGCACTAGTAACACACGTGCTCTATGCCTGTGATTAAAGTTCCGAGCCTGGTTGCTTCTTTGTTCTTCCTCACATTGTTTCAACCTCTCCTGGCCATTCATGGTGATATTGGATTTGAGCTTTTGTGCTAGACACGGAAACTGCTTTCTCAGTCTCCTACCCATTAGTAACTACGATGGTGAGAAACCATTTTGTAGTGGTGAGGTTCGATATCTCTGAAGAGCTAGCTTAAGGGCTTTGCTTTTCTTCAATAAATCTTTAATGGTTTGTACCCCCCTCTCATTCACTTGAGGATAGTGAGGCGAACTGGTTATATGAACGAAGCCATCTTCATTTGTGAAATTGTGGAATAGCTCGTTAGCAAATTGCGGCCATTGTCGAACATCGTGATGTCCAGGATGCCATGTGTTGCATAAATTCTCTTGCAGGATTAGATGTCTGTTTCTGCTGTGATGTTTGCAATCTGTTTACTTCAATCCTTTACTTTAATCAATAATCACTTTAATCAATGACAATGAGAAAATCAAATAAGTCCATTCCCAGGCACCCCCACAGACTTGATAGAAAAGTAGAAGGTAATAGTGGTTCTTTTTGTTTTTGGCTGTTTTACGACACAAGTAAGATAGTTAGAAATTATTCCTTCTCCGGAGTGAATAATGCCTGGCCATCAGACTGATAGCTGTGCTCGCGGATGACATTTTGCTATCTCGAGATGACCTTGGTGAAGTCTTTGAATAATATCAAGCTGAAGTGCTCTCGGTATGACTATTCTCTCTTTGAAGACCAGTGAGCCATTGATGACAGCAAGGTGCTTGTGCTGTTCAAAGTACTGCTGCTGTATCGGATTAGTGGGGATATAGTCTGGCCAGTCTTCCACACAATATGCTTGGATTTGGAGACATTTTTCATCTCATTGCTGGTCTTGTTTTATTTCTTGCAACTATTTCGCAGTAGCTGATAAGTTATTAGTGATTAAGGACCTATATGCTTCAACCTCCCCGATGAAGTGTAATTAGTCTTGTTTGGTTCTTTCTGATGGTGCCCTTGACAGTGTGTCTGCTATTATTTGACACTTCCCTTGCAAGTACTCTGTGATGGAGTCATACCTGATCAATCTTAATCTGATCCTCTGGATTCTGGGCAGCCTCTTCACAATTTCTTTCATGTTCAGAAGGGTGACTAGTGGTTCATGATCTGTTTTGAGGATAGTCTGAACATTTTTCACAAGCTCATGCTGCTGCCAAAGCTTCTTTTATATTTTGGCGTATAATTGTTCTGTTTCTGTTCGTGACCCAGATGCTTAGTAGACTTCTCTATGCTTGCTGTCTCTGCGCTTGAAGTAAAACTGCATCCAGACCTAGGGCAGGATTTTTAGCTCAGTGTGCAGGCGCGTGCCCGACCCACTCGAGCGTAAAATAGCGCATGATGGCATTGGTCGAGCGTTCCAATGTCATCCCGCACTCGCGCAACATTTCGGTTGGTGGGCGTGCGTGAAAGTCGGAAATGTGCCCGCCGACAATTAAGAGGGCAACTAAGCCCATTGAAGTTTCAATTGTCTCAATTTTTCACGCTCCGTCCAACCTTACGGTTGGCGTACGGGCGAATCTGCCAGGCGGACTTTGCACTCTTGATGAAACCTCCAAGGGCGGGGTGAGGTTTTTGTTACTAAATAAAAAAAAATAAAAACGTATGGACAGAATTTCCATCATGGGCAGGATTTTCAGGTCGTTGGGCGGGAGTGGCCGGGAAACGGTGCGCCGCCCGCAATCGGCCCCCGACCGCAATTTCACGCTGATGGGCCAATTAACGGCCAACCAGCATGAAACGCCGATGAGAAGCTCAGTGTTGCCGGGGTGGGGGCGGGAGGAGAGCGAGAGCCAAAGTCTGCGTATGTGCGGGAGAACGCGCACTGAAGGCTCCCTTAAGAGAGGGAGCTACCTCAGGGATCTGAAGAGTATTAAAATCAAAAATAAAGATTCTGAAAATGTGCAAAACATGTCCCCACATAGGGCTCACTGCCATGAATATAAACGTTAAAAAGGTTTTGTCAAAATTTTTTTAAAATTAACGTTGGAAACCTCATCCTGCCCAATGGACGAGGTTTTCTAAAAGATCAGCCTGGCCGATTCACCCACCCAACAACCGTAAGGGCAGCGAAAAATAGGTTTAAGTTATTTGATTAATGGCCTTAATAGGCCTCTTAACTGTCGGTGGGTTCACTACCGACTCTCGCGTTTGCCCACCGACTGAACTATTGCTTGAGTGCGCAATGATGTTGGGACGCTCACCCCACGCCATCGCGTGCTATTTTACGCCCAATTGGGTCTGGCACGTGCCCACCCGCGGGACCTAAAACCTTGCCCCATGTATAAATTCAGGTGGACAGATTCTGATGCGTAGACGCGTCTTTCCAGATTTTAAAATCTTTATTTGTTGCTTTTAATTTCTTCAGCTTCTTGAGGCAGCTCTCTGCCTTCAGGGAGCTTTCATTCCGCACTCCCCAACGCCTGCGCTTACATCAGCGCCCGCCCTCTTTCCTTCCCCCACCCCGGCAGCGCTGAGCATTTCAGTGCGTGCTTCACGCTGGCTGGTCGGTAATTGGCAAGCCAGCATGAAATCGCAGCCATTGGCTGATCGTGGGCGGCGGTCCATTCCCCGGCCGCCCCCGGTCTTGTCGATCACGCCTGCAGGCTGAGCTAAAAGTTCTGTCCCTGAAGGCGATGCATCTGCTGCTACTATGGTCAGTAATCCTCGGTCGTAATTTACCAAGATTTCAGAAAAGATTAAAAGTTGTTTAATCCTTTTGAAAGCATTTTGCTGGTCCATATTCTAGCACGATCCTATCTCAACGGCTCATTGACCTCTGCTAAATTCGGTGGAACTTCCCGACCCCGTTGACCATCCCGAGGAATCTTTGAAGCTCAGTTATGTCCCTGGGTTGTGGAAATTTTCGGATTTCTTTCATTTTTTGTGGATCAGCCGTGATTCCAGGGGCTTATACTATGTGACCTAGAAATTTGATCATAGGTTTGGCGAGCTCACATTTTTCATTCAATGCTAGGCCTGCATCCTGTAAGACTTTCAGGTATGCTCTGATCCTGCGGTAATGCACTTCCCTTGTGGAGCCATGCATAAGTATATCATTGATATGGCATATTACTCCTTCCATGCCTTCTAGAGTGTGAGACTTTGTTTTCTGGAAGATTTCTGTGGCAGACACTATTCCAAAGGGCAATCTGTTGAAACAATAATAACTGAATGGAGTTATAAAAGCCATCAGCAATCTGGATTCTTTGTCCAGAGACAACTGCCAAAATACACTGTTTGCATCCAATTTGGTAAATTAAGTCCTCTTGGCTAGTTTGGCAAGGCTCTCATCCACTGAGGCCATCGGGTGGATCTCACGTTCCACTGATTTGTTTAGTTGAGTTAAATCCACACAGGTTCTTATAGATCCATTTAGCTTTGGGACCGTAACCATTCCTGAACACCATTTTGTTAATATGGTGACCGGTAAGGTAACTCCTTGCTGCCACATCTTTTCAATTTCACCCTTGACTTGATGTGGTGCTCTTTATTTTCCCTAGGCCTGTAAATAATTTTGGAAATTCATTTTGAAATGTACTGCTGTGGTTGTCATCAGCAACTTCACCCATTTTAGATTAATTTCAATTTTAGGCATGTCTTTCCACTTAGTAGAGAGCACTTTTGATTTTAAATGACATAGATAGATTTGAGGATTTCCTTGGGCAGGATTTTCCCGTCGGCAAGCGGGGGGGGGCGGGGCCCACTCGCCGACGCGTAAAATGACGCATGGTGGCGTTGGGCGGAACTCCCGACGTCTCCACGCCCCATTTAAATTTTACGGTAGGTGGGGGCGGAGCAAAATCAGCAATTGAGGCCATTGACAGAGTCATTTAGCTAATTAATGGACCTGCCCGTCCAACCTTAAGGTTGGCGGGCAGGCCAGAAGCCCCGGCGGGAATTAGAAAAAGCATGAAACCTCATGAAACATCGGGCAGGATGAGGTTTCATGTAGGTTTTAAAAAATTTTATTAAAATTTTTGTAAAGATTATGGACATGTCCCAACACATGTGACAGTGTCACATGAGGGGACATGTCAGGAATTTTTTTTTTCTCTATTTTTAATATTTGCCACAGAACAGTCGATCTCCCTGAGGCTGCACTTAGCCTCTCGATTTCGGGATTCCACCCTGCCCGCACAGGGAGACCATAGTGCTTCCATGCAGACATCGCGCTGGGCGGGCCTTAATTGGCCCGCCCATGTAAAATGGCGCCATGCCCCTGATCGGGGGCACTGATTGGAAGCGGGCCTGTGCGCGCACGCCATTCAACTTCGTCCCCGACGGGGGGAAAATCCTGCCCTTTGTCTTTATATTTCTGTTTTTGCATGAGTTGGCCTTTCACTTTTAAAGTTGTCCCGCCAGGACCTTGTAATTTGATAGATTTGCAATGTAATCTGTTTGAGCCATTTGACTTCATTTGATAAACAGGAACTATTGCTCCAGCGTCTAGTCTAATCCACATCCATCCACATCGAGTTTAATACTCGAGTATCATTTACCTCCTCCAAGAAGGTTAGTTCCTTTGCTTGTAGTTCTTTCACTTCTTGTATGTGGCTCTGTTTTAAAATTTTCTCCCTCCTTTTACAGGTTGTCAGCATTTTTGAATGACAAACAGTTTTGAAGTGGCCTAATTTTCCACAGTTTTGGCACTCTGTGCCACCCACAACCCCGCCTGTCCGTCAGTGGACATTATTCTCACTTGTGCAGTTTGTCCCCGCCACACCGAAGACATTTCAAAATGGCAGTTGGTGCACTTTTCCCCATTTTGGCAGGCTTAGGTTTTGCTGTGCTTTCTCTCTTATGGTCTACAAACTGAATGATCTCACTCAATCTCCTCGCTGGGACCTCTTCTTTCCTGTGAACAATTCCGTTTCCTGAGTCCTGTTGCCTTGCAATCTGCACTGCTTTCACTATTGTTAAATCCTCCCTTGCCTGTAAGAAATTCTGTCACAAATCAGTTCATCCTTTAAGATTCTATAATTGCAGTCCCCTGCCAGCCTATAGAGATCATTGATGAGCTAATCCATGCTTTCACCTGGTCTTTGCTTTCTTTTATTAAATTTAGCCCTCTCAATTATTAACTTCTGATGGATGCTGAAATAAGAGTTGAAGCTTGCAGGACCTTTTCAAAAGAAGTTGAAGCTTCATCAAACGACTACAGCTCCTCACACCCCGCTTCCTGTAAGGACTCCATCCCATTCTCTCAGTTCCTTCGCCTCCGTCGCATCTGTTCTGATGATGCTACCTTCAAAAACAGTTCCTCTGACATGTCCTCCTTCTTCCTTAACCGAGGTTTTCCATCCACGGTCGTTGACAGGGCCCTCAACCGTGTCCGGCCCATCTCCCGCGCATCCGCCCTTACGCCTTCTCCTCCCTCCCAGAAACATGATAGGGTCCCCCTTGTCCTCACTTATCACCCCACCAGCCTCCGCATTCAAAGGATCATCCTCTGCCATTTCAGCCAACTCCAGCATGATGCCACCACCAAACACATCTTCCCTTCACCCCCCCTGGCGGCATTCCGTAGGGATCGTTCCCTCCAGGACACCCTGGTCCACTCCTCCATCACCCCTTACTCCTCAACCCCCACCTATGGCACCTCCCCATGCCCACGCAGAAGATGCAACACCTGCCCCTTCACTTCCTCTCTCCTCACCATCCAAGGGCCCAAACACTCCTTTCAAGTGAAGCAGCATTTCACTTGCATTTCCCCTAACTTAGTCTACTGCATTCATTGCTCCCAGTGCGGTCTCCTCTACATTAGAGAGTGACCGGTAAACTGGAGTAAACTGGGTGACCGTTTTGCAGAACACCTGCGGTCTGTCCGCAAGAAAGACCCAAACCTCCCTGTCGCTTGCCATTTTAACACTCCACCCTGCTCTCTTGCCCACATGTCTGTTCTTGGCTTGCTGCATTGTTCCAGTGAAGCCCAACGCAAACTGAAGGAACAGCACCTCATCTTCCGACTAGGCACTTTACAGCCTTCTGGACTGAATATTGAATTCAACAACTTTAGATTTTGAACTCCCTCCTCCATCCCCACCCCCTTTCCATTTCTTCCCCCTCCCTTTTGTTTTTTCCAATAATTTATATAGATTTTTCTTTGCCCACCTATTTCCATTATTTTTAAATCTATACCTGTAATGCCCTGTCAGTCTTTCCACCCCATCCCACTAGAGCTGTACCTTGAGTGTCCTGCCATCCATTCTTAATTAGCATATTCTCTTAGATAATATCACCACCTTTAACACCGCTTTGTTCCTTTTGTCTGTGACATCTGTTGATTATCTGCTCCTATCACTGCTTGCTTGTCCCTACAACCACCCCCCCCACCCCCCCAACTTCTCTCCCCCCACCCCCACCCCCCACCTTAAACCAGCTTATATTTCACCCCTCTCCTATTTTTACTTAGTTCTGTTGAAGGGTCATGAGGACTCAAAACGTCAACTCTTTTCTTCTCCGCCAATGCTGCCAGACCTGCTGAGTTTTTCCAGGTAATTCTGTTTTTGTTTTGGATTTCCTTCATCAACCGCCTGTCTTGCTATCAAGTCATCAGCGATATACCCTACTGCATAAAGTAGCGTACTGACCTGGTCTTTTTGATCTTTTTTGGTGTAATCATGAAGCAGTCATGAACCTTGTGAACCTTTTTATTCAGTTGTCCCAGTTCTGGGCCTGTTGTGAGCCTTCTGCGCTCTGAAATGGGAGGGGTAGTGTGGATTCCATGCTTCTGCTGAGCTCTGGAGTTGTTCCTTCTCCAGTGTTGCTGCTTGCTTCTTCGGGTCTGTGCTCACTGCTGTCCAGTCTGTGAGTCTGTTTCTCAGCTTGCACCTGCTCCTCTGATGATGTTCCAATGTCTTGGTGAGTCTTAAATTTTTTTTCCTTTGTCCTTCTTTGAGGATATGTTTTCTTGGCAGTCCTGTATCTTTATAACATTCACTTGGTCTTTCACTCTCTGCCACCACATTTTGTTATGCAGTCGGGGTCTAGGTGGGGGTTTTGGGGATTGTCTATTCTCTCAAAGTATTCTGCTCGAGACTGTAGTTTCTGATAACCATTACTCTTTATTTACAGCAAGTATTTACATATTTGGACCTCTATTCAAGTTTGGAACATCTCCTCCTTCCAGATCTCTTACTTCTCAGTCATGTTGATCTGACATCATTATTACATCAGCATCATGTATGCTTATGATGTTAATCTTTTACTCTACAATTGGCATTGCAGCAACATAAATCTCCTAATTAAGAAGCTACCGACATTCCTAACTTTCACATGCATGTATAATTGGTAATTAATTCACAAATGCAGCAATTTCATGAAATTCAGGGGGTGGTGGAGCACAAGCTGTTGTACTTATGAGGCTAACACAGGATTGGTGCAAGAAGTACAGCACCTTGTGGCGATTCATGAGCCACAGGACATCTCTTCCTTGTCACCAGTTGCTGAACGATTTTTACTTTAACGTTAGCGAGTGACGGTGAGCTCACTGTCAATTTGGCAGCAAAATCTGGACCATTATGTTTCAAACAGAATATGACAGTTCTAAAATGGAAGAAAATTGTAGATATCAGTAAGAAAAGATTTAACATCTGTGTTCTGTGGTGGGGTGACAAATCCTAAGTATGTCTGGATGACAAGCAACCTATATTTGGACCTTTTCTATTCAGCAAATAATCTCTGCTGAGTTTTATTTCGCTGCTCCAAGGAAGTCTACTTACATTCATCTTTGATGAAAGTTAATTTCAATTTTTTGACATATCTTACTGTTCTTCAACTCCTGTGGCTCTTCGAACTAAATAGTCCATGCTGTTGACTTCTCCACAGTCCCTATAAAGACTGCTCAGTTATCAGACAGCAGGAGATGCATTTCAATCAGGCCAACTAATCTATGTCAGTTAATCCTGTAGATACCTTCCTCACTTCCTCACTAATGCTGCAATACACTTCAACCACCCAGTTTGCTGACAGAGAAATGATGAAAACCTTTCAATTATAACAAGCGAATAACTAAGTAACATTCCTAAGACATGAGCACCAATATTTCAATTTAGTAGCAATTTAGTGGCTTGACTGTGGTCGATAACAAGAAGAGTAGTCACTAACAAATTTGGGTGTGCTTTATTGAGCTCTTATTTTTATGGGTGTTGACTAATCCATGTCTACTTGTATAATGTTTTATTTGTGATCACTGAACTTTTTGCAGCATTGCATCCAGGTCCTTCAGACTTGACTTCTGGCATTATCCACCATGATTACTCAGTCCCGTTACCTTTGCAGAGTTTTTCTGGAGGGCCTCCTGGCCCCCTGTTGATCAATAACATCCTTCTCCTCTCCACCTCCTGCACCATGACCTCCAGTGCAGCATTGGGAAACCTTGGAGCCTGTTTGCTGCGATCTTGTGCCATTTTTGTGTCTTTCCCTGGGTCAGAATCAGTTCCAAAGTTACTTCTATCAGATGCTCCAGCCAGAATATACCTCCCCATTAAGCGGTAAAGGCTGGCTTAAGTAGTTTAGGCCATCTTAGAATGGTGCTGGCCTCTCACGATCTTGGGCTCCCTGCTCAGGCATGTAGCCACTCCAGCAGTGTGCTTAGTGCCAGCTACACGTTACAATCATTTAAATTTGCAGGCAGTACCAAGTTTTCATACTGCTACATCAAAATCAATGGGCAGGGGTTAATCCCACATTGTGACCCCCGTGCCTGCTTTTGGAGGTTATCACATTTCACAGCCATTGGATCTCTCTCTCCCTCTGACACACAGCAAGATACATAGGTTTGAGAGGCTGGGTCTCCTATTATTCAATCTAATGCAACCCAATAAATGTAAACTGCCATGAAGGGATGCTGCTTAATTTTGCGTTTTACCTCTTCAGTATCTCTGACCAAAAGGAGTCAAACTACCAGTGTAAACTCAGGTACCTTTTAATTAGGACACATTTGTCCTTTCTTTCATATGTTAAATATGGTACATGGTGCATGAATTTAATTGAAAAAACATTATTAATAGGTTAAGTAATGCTGTGATAGGTCTTTTCAATGTTAAAGATGCCAGACTCCGCTGTCACAACCAGTAAAATATAAGCTGCTATTTTCTGTTAAGAGAATTTTACCAGTGATTGCAAAATCTGGTGACTGGCGTCCCACAAATCACTTAAAATACTTCCTGAAAATTTGCAATGTACAATTGTACCATTCAATAAGTTGGACTGCTGGAATATATTTCTTTGTTTTCTATCAGTTTCTATTCTGTAGCATTTTGGCAAATAATCTTGAAGAATAAGATGGAATTTAAAAGAAAAATGTGTGTATCTATATTTGTGAGGGAGAGAAAAATAACAGGTGTTCTGTTCGTAAACCTGTTGTAGGTTGCAATTTGTGTTTGATAAATCTTAGAAAGTACATGAAGCTGAAAGGGTGAGGGCAGGGTCAGAGTTAGGGTAAGGGAGACATTGGGTAGAGAGTGAGAATGACAAACAGTTCGTTCAATGCTCAGAGAAAAGGCTCATTCACCTTTTCTGAAATTTGGGTGCGGATGGGGTTGTTCAACTTTTTGACCCCACCAGGAGTACAGGTACCTGATAATGCACAGAGTCAGTATTCCCTCACACACTGTGGAGTTTGGTAGACTTGGCTTCTAGTCGAGCGGGGAATGCTGGAGAAGATGCTGCAGGAAAAGGCAAGAAGCCGCAGGACCATGATCCAGAATGGGGGGGGCGGGAGGGTTTGTTAGTTCTGTTCCCCAGTCACATCAGGGTGGTAATCCCTGGGGAGGTGGTTCAAGGCCTTGGAGAGTTGGTATGACCTAGTGAAGTATGGGGAATATCCAGGGCTCTGAGAGTTGGAGGCCTTAGGGGGGAATCCAATCGGGGTAAGGGGGGAGGTGGATGGACGGTGATGGATTTCAGAGCTTGAGGTGGATGAGGAACTGAAGGCTTCAGGGAGGGGACTGGAGTTCAGTCGGGGAAATTGGAGTCTTGCGGGGGGAGATTGTGGGGCCTGGGGAGTCTAATGCCAGGCTGGGGTGAGATTGAGGAATGGTGTGAGGATTGGAGGCTTAGGGGAGGAAGTTAGGAAGGGCCCAGGGGAGGGTGTTCAATCCTGGGGGTTGACACTTAGCTCCTGAGTCCAATAGCCACGGCATCCCGAGAGTTGTCTTGCTTTCTGAGAAACCCGGGCGCCCAGAGTTAAAGTGATGAGAAAAAAAGAAGACACAGAGCCTCAATACAATGCTTAAGATGCCAGCCCACCTCCTGGTGGCTCATGCCCCCACCTTCCCATCTCCATTAAACTGGATGTCAGCAAGTTGGAGGCAGGTTTCCGCTGGGACTCAGATTTTTCATATTTAACCTGCCCCCTGACTAAACCCAATCACTTTCTGGTGTTATAATTTCTCCCTTTATGTCTGTGTACTTTGAAATTCTTTGAAAAAGAAGTTTGTTTTCATGCAAATTTGCTTTATTTTGTTACTGGGCTGATGTGATGGTGGCAAGACTATTCGTTCTTGGGATGTGAGCATCACTGGCTGGGCCAGCATTTATTGCCCATCCCTTATTGCCTTTAAGAAGGTGGTGGTGATCTGCCTTCTTGAACCGCTGCAGCCTATATGCACACAAGCATACGCATGAGCAAAGGGATTACAAAAGAGGTAGCATGCACTTATGTTTTTAAAAGGTCCAAAAACTCACTGGGCTAAATTTTACACTGATTGTCGCAAAATTGTGCGAGATGACGGCGAGCGAGCACCCCGACGCCATCCCGCACTCGCGCTATATTTTGGTGGGTGGGTGGGTCGGAGCCACACCCACCGTCAATTAAAAGGCCACTTAAGGCCATTGAAAAGGCAGTTGACCAAGATTTCACGTTGCCCTTGCGATTTCGTGCTCGTTGCGTGGACAAAGTGGGCAGGCGGGCAGCCAACAATTTGCAAGACCTCATCCAAGGACGGAATAAAAAAGGTCAGCAGCATTGTCAGTGTGAGTAGTGAGGAGTTTTGGACATAGTTTGCCGCTGGTGGCTTATTGGTACTTGGCAGCTTCATCTCTGTCGGGGGTTCATTGTTAGCATTTTCAGGCTGCCTGTAAGGTGTCTCCAAGGACCCCAGAGGATTTTGACCATGTGGACCCTTCCAGGCATCAGACAGCCTTCTGTGACCCTGGCAATGTGGTCTCCGCTGGAGGCACCTCCTCTGAGGTGGAAGAGAGGGGCAGAAGGGAGGAGGCCAGGTGTCCCTGTGCAGCTTCCAGGAGAGGGACCTATGGGAGGAGAGGCACAGGCACAAGGGGCACAGGGCCAGCAGGAAGTCCAAGGCGAAAGGGACCGCAGAAGATGCCACTATCCTGCTGCCAGGGTTTACAGTGGCGATGCAGCTACCTCAACATGTCCAAGGTGCAATGCCAAAGGAGGCTCTGCCTCTCCAAGGAGAGTGAGACCTCCATTTGTCAGATGATTGGGCCTGAGGTCACCTTCAACTGTGTGGGTGGACTCCCCATGCCAGTGGCTCTGAAGGTCACAGCGGCCCTCAACGTCTATGCCTCCGGCTCTTTCCAGGGGTCAGTGGGGGATCTGTATGGAGTCTCCCAATCAGCTGTCCACAATTGCATCAAGCTGGTGACAGAAGCTCTGTTCAGGTTGGTCATGACATTTATTCATTTCTGTATGGACAAGGCCAGCCAGGCTGAGCGAGCCAGAGGGTTTGCAGTATTTGTTGGGTTCCCCTGCATTCAGGGTGCAATCGACTGCACACATGTGGCCATCAAGGCGCCAGCGGGTGCATTTGTTGAGAGGAAGGGATTCCACTCCATGAACGTGCAGATAGTTTGTGCCCACAAGACACATATTCTGCAAGTCTGTGCAAGGTACCCTGGCAGCTCCCATGACGCTTACATCCTCAGACACTCCCAGGTGCCAAGGCTTTTCAGTGCTCCAGCCCAACTGGATGGATGGCTGCTGGGTGACAAGGGTTATCCTTTGAAAAGGTGGCTTATAATGGCTCTCTGCACTCAAGAACAGAGGCAGAGAAGTGTTACAATAAGAGTCATGTTTCCACAAGGGCGGTGATAGAGAGGACCATAGGTCTTCTCAAGATTCGCTTCTAATGCCTGGATGTTCAGGGGGAGCATTACAATACCCCCCAGAACGGGTGTCACTGATCATGGTTGCATGCTGCACTCTCCACAATCTGGCATTGGCAAAGGGGGCCCACTGGAGGAAGAGGATCTTGAGGCATCTGCACAGGCTACGGAGGATGAATCCAATAGTGAGTCAGAAGAGGAGCATGGTGAGGAGAATGCTGAGGGCGAGGAGACAAACTTGTGTAACCTTCAGGGATGCAGGGACACCAGGGATGCCTTGACCAAATGCTCCTTCAGCTAGGCTACCAAAGATCCACTCCCACCTCATGCCAGGACTGCTGCCTCCATCCGGGATGTCCAAAATGCCCCTGTCATGTGAACCCAAAGTCCACTCAGTGCCTGTGCAATAACGTTTAGAGCCACTCACGCCCAGCATTATATACTGGCCTACCCTGCACCAAAAATAAAAGGTGAAGCACACTCAGGCCATCAGAACAAAAGCAAATTTAATGTTAATGTCACATTCAAATCACATTGAGATAACTATTCCTAGTGTTGATGTCCACACCAGGAGGCATATAAACCAAACATAACTGAACAGAAAATCACCCGTGAAAGGTCCCTTTTGTGCTTATGGTGCTTTAAACTTATGTTTGCGAGTGCTGCGTCTTGGTGCCCCCCACCTGTGGCAGTGGCATTGGAGACAGCCTGCCCACTCTGGTGTCCTGTTGGCCTTGAAGACCTTGGTGGTCGCCCTCTAGCCAGTGGAGCCTGTGCTGGGAGGGAGTGGCCAGTGCCATGGTTGACATCTCCCCATTCATCGCAGCCTCATCAGGTGCCATGGTCACTGGCAGAGGGGCGGAGGAGCTGTTGCTGTCATCCAGAGCACCCTGAGAGGAGCCCACAGAGATGACAAGCTGGTTGTGCATCAACGTGAGGTCGCTCTGGACCTCCCTGCTCACCATTGATGGATGAGCACCTAGCTGGGATACTGGGTGCCTCATCTGGGATGAGGATACTGGGATACTGACTACCTGAGGTCATTGCCTGTGTGAGGGCTTGCAGTTCCAAGCACAACCCCAGGAACCCCTGATTCTGTCCCTGGAGCTGCCACTCCATGAGAGTCGCCACTCTCTCAATGGAGGAGGCAGTGCGCTCGGCCATGAGGGTGATCACAGTGTTTGTGCTCCGCATGGACTCCTCCAAAACAGAGACCATGGTACACAGACCCTCATGGATCTCTGCCAGATCCTCTTGCAAATCCCACTGGACATCCAGCATCTGCTGCCTAGTGGATGACTCCAGAGGTTCATCATCTACCTTTGACCCAGCATTCTCCTGGTCTTCAGCAGTCCTCTGACTGTCAGCACCTGGGCACCCTCTGCCTCTGCCTGCACCTCAAGCAAGTATGAAGTGCCCTCACCAATGTGCACCGACAATGTAGCCAATGATCTAACGCCTACTGAGGTGCTGGTATCTGCACTGTTGCCTGGTTCATACAGCAGGTGTGATGTGGGTGCCGATGAAGCCGGCGGTCCTCTGGCGTAGGGGGTGGCCCTTCAGGCCCTGAGAATGCGTGCTGCTGGTGAATCTAAGGGAGAACAAAGACATGTCATTAGTTAAAGTCATCACACTGTCACTGTGCACATCAGGCACCCTGGTGAGACAATGGAGATCTGCATCATGGTGCCATCGTCTTTCAATGATCAATGGGACTCCAGGATTGAGGCTCCCATCAGTTAAGAGGCTACACTAGAATGGTTGCACAAGCCGAAACTCTCACGTCTGTGCACTGTTCTCTTACCTTCGTCTGACACCCCCGCCTCGCCACAACCGGTTGCACAGGGAGCACGCTGGTTCTTCAGCTCCAGAGCGTCCTGCTCGAACCTAGTCAGCAGCAGCAGGTTGGGCGGGCCTCCGCCTGTCTGTTATCTCTCCAATTGGCTATGGTCCGTCTTCTCCTGAGAGGACAGAGAAGCATCGATTAGTCCACTCTCTACCTGCAGCAACATTGCTGCCTGGCCGACCCCGCCTAAGGAACACCTTGCAGGGCACATCTGAGTCGTGGCCCTCGAGCCGCAAGGCACTCGATCCAAGCAGCCAGGGCTCACCCACTTGACCAGCTCTGGCGTCATTGACAGTTGGCACTCAGACTCTAACACCCCTGAGCTCCACAGGGGTCAGCCAGCCCTTAACACTTATGCACACTGATCTATGCCAACATGGTACTCACCCATCCTGAGTGTAGCAGGTCATTGAACTCCTTCCAGCACTGACCCATCTGCGCAGCACTGCATCATGGCTGCTAACCTGTGCTGCCAACTCCTCCCAAGCTTTCTTCATCAGGTGTGGTGGGCTCCTCCTTCCGTCCTTTGGTACAAGGTTGTCCCTCCTGGCAGCCACCTTCTCCAGGAGCACGGCCAGGCACTCGCCCAAAGACCGGGGGAAGGGGGGGACGAGTGCCCACCTGACCTGCCCTCCTGCCTGGCATCTGCAGCCACTGCCCAGGCTGTAAGTACCGTCTCTGCAGTGCAGACTGTATGCTTCTTCACCGGCAGCTTTCAAGCGGCCAAGCTGAAAAAGTCCACTGTTATACTTGAGTCTTTTGAAATGGAAGCTGAAACATTGCAGGCCCGATGATTCCCTTTGAGTTCATTCAAGAAATGGGGATTGGAAATTTCTAGTGTCAAACTCACGGTGCCTTCCCGCTTACAGCAGCAGGTTTTTGGCTTTTCCCTAGTCAAGGTGCAGTCGAACCCCTTTAGCGAAGATGTGGCTTGTTGTCCAAATCGATAGGTATAAGATGAGCCCCACTTCTCCGCCTGTCAGTGGATTCTAGGCAGGATCCTTTTTCCCTAGGCTGGATCTCTTCCCTCTGAGTTTCCTGGTTTCCAGACTGCTTTCAAAAATGTGTCTTAATAAATGTTCCTTATTCCAGAGCTCACTGGATTCTGGGTGGGTCCCAGCTAATGTGATGTCCCTGTTCAAGAAGGGAGGGAGACAAAAAGTAGGAAACTATAGGCTGATCAGCCTAACATCTGTCATTGGGAAAACGCTAGTGTCCAGTATTAAGGAGAAATTAGCAGGACATTTAGAAAAGCTTAATGCAATCTAACAGAGTCAGCATGGTTTTGTGAAAGGGAAATCATGTTTGACATATTTTCTAGAGTTCTTTGAGGATATAACAAGTAGAGATGATAAAGGGGAACTAGTAGATGTAGCGTATTTGGATTCCCAGAAGGCATTCGATAAGGTGCCACATAAAATGTTATTGCACAAGATAGGAGCTCATAGTATTGGGGGTAAGATATTAGCATGGATTGAGGATTGGTTAACACACAGAAGATAAAGTGTCAGGATTAATGAGTCTTTTTCAGGTTGGAAAGACTAACTAGAGGAGTGCCACAAGGATCAGTCATAGAGTCATAGAGCCATAGAGATCTACAGCACAGAAAAAGGCCCTTTGGCCCATCTGTGCCAGTCAAACAAGTACCTAACTATTCTAATCCCATTTTCCAGCACTAGGCCCATAGCCTTGTATGCCATGGCATCGCAAGTGCACATCCAAATACTTCTTAAATGTTTTGAGGGTTTCTGCCTCTACCACCCTTTCAGGCAGTGAGTTCCAGATTCCCACCAACCTCTGGGTGAAATAATTCTTCCTCACATCCCCGCTAAACCTCCTGCCCCTTACCTTAAATCTATGCCGCCTGGTTGTTGATCCCTCCACCAAGGGGAAGAGTTCCTTCCTGTCTACCCTATCTATGCCCGTCATAATTTTATATACCTCAATCATGTTCCCCCTCAAATTCCTCTGCTCCAGGGAAAATAACCCCAGTCTATCCAATCTCTCCTCATAACTAAAACTCTCCAACCCAGGCAACAGCCTGGTAAATCTCCTCTGCACTCTCTCTACTGCAATCACATCCTTCCTATAATGCAGATTCCAGAACTGCACACAATATTCTAGCTGTGGACTAACCAGCATTTTATACAGTTCCACCATAATCTCCCTGCCCTTATATTCTATGCCTCGGCTAATAAAGGCAAGTATCCCATATGCCTTCTTAACAATCTTATCTACCTGTCCCGCTACCTTAAGGGACCGGTGGACATGCACACCAAGGTCCCTCTGATCCTCGGTACTTCCCAGGGTCCTACCATTCATCGTGTATTCCCGTGCCTTGTTTGTCCTGTCCAAGTGCATCACCTCACACAGCCCTAGGGCCTCAATTATTTACTATCTAAATTAATGACTTGGAGGAGGGGGCAGAGTGCAATGTATCCAAATTTGCTGATGATACAAAAATAGGTGGGAAGGCATGTTGTGATGAGGACATAAGGAATCTGCCTGGGGAAACAGATAGGTTGAGTGAGTGCACACAAACTTGGCAGATGGAGTTTAATGTAGGAAAGCGTGAGGTCAGGCACCTTGATAGGAAGAATCAAAAGGCTATTATTTATTATTTAAATGCAGAGAGACTCCAAAAAAGTGCAGCACAGAGGGATCTGGGTGTTCTTGTGTATGAAACACAAAAGGTTAGCATGCAGGTGCAGCAAGTAATTAAGAAGGCAAATGGAATTTTGGCCTGTATTGCTAGGGGGTTGGAGCTTAAAAATAAGGAAGTCTTGTTGCAACTGTACAGGCTTTGGTGATGCCTCACCTGGAGTATTGTGTACAGTTTTGGTCCCCGTATTTAAGAAAGGATACACTGGCATCGGAGGCAGTTCAAAAGAGATTCACTATGCTGGTTCCTGGGATGAAAGGGTTAACTTATCAAGAACGTCTAAACAGATTAGGCCTTTATTCATTAGAGTTTAGAAGAATGAGGGGTGATCTTATTGAAACATACAAGATTCTGAGGGTGCTGGACAGGGTAGAAGTTGAGAAGCTGTTTCCAATAGTGGGGGGATCTCAAACTAGGGGACATAATTGCAGAATAAGGGGGGCACTCATTTAAGACTGAGATGTGAAGGAATTTCTTCTCTCAGAGGGTAGTGAATGTCTGGAATTCTTTACCCCAGAGAGTTGTGGAGGCTGGATCACTGAAAGTATTTAAAGAGGAGTTAGATAGATTTTTGAAATATCAGGGAGTTGAGGGCTATAAGGAGCTGGCACGAAAGAGGAATTGAGGCCTGGGGCAGATCAGCCATGATCTTATTGAATGGCGGGGCAGGCTTGAGGGGCCAAATGGCCTACTCCTGTTCCTATTTCTTATGTTCTTATGTTATCACAACCTGGTTTCTGTCATGTGAACATATTATCTGTTTTTCCATTGCCCACACAAATGGCCCCTGATGACTTAAGCTTTGACACACAATAGGGATTGAGTTTCAGTCATCTGAATCTCCTTGTGGATGAATGGGTTTCACCTCTCCACCAATCTATGTAGTTCTATTCTGCAGCCAAGAATTTTGCCATTGTGCCCTAATTTCTGCAAGTATTTGAACAATAGCATCCATTAAATCCACAGGAAAGATGTTTTGCATTTTTAATGTCTTCTCAATGGGATGTCCCAAAAGGTTGTTTGCATTGTAATGTCCCATCCAGACAAGTAAGCTAACACCCAGCCTGGTGAATATTGGCAGACAAGAAGGGAGGTCACCTGACCTATCAACTCCATATTGTTTTAAAAGGAGATTGTCCATTGTCCATTTTGTTTTTAAAAGTAAAGTGTCCATTTTTCATAAATCCACAGATACTGCATGGGCATGGCAATATAATAGAAAATACTTTAGATCAGAGTAACGTGCTCTCATGAGGAGCTATCACTTTGTGAGGGGCTGAAAGGGTTATTTCTGTGCTAAATATTTTCAACTGCTATGAAAATATATTCATCCATAAATCTATGCATGCATTGTGTATTTTTATTTTTGCTGTCAAGACAATGGATGATTTATGTTTTTCTCCCACTTTATGATCAATGTTCTCTGACACAACTGTGGTAATCCAATAAATTCACCAACATATTTCCTGTTAGATCTATAGAGCCCTGTCCTCAAAGCTGTCAGAATGATTGCAGTTCCTGATCATGCATTGATCGCCACACTGTAGCTCTATGGGTAATAAATACACTGCCTTTGGCTAAATTGTTTCTGTGTGCTTGAGAATAGAGAAAAAGAGAACAACATAGGTCAAAAATAGAAGGATCTATATTGATTTTGGGCTATTAAAAACATCAGAGTTCCTTGTTTCAACCAACTGCCGTTATACTGGTAGGAATATTTGGTGAACATGAATGAAAAAAATTCTCCAAGGGCAAGGTTCTCAAACCAATATATTTATAGGAGATAAGATCAGAGTAATGAAAAAGAAAGAACTGAATTTTAGTGATTGTTTTTAAACTGAACAGCTTGTTCAGTCACATCTCAGGTCTTAAGTCTCAACCGATCATTACTAGGATGCGGCAATAAATAACTAATGAAGCCAAGTCAGTTTCAACATTTAAGATGGAATAAAAGAATTGAAAAAGAAAAATACTTTAGATCAGATTAAATTGCTTTATTGAGGAGCTATCGCTTTGTGAGGGGCTGAATGGGTTATCTCTGTGCTAATGCTTCTACCTGCTATGAAAATATATGCTTCCATAAATCTATGTATACATTGTATATTTTTATTTTTTGCTGTTTATTTTGCTGTTCCAACTTCAACCGTTTTAAAATGTCACTCAACTTCCAAGGATTAATGGGCCTGGTAAAATACTAATTAATGATATGCTATGATATGTGTGACATATTTTCCTGCTTTATGTCTCGTTACTTGTCTGATGTTCTTGGTCTTTTTCTCTTTGATTTTGCCCAGTTTAAGGGATTTTATCACTTTATATATTCTTTTCGTAATTATTTGTAATCTCGTTATACTGCTGTTGATCAACTTTCTGAGAATTTTTCTGCCTCTACCCTTTCCCTTTTTCCTAGTTAATGAAGTATTTTTGAGTCTTATTATTTTAGTTTCTGCCTGTATCCGTCTGCACCACCAGTTAGAGACATATTGATACACTGTTTAATGTGAAGAGAATTTAAATTAAAAAAAAACGAACCTAAGTATAAACATTGCTAGACTTAGATTAGATAGTTTGTTACAATTTTAAATGAGAACAAAGCTTTTTAATTCTTGCCTAGGTTCCTAATAAACCAGAGTACCAGGCCTTTTCTGAGAGGTAGCCGACAGGTAAGAAATAAGAAAAGAAAGAAAATCACTTTTCAGGTTAATTTCTTATTCTTTAAAAAAAAAATAAAAATGCAGTGCCTTGAAAAGCAGCAGTTTCACCCTTCATTCTGCGGCAGTCTGATACACCTACATTTGAGACCTGCAACTGTCATCATGACAAGCCAGAGGGTGGTTACTGGGTGGTAAGGGCTATCCTTTGACTCCGCTATGCAGGCTATTGATAGCCATGCTGCTACACAAAATGTGTAGACCAGATCAATGGAACCCTGTGGTAAACATCAAGATTCCCAGTGGTTTGTTACATGCTGCACAACCTTGCCATCATAAGTACACAGACCTTGACACCAGTTATATGGTGATAAGCTGAAGAAGAGGAGAAGGAGGAGGATGAGAAGGAGGAAGAAGAGAGGAGGAAGAGGAAAGGAGGAGGTAAACTAGACAATCTCTTTCTGGCCAGGCTGTTCATAAATGGCTCATCCGACTGTGATTCCAATAACCACAACCCAATTTCTCATTCACCAACAGTCCCACATGCCTTACCTTCCCTCTGCCACTGACCATCATAGCGTCACTTTGCCACAATGCAAAAATAAAAAATAACACAAAATAAACATTCCAGACCAAATTTCTAAATGAAAGCATGCCATATGTTGCCTACAAATATCAATTAATCGCTCTTGTACACTTCCTTAGTGTCTGTCTTCTGTGTACCCTTTCTTGTCCTAGTGTCTCCTATGCAATGTTAGACCAGTCACTGCAGCATGGCCGGTAGAAGACTGGAGAGACAGTGCAGGACAACCTCAACTGTCTCTGGCCCTAGAAGGCCTGGCTTCAAACTGCACCATCTCTGGGTGGCAGCAGGTTGGCTGGCTGACAGGCAACAGCAAGGACCCTGGTGGAGTGGCAGGGGTGGAGGATGAATCCTGAGAGGACAGTGCTCTACAGAGCCACAGCCACTCCCACCCCCCGGGGTGATGCCTTGGCAATCATAGTAATCTGCTGAGAACAGATTGTTGAGTTGCTATGACACTCTGCAAATGCCTTTGAATACTAACCCTTGCAGCTGATGATGGCAGCAGTCTGAGCTTATGTGGCTGCAAGCTAACCTTGCATAGCTTTGGGTGGATTCTGCTTCTGGTGCAAAGGATAATGGCAATGAGACATCGGCCATCAGATGGTGCACCATGGCTGGATCCACAAGTGTGCTAGTGCATTGGCTACCATGCTGGAAAGGATGGGCTCCAAACTCTGTGTAAAGTCCTGTGTAAATGTGGTGCTGATTCCTCCATGTTCCTTGACACTGGCAGGCTTTCTGGCAGGTCTGCTGATGCAGCAAGCATTTCATTGTACATACCCATCAGCCGTTTTCTGTAGGCTGTCCTATCAAAGTGCTCATCTGAGCCCTTGCAGCTGAACACATGTGTAACCTTTCCCTCTGGTCTGCTGGCACCTGTGCTACTCTTGCCCTCTACCCTGGCTGCAGGCCACTCATGCCTAGTGTCTCGCTACGATATCTGCTTCTATGTCATCCTCTAAATTACACACAGTTTCTGTGTTCGAGCTAGTGGTTCCGTGTGTGAAATTAAATAACAGTTTTTTCTTTATGACCGCTTTCTTGCTCTTACATCTCTTCCACTGCTGCCTGGCCAGGTGGCAGTGCTTGGGTTTCTGAAAGGAGAAAGGCTGTCCAAGGGCTCAGCATTGACTGTGCCAATGATGGTGAGCACAATTTCTTCTATGGGGTTAAGGGTGTGCAGCTTTGCCTGTCTCCCACTGGTCCAGTTGTTGCTGTCTCTGCATATGTACCACTTGGTCCTGCATGAGAGTCAACGAGTGTAATGCAATGTTTTTGAGTGGTGTTGTTATCTTGTTAAATAGCTGGCAATGTGTGCAAACAATGAGATGTGGGTGTGAGGCTTGCAGCAGTGCTCAGTGCATGATGGTGAAGTGAAGCTATGAATGATTTGTAATTGCAAGAGATTGTTGGTAGGTGAGCGATGGGGACATGGTGTATTGTGCACTGTGTGAAGCTGGTAGTGCGGATGGTGGGATATGGTCATTGAAGATACATTCACTGACCTTGACCACTGGTGTAAGTTCAGTGGATTCTTGCAGCTCTACATCGGCTCCTTGGGTCTTGACTCCTGGCATTGATTGCCACAGCTATCTGGCCCCACTGCCTTCACAAAGTTTGCCTCAATGGCCTACACAATGGTGTAGATCTTGTCTCTCCTCCTCTCAAACCTCCTCAACCAAGGTGTCCATTTTCCATCAGAAAAACTTGGAGCACCCTCTCCACTGTTGTGCCATAATTCACTCTCCTTCCTGCTCAGAATCTCTTCCACAAAGAGTTCCAGCACCTGCTCCAGCCGGAAAGCAGCTGGTTGTACATAGTACATGCTAGCTTTAAGTGGTTCTAGCCCCATAAGACCTTGGACCCCCTGCTGAAGCATATAGTTACTCAAATGCAAGTTTAGCACTGGCTGCACATAGTGATCATGCAAGTTAGCAGATAGCACAAAGTTGGCATGCTGCAAGCATCATATGGTCATCCCTATGTCTGTTTTCAGTGGCTATTGCCTTTTGCCCTTGAGCTGCTAGGAAATTGGCACTACTAAAACATTGAAAACATACATTTCCAGCTCATCCTTGAATATTGTTTTAATTAAACCTTTTTCATTGAACTTTATTCAGAATTTTCATCCCCAATTATTTAAAATTGGCAGAAGATTTTTGGGCAGGGCCAAAAATTATCCCACTGAACAATCGCTTTTTACAAGGTACAGGGGACAAGGTAAGACAGTCGCACATCCCCACACTACCAAAGTGATTCCTGGCCGGTTATATCAGCGTAGGTAGGCCCCTCCCTCCCTGGCACCCTGCACCTTCTGTTCTATGCTATATGCCTGATAACTACAGCGGACAGATGCACTGTGCCACTGGGGCCTATTTCAATAATCTTTGATCAATTAAAAGTTTTTTCTTAATTCCAGCCAGGCATCCGTTTAAAAAAAAAATCCACCCTTTTCCCTGTAGGTTTTTATTTTGTGCCCACTATGTGCTGCCATGTTTCCTGACTGTTTCTCACAAGTTTGCCTCTGAAACCCTGCTGAGATATATGATTTGACAGGTGAAGATAAACAAATTGTTCTGAGAGACTATTCACTTATTGAAAACCATGTGCTACATGGAAGCACCATTAACTTTAACCACTGAATCCCAGTGCATTTAGTGTGTTAAGTGTGCCGAAATGTTACACGAGGGAAGCTATATAATTAGGAATTGTTATTTTACAGGAGTACAAAGATCCATGTTTAAAGGATAACTCAACACTTTTATCTCATTATTGTGGACAAAGTGAAAAGTTATTCTTAGCATTTTTAATTTACCTGAATCAGAAAAAAAGCCCACTGGCACCGGAGCTTCTTAGACCATAAGACCATAAGACCATAAGACATAGGAGCAGAAATTAGGCCATTCAGCCCATCGAGTCTGCTCCGCCATTCAATCCTGGCTGATAAGTTTCTCAACCCCATTCTCCCGCCTTCTCCCCGTAACCTTTGACCCCCTTACCAATCAAGAATCTATCTATCTCGGTCTTAAATACGCTCAACGACCTGGCCTCCACAGCCTTCTGTGGCAATGAATTCCATAGATTCACCACTCTCTGGCTAAAGAAGTTTCTTCTCATCTCTGTTCTAAAAGGTCTTCCCTTTACTCTGAGGCTGTGCCCTCGGGTCCTAGTCTCTCCTACTAATGGAAACATCTTCCCCACGTCCACTCCATCCAGGCCTTTCAGTATTCTGTAAGTTTCTTACGCCCATTCAGGATTTTTGGATATTTGGACTTTGTGTGTGGAAGTTGATGTATAAACATATACACCAAACGTGACTTGTCCAAGCTAAAGAACGTTTGAACAAATAAACATTTTTGTGTTGATTTATATACTAAATAGAGCAGCGATGTAAGATGCTAAAAGAGAATGACAACATGACACCTTTCAAGTAAGCAAGATAACAGATAATTGTCAACATGGCTGAATATGATACTTAGCATGTCAGCAAATATACTTAAAATGAAATTATCTTTTAATTAATTGATACTTTTACAAAAGCATGGAAAGCACATTTTGTAACTATGCCATACATTAATTTCAACATTCTAATTACTACACTTGAAATAAATAATTCACGATGGACCAAGGATACAGTTCTACACACAATTCAGTTACAATTCAGAAATTGTAAGCGAGTGAGCAAATTCAGATATATTAGATATTTTCATTTTTGGGACATCACGCCATTTGAGGTGCCACAGGTGTTATAAAATAACTTCTATTAGTTAGGATATTTTGCACAGAGTTATTGATTTTGGACAAATATTAACACAGGCACTTTTATTTCCTGAACAGCCAGAAGTTTAGTCATTTTTTTCATTTTGAAACTTCTCTGCCTAAAGGGACATCTAAGCTTTTAATTTTCATTATTGTCCACTGCACAAATATATTTGTTCTGAAGAATAGTTTTTACAAAATAGTATGTTTTGCAAGTGAGATAAACTGTTTAAGAGCTGGATGTATGCTGGGGCATGCACTTTCGTTTCATGTTCAATCATCAATAATTCAACAGCACTGTAACTAACAATCTAGCACTCAAGAGTATTGATGTTCCATTCTGTATGCAGAAAGTTCCTTCAGAGGAATAATTAGATGTGCCACCAAGTAAACCTTGTTTACTGGTGGGAGAAAGGAAAGGACGGAGTGTAAACAACTTGCAATAGGCAAGGGTACAGTTATACATACAATTCAGCCATGTAGTATTTCACAATTAGCACAGCAGCCGCGTGCACTTTCATTTTCACATCTTTTTTACAATGTCTGCATTAGTCTGGGGATTCAATGAAATGAATAGGTAGCAGAGGTAGATGGCACGATTCACTGAATGAAGTTGCTTCATGCATATCCCTTAAATAATCAATCTACTCTGAGAGCTGGCTAAAAGGAAAATTTTTAATGCATGAAATAGTGATAATGCAAAGCAAGTCAAATAGCGACTGAAAGAGAAAAACGTAAAAAAAAACGTTTTGGCTGTAACCCCCTCATGTGAACTAATCAAACTCTTTCTGCGCATTACTAGCATTTTCTCATTTTATTTCTCATGAGAATGATCTATCCTGTGCATACAGAATGTAGCAGAAGCTCAGCACAGCAAGTGCCCGCAAAGAGCAATGTGACAATGACTACATAATCTGTTCTAGTTATGTTGATAGAGGGATAAATATTGTGAGAACATCAGGGTTAACTAAAATAAAAACAGAAAATGTTGGAAAAGAAGCAGCAGGTCTGGCAACATCTGTAGAGAGAAAAACAGAGTTAATGTTTGGAGTCCGATATAACTCTTCTTTGGGTAGTTCCGAAGAAGAGTTATATTGGACTTGAAACATTGGGCAGGATTTTTATTTCGGCGGGCGCCCACGATTGGTGGGCCCGGGAGTGCCCGGGGAACGGACCTCCAACCACGATGGCCCCCGACTTCGATTTCACGCTGGCTGGCTAATTAACAGGCAGCCAGCTTGAAATTGGCGCTGAAAAGCTCAGCGCTGCTGGCTGGGGGGTGGGTGGTGGGAGGAGGGCGAGCGCTGAAGTCAGCGCTGAACAGGGAAGCCCTCAGAGAAAGCTCCCTGAAGGCAGAGATCTGCCTCAGGGAGCTGAAGAATTTAAATGCAATAAAAAATGATTTTAAAATCTGTTAAAAATTGCCCATGCATTAGAATCAGTCACCTAAATATATAGAAGATGGAAAGTCTGTCCACACATTTTTAAAGATTTAATAACGGAAACTTTATCCTGCCTGTGGATGAGGTTTCCTGAAAAATGCAAAGGCCGCCTGGCCAATTCACCTGCCCGCCAACCGTAATGTTGGACAGGCAACAAAAATCTCCGTTAATTATGACTTTAATGGTCTTAATGGGCCTCTTAATTGTCAGTGGGCGCGCTTCTGACTCTCGCACGTGCCTGTTGACCGAAATATTGCACGTGTGCGCGATGACGTCGGGACGCTCGCCCAACGTCATCACACGCTATTTCACGTTCAAGCGGGTCAGACGCGTGCCCGCAAGCTGAGCGAAAAATTCTGCCAATTAACCCAGTTCCTCCTCTCCACAGACGCTGCCAGACTTGCTGAGTTTTTCCAGCATATTCTGTTTTGACTTCCGATTTCCAGCACCTGTAGTATTTTGCTTCTATTTCAGGGACAACTACTCTGGTGTGCTCAAAATAGTACTATAGGAACTTATAAGGTAGAAGGGCCCTTGCTTTAATGTCTCATTTGAAAGACAGCAACTCCAACAGTGTCAGCCCAATTTTTGGGCACATGCCCCTAGAGTAGGGCTTGAACCCAGGACCTTCTGACTCTGAGGTGAGAGTGATGCCACTGAACCATGACTATACACTGTATCAGGCATAACTGACAGTTATCATGCATCTGACATTCTCCAACTGCACTATTTCAGGGGGATAGTGGTGTTGTGGCAATGTCACTGGACTATCCAGAGACCCAGGCTAATATTCTGGGGACATGGGTTCAAATCCCATCATGGCAGCTGGCAGGAGGTTAAATTCAATCAATAAATCTGGAATATAAACCAGTCTCAGTAAAGGTGAATATAGAAACATTGATTGTTGTAAAAACCCATCTGATTCACTGACTTCCTTTAGGGAAGCAAATCTGCCTTCTTTACCTGGCCTACATGTGACTCCAGACCCATGGCAATATGGACGACTCTTAACTAATTCAAGCCACTGAGCTGAAGGGCAATTAGGGATGGGCAATAAATGCTGGCCTTGCCAGTGATGCCCACATCCCCTGAAAGGATAAAAAAAACCAGCAAGAACCAATTAACCACAAATGGAGGGGGGGGATGTTCAACTGCCCCCCACATCCATAACAGGCAGAACATGTCAGCTAAATTGTCAACTTTGTGCAACCCACTGCACATACCCTCGTTTCTGTTTTGATCAAGGTAGAAATTGGTGTGTCTGAGAGTAACTCACTCTGGAGAGACAGTTCCATAATTCTAATATTTAAATGAGGCTCCATTCCTGATACTTTGGCATTGATTTGAAATTATAGCTTCTGCTCTCATACCGATCCCACAATCTTTTCCTGTCCCTCCTCCCTCCTGATTACCTATCAGACCCTTCCCCCCCTCCGCCCCGTCCACACCACCTGAACTTTTCCATTTTTCCAGGGCCTTTCCCACTGGCCTCCAGCTGTAGCCTCCTAATTCTGCCTTTACCATCTGCCAGGTAGTCAATGTGATTGGTTGCAGGGCAGAAAACAGGGTAATAAAGTGATAATACGTTCCTGCCATGATATTTTGCAAGAATTCTGCACTCCTGGGTATCCACCCGCCTCCTGCAAACATGCAAACCCACTCCTTCCCCATAAGTATTGCAACCAATGTATATATAATGATGCTCCATTTGGAATTTCTGATGAGTTTCTTCAGCATGTGAAAAATGTGCACATGCGCATACCTAGGGCGCGAATTTGGTTTTGATGCTAGTTTTGGTGCTAGTTCCTAAGTCTTGCTTTTTCCTGGGGGCATGTGCTGTGTCCCAACTGCTTCCAGTGCACCTTCTTGAGAAAAGCATCCCTGGGGTCCACCAGAAGGAGCTGCATTGAAACTATCCTGATGTCACACAGCCCTACTGGCCGACATGAAGCCAAACTTTCTAATTTGGACCACGCAGGCCCATTGAACCAATTTGTGTGCCACTCGTGATGAACATTTGCTGGGCAAAATGGGTCCTGTGCTGGTGCTTCTTAAAGGGCCAGGCACCCAATTTGCAGGTAAGATAATTTTGAAGAAATTCTGTTGCAAAGTGCCTGGAAGTTCTCTAGAGTGTTTTTTGAGGTGTTGTGATGAACCTGACAGCGAGTGTTGCTACATCCTCATAGGGATGGCAGAGGAGTAGGTGACCTGCTGACAAAACGATTGCAACAGCTGTGGGTGCAACTGGGTCTGCAATACGACGTGGGGAGGGAGGCGAGGTTCTGTGCAATGCCCCCTGCTAAGTTGGAGCTGGGCTCCTCCATGCAACTTGATAGTGAAAAGGAGACTGCTTGACAGGGCTACCAATGCACCCAGCATCTCTCAGTGCATGCTCATTCAGCCTTCTCCTTTATGTCACCCCATCACCCATCAAAGTCTTCACCTAAGTTATCTGCAGCAGAACCTGTATGCAAACTTGCCCTTCAGTGAATTAACACATGAACCATCATTTACTTCAGGCCCGCTTGCAGCTCACTTGTGCCCAGTGGCTTGCCATATACTGATTCCAACTCTATATTAGCCTTTAAGGTACATGCAATGCCAGTATCTGTACTGGTTGCTGTGAGTGCCAAATCAAGTGACAGGGCCTTAGTGCTGACCTGTCACTCTGTCTCTTCATCCTGGGGCTGCTGAGTTGGGCAGGTGGCAATTCTTGGGTGTCTGAAAACTTAATCAGAAGGGGAAAGCTGGAATGAGGGAAGGGAGTTGGGTAGTCGGAGGAGGGGGGCGGAGGTAATGGCAGGGGGAACCAGAGGACCACGGCCACACCATCTGCAGCTTGGTCACCATGTCAGATATCAGGATGGGGGTGGGCTGAGAGTTGAGTAGGGACAGGGATATACTGTTATTGTTAGTGTTCTCAGTTACCCCAGATGCTATAGACCCTCTTACAGCCAGCTCCATGATGCTGAGAGCCATTTCCTCAATAGGGCTAAGGAGATGCAGGTGTCCTTGACCCCTGCAAGTTCTGCTCTGCTCCCTAGTGAGCCACTTTGTTCTTTAAAAGAGAGGTCAGAATGTCAGGAACTGTCTTGCATTGTGTTTGGGGCATGTGCCTGCCAAAGCTGGATAGTTAAATGCATGTGGAAGCAGGGAGAAGTAGGTGTAAGGGCATGGTGGAGTGTGTGGATGTTAGGTGTGAGTGCTGAGTACCAGAGATTACTGCTGTGTGAGTAGTGGAGATGTGATTTGTTGAGCAGCATGATAAGTTAGTGGAGTGGTAGTTACAAGATGCCATGTAAAGATGCATTCACTGACTTTGACCACCTACACGAGGCCTTTATACTACTTCTGGCACTGCAGCCTGATGTTTGGGGCCAGGTGTCAGGAATTGATCTCCCTGACCACCTGCTCACAATGCCTCTGAAGGTGGCCATTGAGGGCCTTCTTATCTTATGCAGAATCCTGGTGCCTCTCACCTGCCCACTAATGCCTTCAGCCCTGCATCCATCACCTGGGACCCTCTCTGCCCAGGTGTTCCTATTTCCATGTCTTAAATTGCAGCAGTATTTTTCAGTGCAACTTCCCTCGGAGAGGGATAGACTGTCTTTAAGAGTAGAAGGCTGGCTGCACCATGTGCTAACAATGCTGCTTGGCCTCCTGAAGGGTGCAGAGGTAGCCAGCCGCGAGACAGATGCTTGACCCTATGCTACTGTCCTGGTAATGGGGTGGCAGCACCAAATTTAAATGCTGCCCACCTTCAACAGAACCAATGAGGGCATGTTGCAAATCTTCAAAAACAGCATAAGCCAATTTTTAGTCCCTTGTGTTTTACTGATGCAAATACAAGGTAAACCAAGCACTCATAGGAAATCAAGTAAATACCTGTAGCCTTTACATGACCACACTAATAGCCCTCAGGTCTCCCCTGCTACCATTACACAGCTAAGCTCCTCACTAATACTGCACAACTGAATTCCTTGTTGCTACACAAATCATTTCACCAAGCCAGCAGGCAGCTCATTGTAGCACACTGGCTGGCAACTTAACTCACTAAGCCAGCCACTATCTTAACCCTTCATATGGTCTTTAGCTTAACTCACCATGTCACCTAATTCATCTGTAGATTCCTGTCCATCATATATTTTGCAAATGCCATTTATCCCAGTTTATTGTAATTCCATTCAAGAATGATTGACTTCACAGGTGTCCATTTGTGGATGAGTTCGTTATTCCTATTCTAGAAAGTAATAACTTTCCTTCGTGAACATTAGCTGGAGAGGTAGGTAAATGACAGAAATCTATGGAAGACTCATACACAGAGAAGTTTAGTTACAGCTGGCTTGTCACCTGTAACTTTGCTTGAATCAGTATGCAGACTATCACTGAGGCCCACATGGCAGTTTGGAGAATGATCGCGGGGAAAGGAAGGTGAAGAAAGGTGAAGGTAGTTACTGGAAAGTTCTCTGCATTTTGCCAAGATGATATTTTATGCCCAGGTGGCACAGATAAAAACCTACCCTCGTATGAAAGGAAAACTGCGAAACATTGTGCCCTCACTTTGATGAGGTCCTCTAGGCATCCAGGCCTGAGCCTGAAACAGGCCCGTTTCCCATGTAAAATCAGACCGTACTTGAAGGTGACAACAGCAAACACCTTTGTAAATGACTTTCTCTGTTTTATTGACAGCACGTGATTGGTTTCCTCAGCACTTGGCAGCCAAATGTGGTTAAAGAGGTTGCTGGTAGCAATCACCAGAAAGGTAAATTTGAATTATTTTGCTTGGCTTATTGTATAGGCAGGAGGAGCAAGATTATTCCCTGCTGGCTTCATATTAGCTCTGTGAGCTGCTGTGTGCTATTGCGTCCTACGCCCGGCTTCCCTCACCTCCTGATTCCCACCCACCTTGAACTATACTAATAAGCTCAGCTGGTGTTTGACTGCGTCAGTCTTACTGCACCCTCCCTTCCCGTCACCATGTGGGCTGTTCCAGGACTGTGCCCTGATTTGTGCTGGACTGAGGTGTTCACTATATTCACAGAAAAAAAAGATGTGAATATAAAGAAGGAAAAGTTTCCTTTTTCACTAAATCTTGCAAGAAGAGAGAAATAACTTCTCCTAATTTGTTCTCAGGATGTGGGTGACCCTAGTAAGAGCACAGATATTGCCCTAAGAAGGTGGTGATGATTTGCATTCCTGAGCTGTTGCAGTTCTTGTACTGAGAATGCACCCATATTCATGTTAGCTAGGAAACTCTTGAGACTTTGGCCCTGTGATGAAAATATAATGTTCTTATTTGCAGTTTCAGTTACCGGAAGTTGCCTGAGCTCAATATGAATTTACAATGAAAATGGTTCAATGATTAGATTTGTTCATATGCTGCTTGTGGCAAATCCATTGCAAACATATTTGCTTTATTCTGCATGTTGGAAAAATAGTCCAATGATATGTTCCAAGTGTTGGCAATAATAGCCAGCTTTCTAAATGGTTTCCCCTGTTTTAATGACAGATTGGGGGAGGATGTTATCGCTTTGTTTTTTGACTGAGCTGTTCTAATGAGCAGAATACACAATGACTGCAAATATGCATACAATCTGGTATGCATGCCAATTGCTCCTTCTTTAACAGATAAAAAGGAGTTGTGTGAGGATGTCAATGCTGTTTGTCTTTTGTCCTGATGAGCAGATGCAGACAATCTTCAACTGTTTGCAGCCCATCTCCTAAAAAATGGGTGACCAACAGCATAACATTGGGTGCTTGGTCTAAGGTCCATTGGGTCCAAGGCACCTTGGACAGCCCTTTGATAGGCTATAAATGAGCACCCATCACTCCCATCCAAAACAGGCATGAGGCTGTTTAAATGTGAAATCAGGGACCTATGCCAGTTTTATATGAATACAAGCAGGGGAGCGTATGCTATGCATACAAGGCAGAGCTGTACCATACCTTCAGTAATCTGACCTATGATGACAAAAGAGACTGCTGTAAGCTGTTCAGGGAAAGATAAGTCTCTGCATTGTGCTCAGAAAGACAATTCATTCTCCTCCTGGCCCCACAGAAATCTTCTAGCCTGCTGCTGGTATTCCTCACCCTGTAATCAGTTCCCTGCGTCCCTCCCTCACCACAACAGGTCAAACATGTAGTAACCAGCTGACTTTCAGCCTTCTAAAACAGGCTTAATCATGGTGCAAGCCCTGTTTGGTGTTCACAACTTGACAGATGAAGGAAAGTATTACCCAGATCTAAAAATGGGCATTGGGCGGGCACTGCTGAAATGCCACTCATTTTGTGACCGTGTTGGGGGAACATTGACAATACTGACGAGTAACTCAACTTATCTACGCCATCTAACCCAGGTTCATCTAAATTGTTCCCTTCTTTAGTTGGAAAAAGTTACTTAAGCAATAGATTCTAGGAGGGTCTCATGCTGGATTCCACAGTGTGAGCTGTGTTATCTGCTCTTAGCTGTAGTGGTGCTAGGAGCATTTGGTGTCAGTACTATGGAGGCAAAAGAAAATCAACCAGGTTGCCCCAGTTTGACCCTCTTAATAAAAATTGGTTGAACACATGTCGTCACAGCTGGCCGGGAGGCAAAGACAGGGTCAAACATGATCCTGATTCTCCCAATAGTTTCAGAGCCTACTGATATACAATCTCCAAGGCTCATGCTTAAAGGACGGACGCTTTGGGAAAAGGACCAGATGGTTACTGACACTTTTGAAATCGCACAGAGCATGAGGCAACACCATTGGGAGAAGGAGTGAGTAAATGTGAAGGAGTTTTTTAACATGGATATGAATTTTGCGATAAGAATCATGGTAAGACTGTCAGAATTCACAGTTATCAAGGAATAAATTGGACAGTAACTTCTGTGCTCACTCTTGTAACCTCACCTTTCTTTCTCTTCATTTTGTTTCCTGCGCATGATTTTACATTGAATTAAGTATTCTAATTTAAACTTGCTGGTTAAAATTCTGTATGTCTCAGTATGGGTCTTCAATCTGATTGGTTGAAGAGACATACTGTTGCTTATCATACTCACAAAGGTTCCAGATATCTTATAGAGGGCATCATGTTGAACTGGATCTCCAGCTAGTGTAGGTTGCCATGCTAAAGCTCACAAAAAGCCAGCAACTATAAGTATAATGAACGACAAAGACCGGCCATTTGCCACTGACGACAAAATACAGGTCATACTTTTTTAACTTTAAAAAGAGTAAATACAAAGCATGAAAAATGGGAATGACTACATGAAATATTATTTGCTAGCTGCTGCTTCCCCAGCCTATGCCGCAATCACAGAACTAATAAAATGTAACATGTTATAACATTAGCAAAAGGATTTGTATTTGGCTGTTCATATTGTACCATATAAGGCTTTTATAACCTTGGTTTCCAGAAATGACAACTGAGGAATAATTGGCTTTCAGAGTGATTTATGCTATAGATTAAATGCCAGCCATAAAAAGTTGTAGTTTAAATCACTGTCAACCTCCAGACAAAAAGTGGAGGAGGTTTTGACCGCAATTTAAACAGCTACTTTGCACACAACAAATTTAATAGAGTGAACAAATTAAAAATAACTTTGGGGCCTGTTCTTAGCATTTCATATACATCAGTAATGATTCCAATTTAACTTCATATACAGGAAAAGCAAGACTATACAATAGCAGCACTCTAGAGAAAGATGTTATTGGAAAATCTTCACTTTTTAGGTTCTTCCATTTATTTAATTAACTTGGTTGTTCTAATGATAGAGTTGAATATAACTTGTTTAAAAATTGCCAAAATTTAACTTGAAAGTCAACTGTGTATCCAATTCCTGTAGATATGATTCAATTTACCTGCATTACATCAAATTGCACATTAATAAAGAGATGCTTAAAAATTCTTCCCAACCAGAGGTCTCTGATTGTAGAACTTTCGATATCTGAATGCATAAATATCTCTTAAGTCTAGGGATGTAGTACAGGTAAATGTAATCATGTCTACAGAAACTTGGTGAAAGTATCTGTATGACCTACGCCATAATGTGCACAGCTTCTTCTTTCTGTCATTCAGCATTCTGATCACACACCCTGTCAGAGACCCTGACTAGATCCACTGAAAGGGAACCCATGCAATGAGAATTGATCCCTGATCATTTTGTCAACTAATTTTATAGTACCTATTTCTTTACTTTTTCATGGTCTACAGAAATATTTGTCCCAATAATCACTCCAAGGCCTGTTTGGAGAAGGAGGGGTGTGGTATTGGTTGGGAAACACAAAAGAACTTTCAGCACTGTCACCTAATTATAATATTACTTCTGTGTTTAGTGTCAAAGGTGCAGCAGTGGGCATGGCGTGGACTGCATGGCGCAAGCAGAGCATTGTGCCACAATCCTGGTATTCAGTGCAGGAATTGTTTGGTTGACCAAACCAGGGCAGGAAAGGTAAGTACAGATGCACATTCGCCAACATCCCGTTGTGCATGTCACCTGCCCCACACTCTGTCTTGTCAAGCCTGCTCTGTCACATCACTCCTCACACCCACTTACTTTACCTATCCTTCTCTTTCTATGCACTTCCTCATATCCCCATCTATCCACCTATCATTTTCACTCACCCTCATCCTTATGCATGTTGATGTCCCTCCCTAATGGTCACCCTCACCATATGCATTACATCCCATCGAGTGAACACATGCCATGACAGTCACTCATAGGTCTGCTCTTTCCTCTGTTGCAGGAAGAGGGAGTACAGAGCATGAGGGAGAGAGGGAGTGGGCTGGAGTTATCCTTCACAGATTGTGTAGTTGATAGCTGTAGAGGAGGAAGCGCTAGAGATCAGTGGTGTTTTGGCATTCCTGACTATCAGAGATGCAGAGATTGGCAACTTACAGGTACCTGCTGACAGAATTAAATATCAGTGACCCACCTGTCATACAACACTCAGTCCTGTTGACTTAATTTTGAGAGTGTGAAATACAATCATTTACATATTGTTAAATTGCAACATTCTTATATTGCCAGTACTAGTTCATATCTTCGTGCATACAGCAGCAGTTGGTGGACCTCCTAGATGTTGAACCCTTAGAGGAGTTGATTCCTTTGATGGTCCACCATCACCAGACTCATTCTTACCATGTAATAGTGCTGATACTCATACTTCAGTAGGCCCAACTAAGCAGTCAGCCAGGATTTCACTGGGTGACTCACAAGTGAGCAAGGGCAGACAGTGGTGGCATGGGGAACTCTAGAGGGTACCTGTTGGTGGGCACAGTCCTCTCCAAGCTCTGTTCAGCTGGACATAGATACTCTACCCCAGGAGCCATTGATGAAAAAGAAAGTAATGGTGGAGGTGGTGGGCAGCAGAATATCTGCAATGTACTGACCGGCCTTCCACACAGTACAGAGAATGAAGGAGTCTAATTCAAGCATGAGTGGTTGATGCCATAGGGTATTCTTCTTCCATGGATAGATTAGCCAACTCCGTGGAATATCGGTTGCAGCAGTCAGATAAATCCATGCAGGCCTTTACCATGGCTGTGCAGATTCTGGATGCCAGTATGTTTGCTGCCTTAAATCGAATGACAGAAACCTTAGTTTTGGCCTTACATCATGTCACTGATCTGCAGAAAATATTGTCCAGCTGAGTAGAAGGACTGAAGTGCAGCTGGTCCATGAGAAAGTTGGTGGTGATAGGGGACATGGAAATGGGAACTCCATCCAAAGCACTTCCTCTTTTCATCCATTGGGCTGTTTCCTCCATCCTCACCGCCACCCCAAGGCAACACCTGAAATTCTGCCTCCTCTCCCAATGGCCAGGTCTGGCCCTGCATGGTACAGTTGGAGCAGCCTTTGGTGAGCTCCAGGCTCCAACAGCAAGAGGTTGTCAGTCAAGAGCATTGTACAAGCTGCAGCAGGAACCTGAGCAGCCAGTCTCTGCTTCTGTTGAAGCCACAGGGTGCACCAGATAGGAGTATTTGAATATAAGAACCCAAGAAGACAAGAGATAGGTGCAGGAATAGACCATATGGCCTGGTCAGCCTGCTCTACCATTCAAAATGATCTTGGCTGATCTTGGGCTTCAACTCTACTTTCCTGCCCAGTCCCCATATCCCTTGACCTCCTGAGGAACCAAAAAGCTGCCTATCCCGCCTTAACTATGTTTGACGATGGTGCATCCACAACCCTGTGGGGTAGAGAATTCCAAAGATTCACAAACCTTTGAGTGAAGAAATTTCTGCTCATCTCAAACCTAAATTTGCATCCCTTCATATTGAGACAGTGTCCCTGTAACCTAGATACCCCAACTAGGGGAAACAGCCTCTCAGTTTCTACCCTGTCAAGCCCTTCATAATCTTGAATATTTCAATAAGATCACCTCTCATTCTTCTAAATTCCAGAGAATATGGGCCCAATTTACTCAGCTTCTCATCATAGGAAAACCCTCTCATCACAGAGATGAGTCTAGTGAATCTTCGCTGTACCGCCTCCAATGCAAGTATATCCTTTTTTAAATATGGAGATCAAAATTGCACCCAATATTCGAGTTGTAGCCTCACCAAAGCCCTGTAAAATTGTAGCAAGACTTCCTTATTCTTGTACTCCAATCCACTTGCAATAAAGACCAGCATGCCATTTGCCTTCCTAATTGCTTGCTGTACCTATATGCTAATTTTCTGAGTTCTTTGTATGAGCACACCCAAATCTCTCTGAACATCAACATTTACAAGTTTCAAACCTTTTAAAAAATATTCTGCTTCTGTATTCTTACAACCAATGTGAATATCCTCACACTTCCCCACATTATAGACCATCTGCCTCTTTGTTCCCCACTCACCCAACGTATCTATGGGCAGAATTTTGTCGTTGGTGAGCAGGGGGCGGGACCCGCTCGCCGACGCGTAAAATGACGCAGGATGATGTCGGGTGGAACCCCCGATGTCATCCCGCCCCATTTAAAGTTTTAGGAAGGTGGGGGCTCAGCAAAATCAGCTGTGGGCCCGCTGACCTGTCAATGGCCAATTGAGGCCATTGACAGGATCATTTAAACAATTAAAGGACCTGCCCGTCCAACCTTAAGGTTGGCGGGCAGGCCAGGAACCCCAGCGGCAAATAGAGAAAACATGAAACCTCATCCACCGGCGGGATGAGGTCTCATGTAGGGTTTTAAAAATTTTAATAAAGTTATTATGTAAATTATGAACATGTCCCATCTCATGTAACATTGTCACATGAGGGGGACATGTTAGGGAATTTTTTATCTATTTTTAATATTTTTCAACGTGGAAGCGATCTCCCTGAGGCAGCGCTTAGTCTCAGGGAGATATGCGCTCTTTCATGCGCTTGCGGGAAAGAGCGCACTCTCGCTTTTGGGGAATCCCCCCGCCCGCCCAGGAAGCGCACAGCGCTTCCTGCTGCGCGTCACGCTGGGCGGGTCTTAATTGGCCCGCCAACATAAAATGGCGGCGCGGCCCACTTCTCTGGCAGGGATTGGCTCCCCGTCCGCCAGAGATTGGGTCGGGCCCGCCCGCCCGACAAGCAGAAAACTCCGCCCTATATCTCTTTGTAGCCACTTTGTCTCCTCCCCACAGATTACCTTTCTACCGAGTTTGGTATCATGGGCAAACTTAGATACATTACTGTCTGTCTCTTCTCTAAGCCATTAATATAGATTGTAAATAGCTGAGGTCTCAGCACTGATCCTCTCGGCCCCCCACTAGTCACAGATTACCAATGTGAGAATGCCCCATTTATGCATTTATGTCTATTTTTTGCTTCCTGTCTGTTAACTAATCCTCTACCCATACTAATATATTGCCCCCAAATCCACGAGCCCCTGTCTTGCCCAATAACCTTATCAAATGTCTTTTGGAAATCTATGTATACTACATATACGGGTTCCCTTTTATCTACCCTACTAGTTACACCCTCAAAAAACTTTAAAACATTAGTAAAACACGATTTCCCTTTCATAAAACCATGTTGATTTTGTCTGATCATACTATGATTTTCTAAGTGCAGTGTTAAGATCTCCTCAATAATAGATTCTAGCACTTTCCCAATGACAGATGTCAGGTTAACTGGCCTGTAGTTCCTTGTTTTCTCTCTCCGTCCTTTCTTGAACAGCAGTGTCACATTTGCAAACTAACAATCTCCTTGGATCATTCCAGGATCGAGGGAATTTTGGAAAATCATAGCCAGAGCATCCATTATCTCTGCAGCTATCTCTTTTAGGATTCTAGGATGTAAGCTATCAGGTCTCATGGATTTGTTGAGTTTTAGTCCCTTAAGTTTCTCCAGTACTTTTTCTCTGCTGATATTAATTTCCTTAATTTCCTCATTCTTTTTAGCAACGAGATTACTTTCTATTTCTGGTATGCAGCTAGTGTCTTCTACTGTGAAGGCAGACACAACATATTTGTTCAATGTCTCTGCCATTTCCTCATTCCCCATGATAATTTCTCCTGTTTCTGCTTCTAAAGGACCAATATTTACTTTAGCTCCACTTTTCCTTTTTATATACATTCAAAAGCTCTTACAATCTAATTTTATATTCCTGGCTAGTTTGCTGTTATATGCTTTTTTTTGTCCTTTTTTATTAACTTTTTGGTGGCGCTTTGCGAGTTTTTGAAACTCTCAATCCTCAGGCTTTTATTGCCCTTTACAACTTTATAAGCCTCTTCTTTCACTCTGATACTATCGTTAACTTCCTGAGTAAGCCATGGATGGATCTTTCTTTATGAATTTTTGTTTTCCAATATTTGTTGAATATTTTGGATTGTTTCTTTAAATATTTCCCACTTGTTTATTTACCCCCATACCTTTTAGTCTATTTACCCTATCAATTTTAGCCAGTTCTCCCCTCATACCTTTGTAATTGGCTTTGTTTAAGTTTAAGATTCTTGTTTGGAAAAGGAAAAGATTTGTAGTTGGACAAGGTAATGCACAGTGGTATTTGAGATAAGGCTATGTTATTGAGTTCCCGTTGTTCAATGGAATCACGTCAAATATATTACTTTGCACCACTTTCCTGTGTGTGCCCATTCTTGTTTGCTGTGTGGCACTTTGCAAATTCAGTTGCTTGTTGATGAATGGGAAGACAAGAATTGAGAGGGGCCAGTGGCGGACGCACGATGGGTGGATGTTTGGTTACAGGGCTGCTTTGTGTCAGTGGAATGGTGGCTGGCAGGGGTTGGGAGGGCGGTAGTGGGTTGAAGTGGCTGCTGGATATGATTGTTATAGTGATTCAGAAGTATTAACTAATTGAACCTTAGGGTTATGAGGGAACCCCTGGCTTCCTGAGCAATAACATGAACAGCTGCCATGGTACTGGGGCCACCATCTTTCACCTCCTCCTCTTCCTCCTTGCCCTCTTCATTGGATTTGTCCACAGATGATGTGTACTCAGTGCCTTGTTTCTTCATTGGATTTGTCCACAGATGATGTGTACTCAGTGCCTTGATCCTCTTGCAGCTCCAATCCTTGCAAACGTCAACTTTGCTCTTCTTCGCCAATGCTGCCAGACCTGCTGAGTTTTTCCAGGTATTTCTGTTTTGTTTTGTGCTGCATAATGCTGTGCAGAGCCTAACACATCGCAATTATTCTGGAGATCCTGGCTGGTGAGTAATGAAGGGTGCTGCCAGATTTGTCCAGGCACCTGAGAAGCTACATATGCATGCTGAGTGCTTGCTCCGTGACACAGCAAGTGATCATATGGCTTTTGTTGTACTGCTGTTGGGCTTCACTGTTTGAGTTTCTCACAGGTACAATCAGCCAAGTTTGAAGAGGCTCTCCTTTGACTCTAACAGTTACCCCTTAAGTCTGCTTGCAGTTCCAAAGGGTTTGAAGAGCTTGGACTCCAGCAGGATGTTAAGTCTGTACATCACACAACATATGCAATAACAGAATCAGAATGGGATTCATGTGTCTCAGGCAGGAAAAGTCGGGCTTTTGTTAAGTAAGAATAATAACTTTTTTAAATAATGGAAATCGGTAAAAGCCAATTTTAAGTGCTTTTAGCAAACGCCAAAAAAGATCAAAACAAAAAGCTAAAAGCTACTGCGGATGATGGAAATCCAAAACAAAGACAGAATTACCTGGAAAAACTCAGCAGGTCTGGCAGCATCGGTGGAGAAGAAATCAGTTAACGTTTCGAGTCTTCATGACCCTTCGGCAGAACTGTTCTGCCGAAGGGTCATGAAGACTCGAAACGTTAACTGATTTCTTCTCCACCGATGCTGCCAGACCTGCTGAGTTTTTCCAGGTAATTCTGTTTTTGCCAAAAATGATCCTTATTTTACCAAATGAAATAATGAGGGTAATGTATCTTACATTGATATTTCATGGCACCCGAGGTGGTTTCTGAATTATGGACAAGATTGTTTAGGGTATGAGGAACACGCCCAATAAGAACAAACACCTGGGTTCCAGATGTTAATTTAGAATACTCTTGAGTTCTGTTCAATGGGCAGAACTAAAACATTAATCTTCCCTTTCCTTCTGGATACAGATCAACCTATTGCACACTTCTAGTATTTTCTGATAGAAATGAATAGTTTCATCCATGCTAGTAAATATATTACTCGTTAAGTGCATTTTCTTTTTCAGGCTATTAATTATTTAAGATGATGACAGACAAGGGTTTACCATCTTAACATAAATGAGGAGCTCTAAAAGACTCCACTCTTACCTATTTATTACAAGCAACAGCTAAATTTACATTTTCTAATGAAAGGAATCAAGATTGAAGTTAATTGAACAATCTCTGAATTCCATAAGCTCATGAAGCTCTGTACAGCTCACAGAAACTGGGCTGGAAACACTGGCACTTATTCGGATATAGCACCGACTTTATCTGTGCGGTTGTTAATCCAGCAGCGGGCATTTCCAGGCTCAACTCTAATGTCCAACAACAAAGGGCAATGCTCTGTGCCCCATAAACTGTCCCATTTGAAACTTGGACTCACCCTTGTGTATCTGCAGAAACTGTAGTGCATCCTAGATGTGCTCATTGAGAGTTTGACTGCAGAGATCCAGCAGTTTTTGAGCAAGTCAACTGCATGCCATCATGTGAACAGGGGCTAAATAGCTGACTTCAATGCTGCCACAGGATTTTTACCTTTGAGTGACTGTAATAAAAGCAGAAGATAGGCCTCTGCCAAAGGAGTCTGGATGAGCTGAGTAATTTTCTCATTCCTATTTTTATGTTTTTGATCTTACTTATAAATCCTCATGAAAATATTCAGTGTGGTCCTGTAGGTAAATTGAAACAAGATTCAACTATTTTATAAAAGCAAAATACTGTGCTGGAAGCCTGAAAGAAAAACAGAAAATGCTGGAAAAACTCAGCAGGTCTGGCAGCATCCGTGGAGAGAGAAACAGAGTTAATGTTTCGAATCCGTATGACTCTTCTTCAGAACATTTTCTGTTTTTATTTAAATTATTTTATCCTGTCCTTAGCTTTTTATGACCTTTCAGTCACTTAGCAGATCACTAACAGTTGATATTTGTTAATTTAGCCTAAATAGGCCAATAAAAATCATTGGCTCGACATACCTCTGTGTGCTATTCTGATTAACAAACTTATTTAACATACATACACAGACCAATCTGCTCAAATTAGTGCACTGGTGAATCTCAAAGCATGTTAATCTCAAATCAAGAACTGAAAAATTGCAAATGAATTGCATCAATTAATTAAATGCAAATGTTTCTTTACTTCAGTAGTGGTGCAGTTAAAGATATATATTGGATATGGTTTCACAGCCAATAAGTAATGAGGGATACATGCTTGGTATGGTTTCACAGATGACAGCAATCTTCTGGTACCTCGCCCAAGTGCATCAAGGCATCATGGGAGCCTAAACAGCAAACGCTGGCAGACTAACAGTTTGTTGCTTGCATTGCAGTTTAACTTAATCCTGACCTTATTCACCATCCACTTTTTAACAGGGGTTAATTAGATAGCGCAAGGCAGCAGGAACCCAAGATGATCCTTCTCCTCTCTAACCTTGGTTGAGTTCAGCTAATTCAGTGCAGATAACAGATCAAACCTGGGAGATTTCTGATTTGCAGAGGTCAGTACCACATCACATTGTGCATTGACCCACAAATTAAGCTGTTTTCAATATTGCAATTGCCTTCAGAACGGGTAGTTTTAATATTTGGAATACTGACTCTGATTTCTCTCACCTTGCTGTTTGTTTTTTCATTGCACGCATATCATAAAATGCAATTCAATTTAACATAAAACAGTTCAATGACAGTGGAAGCTGTTGACCATTATGCCAGTTAATAACAATTCTGTATTCTATGGGCAGAGTTTTACGTTGACGGGATTTTACAGTCCTGCTGATGGCAATGGACTTTTGAATGGCTCGCCGCATTGTAGCATAAAATTCCTCCCTATGTCTAATTCTGTTAATGTTTTAAGCATAATGTGGGGATGTATGTGCTCAATAATAAGGTATCAGTTAAAGGCACAAATAAAAATAGAGGATAACAAGTCAACGTTAAAGATTGTGGATGAATTTCAAGTTAACTCTGCTTATGCTGTTAGATATTAGAAATACAGTGTTGAATAAACCTCTATTTTCTGATGGCTTGAGTTATAATGAATGGGATTGAGGACTGAATAAGATAATAACTTGAGAGCAATTGGTTAGTATTTTAATCAGTTTGAGGAACTATCCCAGTTCAGATTAGTAAATAGTTAACAAAAGTAATAAGGCTTTTCTAGTGAATGGGTCCTAATTTTTGATTCTCTATGGTGAAAATCCAATTGAAATTCATGGCAGATCTGTATATGTTCTTAAAGAGATCATATTCTATGAAGCATCTGTTGTTCCAGTTAAACACCATTTGACCTCTGTCCAAGTATTCTTTCATAGAATGTTAGTGACTCACATATCGTACCAAGGAGACAGTGGTGTAGAGGTAATGTCGGTGGGCTAGTAATCCCGAGGCCTAGGTTAATGTTCTGGAGGAATGGACTCAAATCCCACTATGGCAGCTGGTGGAATTTGAATTCAATTAATAAAATCTGGAAGTAAAAAGCTAGTCCCAGTAATGACACAATATCATGGTTCACTAATGTCCTTTAGAGAAGGAAATCTGCTGTCCTTAACTGACTCCAACAATATGGTTGCTTCTTAACTGCCTTTTGAAATGGCTGAGCAAGCCACTCAGTTGTATCAAACCGTTGCAAAGCATAGAAGGAATGAAGCCGAATGGACAACCTGGCACTGGAAATGACAACGGCAAACCCAGCCCTGTCGACCATGCAAATTCCTCCTTTCTAACATCAGGGTGGGGTGATGGTTGTTGTGAGCTGTCCCACAGACTATTTAAGCACAGCTTGACATAGTTATACTCACTGAATCACACCTTACAGACAATGCCCCAGACACCACCATCACCATCAACATCCCTGGGTATCTCCTGTCCCACTGGCAGTGGTGGCACAGTGGTATACAGTGAGGAGGGAGTTGCCCTGGGAGTCCTCAACATTGATTCCAGACCTTATGAAGTCTCATGGCATCAAGTCAAACATAGGCAAGGAAACCTCCTGCTGATTGCCACCTACCATCTTTACTCTCAGCTACAATACTGGCATCCACCTGGCAATGTGGAAAATTGCCCACGTATGTTGTGTCCATGAATTTGTCCAGGTATGTTGTGTCCAACCTGGCCAATTACTGCTGCTTCAAATGCCAGGCCAATGAACATCTCCAACAAAAGAGAATCTAATCATCTCCCCTGGCCACATTGGCATTATCATCACTGAATCGCTCTCCATCAACATCCTGGGGATTATTGACCGGAAAATAAAATGGACTAGCCATATAAATATTGTGGCTACAAGAGCAGGTCAGAGGCTGGGAATCCTGTGGTGAGTAACTCACCTCCTGACTCCCCAAAGTCTGTCCACCATTTATAAGGCACAAATCAGGAGTGTAATGGAATGCTCTCCATTTGCTTGGATGAGTGCAATTCCAACAATACTCAAGAAACTTGACATCATCCAGGACAAAGCAACCCACATGATTGGCACCCCATCTAGCACCTTAATTATACACTCCCTCCACCATCATTGCACAATGGCAGCATTGTACACTACCTACAAAATGCACTGCAGCAACTTATCAATGGTCCTTCGATGGCACTTTCCAAACTTGTGTCCTCTGCCACCTAGAAGGACAAGGGCAGCAGACGCATTGGAGCACCACCAACTGCAAGTTCCCCTCCAAGCCACATACCATTCTGACTTGGAAATATATTGCTGTTCCTTGCTGGATCAAAATCCTGGAACTCCCTTCCTAATAGCACTGTGGGTGTACCTCTTTTTTTTATTCATTTATGGGATGCGAGCATCATTGGCATTTATTGCCCATCCTTAATTGCCCTTGAGAAGGCGTTGGTGAGCCGTGTGGCCACCACATGGACTGCAGTGGTTCAAGAAGGTGGCTCACCACCACCTTTTCAAGGTCAAGTACAGATGGGCAATAAATGCTGGCCTAGCCAGCGATGTCCACGTGAACGAACATGCATCAAATCAGTAGTAACGACTGTTAACATCACTATCAGCCTTCTTACACACTAACGACACATTCTAGGGCATACTTATGCGAGCACCCTGCACAACATGGGGCATCATGAAGGACACACCAGAGATGATCAGCTCCGTGGCCCACACCGTTCTATGCCTTCACGGCCTACTTTATTGTGTCCGACGGCACATGACGTACTCACTGTTGACGTTGATCTGAGTTCTCAATTTTAAAATTGTCCCATAATTCTGTGCCTACATTAGTAGTGAAAATTTTGTTGACATCAGATTGAATCAGATCAGATTTAGAGAGCTGGATTACTCTGTGGATCATCAAAAAATGTAACAATGAATACCCAGTTTGGTACAGCAGTCCGATAACTTATTATAAGAGATTTTGTACACCACAAGCATTTAGATTGCTCATGGTGTATTTGCATTCTGTTACTGCTTTTGCCAAGGGCTCATATGAGAGCTGGAGACTAAAATGATGTGACATAGCACCTTGGAGTTTTGTGTATTCATTTCCAGTGTCAGCTAGTCGAACTTGGCATACTGTTCAATTATTTAGTGACATCCTGGGAGCACATTTATCATTCCCTGGAAATTGATTTATTTAAATTGTCTTAATTTAGAAGCAGTGTGTTTACAACAAAGTGCTATAAATATATTCTCAGGGGTTGCAGAGAGGGGATGGACCATATAAGGGAAACAAAATCAATGAGTGATTCTAGCAGTTATTCATCCCAATATAAGTTTAACTAAAAGGTGGCCTTTTGTGCACTGATCCAGATGGTATAACAAAGTGTAATGTTCTTTTTTATGTTGTTAACTTAGTGATGTAATCCATTACTTTAACATATCATTCTATTATGCATAATGAAAGGTGATAGAAATCATGCTTAGCAGCAACGTCTAAAGAAACTCTTGATTCTTTCAGGATCATTTCTTGTACCTGGTTTAAAAAGAATGCTGTAATATTTCCTGGAAGAAATTCACATTGAGATTCTTCCACAATCGTCAGTACACAGATAGGGATGAATAATCAGCGCATTGAGTCTGATTCAAACCACTCAGAACAGAACGCGTGGTCATTATGGGGATGTTACAGTCTTCTTAAGAAAGGAGGCGACTAGCTCCTGAGACAGGACATTGAGGCATTTTTGGGGAGTAGATGAGTTAATTATCTTCCCCGGCAATGGATTGTAAGCAATCATGACTTCCTGGAGCTGGCCGTTTGGAGTTAGTGAACAGTTTCTCTGAAATAAAATACAGCAGATGCTGGAAAACTGAAATAAAGCCAACATGCTGGACACACTTGGCAGGCCAGCTGGCATTCGCAGAGGGAGGAGAAAGGTAGTGGTAACATGTCAGGTTGACAACTTTTCTTCAATGTTATTGAGTTAGTGAATAAATGAGACTAGGGATTTCCCTGTGATTGTCTCCAAATTCAGTGCCCATGTGCGAGAATGTTAAGGTTACAACATGTGACAAAAGTGGAGAATATAGAACCGACCAAGTATGTGTGAGAAATGGTGGGGAATATAGACTCCTAGATGTTTACAGCACAGAAGGAGGCCATTCAGCCCATCATGTCTGCACCAGTCAACAAAGATCTGACAACAGTAATCCCATTTTCCAGCGTTTGGCCCATAGCCCTGGAGGCTATGGCAACGCTGGTAACAGTTCAGAACTATTTCTGTCCGAGACACAAACAATAGTAAAAATAGTAGAATTAAAGGGAGGATATATACAATTTGTAATCATTCCAGGTGTGTTTTCACAGAATTCCAGGGTGCGCACTGGTGAGCTGGCGGTAACCAGGGAGGAGGAAGAAAAGGAAATGACAGAAGGCAGAAAAAAAGTCAACTAATTTCATTAGAAAAAAGGAGGATTTGGGTGAAATAGTAAGGTAGCAGCAAAAATCTCTGGAAGCCTCAGTCAGTGTATATTGCAGGTTAATGGAAAAGTTAAAAGAGTTTACACTTAGTTTTAATTATTTTAAAAATGTCAGTTCCCGTCCATTACATTTGAGGAGGAAGCACTAATATGTTTAGATTATTTGCAATTTCATGTCCATTGAATTACTATTATAATTTAAACTTTAAGAACATCAATAAAAAAAAAATATGTATGATTTTAAAAAACGTTTTGTTATTCCCGGTATTTAAAGTCAGTGCTATCAAACTGCACTTTTGTAAAGACGGGTTAGGAAGTTGTTACTATCTAATAAGTGCAAGTTCTTATATTATCTATTCTAATTTAAACTTGTGGTCATCTTAAGTTTCAGATATTTGTTACAAAAATATGAACAAGCGGATGAAATAGTTTGCAGTGAATATCCTTCCATCTAACTCTTACTGCTGGTAATCACTGCAATATTCTTCGTATCCCAGGGAACCTGTCAATAGGGCCTGGGTAGGGACAGAAGGTTGTGCCTTAAAACAATGAGCTGCAGATTCCAAGCTGGGGGTGAGAAGGGCCCATGTTTGGGAACAAGTACAGAGAGGTTAAAAGCTGGAATGGGAAATAAGACAGTAGTGTCAGAGTCCAAAGCTGAAGCCTGCAAAGAGCATGTCTAGGCCCAAATTTCAATCCTTAAGTTAGTGGGCAATGGAATTTCATGTCAATGTGTTCATGTTTTTAATACCATTATAACAGGCCATGATTTTAATCTATAAATTAGCAATCTTCTTCATCAAGGCCCCTAGAATACTGAAATGAGAAACACAAAGTGGCACATTTCTCTAGCAAGGGGAGAAGGATTTTGTGGCAATTATACTTTTATCTAATGTGTAATATACCTTCAAGAAGAACTTTAGAAAGGAAATCTATTTAAATGATGTCTTGGTGACAGGATTCACTGAAAAGGGTGTTTAGCGAACTTAGAAGTCTTAAAACATTTCTTGCAGGCTGGAGTGAATTTAAAAAAAGAAAAGCACATGTTCCAAGCGAGAAAGGTAATCTATTTGGGTCACCGGGTAGATTCACAGGGCCTCCACCCAGTTGAGGAGAAAGTGAGAGCCATAAGAGAGGCACCTGCACCTAAGAATACCTCCGAGCTCAAATCATTCCTAGGAATGATCAATTATTAGGGGTTGTTCTTACCCAATTTGTCTACAGAACTGGAGCCCCTGCATTCTCTATTCAAAAAGAACCAAAGTTGGTCTTGGGAGATGCGCCAGGAAGAAGCTTTCATAAAAGTGAAGCAACTGTTGCACTTGTCCAACCAATTAGTACACAATGACCAGAGGAAAGAAGTGATGTTGACATGTGGCACATCCCCCTACGCAGTAGGAGAAATGCTCTCCCATCAGATGGACAATGGTACGGAATGGCCTATAGGATACATATCAAGAACATTCCCACAGCAGAAAGGGATACTCACAGATAGAAAAAGAAGGCCTGTTAATCATCTTTAGTGTCAAGAAATTTCACCAGTGCATACACGGTTGTCATTTTACTATTGTTTCAGACCACAAGCCATTGCTAGGATTGTTCAGTGAAGACAAGGTTATACCACCCATAGCCTCAGCAAGAATACAATGATGGGCTTTAATCCTGTCAGCATACGAGTATACTTTTGTACATAGGCCTGGAAGTCAAATTGCAAACACCGATACACTTAATCGTTTGCCTTTACGAGAAAATGATGAGGACATCCCAGTTCCACAGGAACTTGTTTTACTGTTAAATTTCTTAGATTCCTTGACAACATGTGCTCGACAGATCCAAGACTGGACAAGTTGGGACTCAATCCTATCTCAAGTACGAGAACAAATGCTACATGGTTGGTCACAAGAGCCTGTACCTGACGAAATGAAACCATACTTCAACAGAAGACATGAAATAACCAGTCAGGATGGTATCTTATTGTGGGGAGCACAAGTGATAGTACCTCCAAAGGGAAGAGAACCATTGTTAATTGAACTACACAGTGCACATTGAGGAATTTCCTGAATGAAGACCATAGCACGCAACTACCTATGGTGGCCTGGGATGGATAGCGAAATAGAGAGTTTAGTGAAGAGTTTTGTGCAATGTCAGCAACTGCAAAAGTTACCTTCAACAGCTCCGTTACACTCTAGGGAGTGGCCAGGAAGGCCACGGGTACGATTACACGTTGACTCTGTGGGATCTTTTCATGGGAATAATGTTTCTGCCCATTGTCGATGCCTACTCAAAATGGATGAACATATATGAGGTGAAGTCACTAATGTCTCCTGCTACAATAGAGAAGCTACGTCAAAGTTTTCCCATTCTCGAACTACCAGAAGTAGTTGTTTCTGATAACGGCACAGCGTTTGAGTGCTGAGTTTCAACGGTTTATCAGTCTCAAAAGAATCATTAATATGAAAACTGCACCATACCACCCTTCCTCAAATGAACTGTCTGAAAGGGCGGTTCAAACGTTCAAGGCAGGCATGAGAAAGTTAACTGGAGATTCCTTAGCAACCAAGCTAGCACACTTTTTTTTTCATTCAGGACCACCACTCACACAACAACAGGTGTCACACCTTGTGGAGTTATAAATGAAACACTGTCTCAAGACGAGATTGAGCTTAATAATGTTAAATTTAGGAGGGGAAGGTGGAAAGGAGTCAGGGAAGCCAAGGAGACTAGACATGACTGGCATAGTCGTGAGAGGAGATTTACCGTGGGAGAGACGGTATACACGAAGAATTTTGGAGAAGGACCAAAGTGGTTACCAGACGAAATAAGTGCAGTGACTGGACCTCTATCTTACCACGTGGAGTTGGAAAGCTGAGTCATATGGAGACATGTGGATCATCTAAGGAAGAGAGAAACAAATCACCAAGAATTGATCCCACCAGTGTTCACGACCGGGTCAAAGTTTCCTGTTAAGAGGACTCATCCCAGTACTGGTATGCTTGATGTTCCTTTAAGAGTTGAGGATACAGAACTGCAAGTGCCCACTGAAGCACCTGATGTTCAGGCAACTCCGGAAAAGGAGGTTCCTGACAAAGAATCTGAAGTTGTAGAGCTGAGACACTCTACATGCTTCAGGAAACCCCCAGAAAGACTGAACTTATAAATTACTGGCCAATGTAAATAATTTGCTATCTTGAGAAAATTGTATTTGTAAATATAAAATGTATTCCTGAGTAAAGGGGGAGGGATGTGGTAATTATGGATTTATCTAATGTGTAATATACCTTTAAGAAGAATGTTATAAAGGAAGATCACATGATTTTAGTTTAACAATGGAAGGGTCGCGCAGGCTACCTCTGTAGTTAGTAGTCAGTAGTATGGAGATAGGGCTTGAAGTGAAAGCACACATGTAGTTGCTGCTGAGTACTTTTGTAAATAAATATAATGTTTACCACCTAAGAAGTGTCTGCTGATCAACTCTATCTATAGTACCAACTTGGCCACCACTTACAACAAGCGTGCAATGAGGACCCACAAGCTCCAATAGATTTACAGTTTGATACTCAACCTGTTTGGCCACATTATGAACATACCTTCCTTAGCCATCAAGCCCTGGGTGAGACTTGAACCCAGAGCTTCTCACCCAGATATGGGAACGCTACCCAGTGCACCACAAGACCCCGTAGTTTCCAATGTATCAATCATCAAATAATTTACATTATTTGGGTTTCCATTTTGAACCATCAACTCTACTTCTTTAATTTGTCAAGTATCACATCATCCCATAGTACTGATTAAAAAAAAACTTGTAGCAATCAGAGAAGGAGGACGTACTTTGAAGAAATGAGAGCCTTTGTTTTCAAAGCAGGGGCTTGATACATATATGAGGAAGAAGGAAATAGAAGGGTACAGCGATAGAGTAATTCTGAAATAAAGGCACCTGAATGGGAGCAGAATTGATATCCAAAATCTGTGTGTAATGCCTGACTGGGAGTACTTAATGCTGACAGAGGCATTTTCAAAAGTGAAAGTACTTAAATTCCCAGCCCTCACCCTCATCCAAACTAAGTTTTAACAAGATATGTATTAACTCTCGCTCCTCGCTCAACATTTGCCTCCACATTTCTGAGTGCCTCCCAAAAGGCTGACATCAAGGCCCTGCTAATGCTGATTGGTACCTGGACAGCTTTCCGCGTGTGGCGGTGTATGTAACCCTTCAATTTTTCTTCCCTTTCTGAAGATGTATTTCACTTCTCCAAGTGTCTCTGGCTAAGATTGGGCTGAATGAGTAAGCCTGGATCTAGAACTGGATTCTCTTATTTTTGAACATTTTAATTTTTAATCATTTTTGTCTGCTGGAAGAATATGGTTGTTGTAATTATAGCACACAGCACTAAGCTATTTCTCACCCCAAGATTACTTGTGAATATTTTCGTGTTGTTTCACAGGCTCAAAATTACATTGGCGTGTTGACAATAAAATGCACTAGAGATCCATTCAAATAACCTTATTAATATTTATTTACTGATGCAGATAACTAAAGCTGTGTTTCAATCTGTTACAATGCACCATATGTCAGTTGCCATGTTGGCATGCTTTGAATAGATAGAATTGTCCTCATTTTGTTTTGGGAAAACTTTTAATGAGCCTGGCATTTTCCTACCTTTATTGCTCTTTCAGTTATATCATAACCTACATATATTACGATAATAACTGTTGGCGCATTAGGCTGTGCCTGTACTTGGCTGCGACTGTATTGTCCTGTGGACTGTGCATGGGTAGCCTGGATCTTCATATGGTAGACAAAACTAACATTTCTCTCAAAAAGGAATGTAATGTCCTTGATATGCCTGCTCAGGACCTCCGCCGCTGACCCCAGCAGAATTTCTGTAATGTTTCCTGTTTAATTTAGACTCCAAAGATGCTGGCAGTGCATTTAAGTTTCCTGCCATATTGGAGGGCCCAGAAAGTCACAGTGGAGAAATGCCAGGCCAGAAAATGCTGGGCAACTCCCTGGAAGGGCTTAAACTACACATTAATCTCCTTCTACACCTTCCTACCCTATCACTGTATCCTTTTCTTTCCTTCTCCCTCATATGTGCATCAGGCCTCTACTTAAAACAAAGGCTCTCATTTCTTCAGTGTTTGTGATCCTTTTCTGATTGCTACAAGTGTTTTTTATGCTCGACAAATTAAAGAAGTAAGAGTTGATGCCTCAAAAGGGAAACCCAAATAATGCAAATTATTTGATGGTAGATACATTGGAAATTAGGAGGGCTTGAGGCGCTGTAGATAGTGTCCATGCCTCTGGCCTAGAAGCTCTGTGTTCAAGTCCCACCCCAGCACTTGATGGCCAAAGAAGGTGTGTTCATGGTGTGGCCAAACAGGTTGAGTATCAACCTGTAAATCTTTCCAACGCATAGCAAAAACAGGCAGTTAGAGTGGGAGAGGGTCCTGGTCAGCCAAGGGACGGAAAGACCCTCTACCATCACTATCCACAGCTCCAGACTGCAACACGTGTTTAATAGTGCATGTTGCCACAGCAACTTGGGCTCCCTGAGTGAATTGTAACATACCGCCACCACATTGGAAATTAAATTCATTGTAGTGAGGTGGTTCATTTTGGTACAAGGAATCAGGAGGAAACATGTTGGAAAGTAAGAAACTAAATAGAGTAGAGATGTAAAGAGATCTGGGGATACAGAAATTAAAAATAGAAATTGCTGGAAACACTCAGCAGGCCTGGCAGCATCTGCGGAGAGAGAAAGAGTTAACGTTTTGAGAAACTATGACTCCTCTACAGCTCTGAAGAATAGTCATATGGACTCAAAATGTTAAGTCTGTTTCACTCTCTACAGGTGCTACCAGAGCTGCTGAGCTGTTCAAGCATTTAGTTTTATTTCAGGTTTTCAGCATCTGCAGTACTTTGCTTTTATTTCCGGGGATACAGGACCATAAATCAATGGCCTGGATTTTCTGGTGCTGTCGTATTAGGGTGGTCAGTGCTGCAAGAGTCAATGTGTGGGACTGGAGGAACAGTACCAGCCCCCAAAGCGATTCTATGTGGCTCCCGGAACCAGTTTTCAAAATGCTGGTCAAACAGGTAAGTTAGAGTGCAAGATGCTGTAAGTAGCTGCTCCACCAATCACAGGCCGCTTCTCCCCCATGTTTGTTGCTGATAGGCTCACTATTGAGTCTATCAACAGCAAATATGGGAGAGAAACAGTCTTGTTATTGGAGGAGCAGCCAACACCAGTGGAAGAGATTTTCTTTCGAGTGTGGGAGGAGGAATGTGAGTTCCTGGGCCCGGCAGCAGGAGAGTGCGAGTGCACGGGCCTGGCAACGAGAGAGTGTGAGTGCAGGGGCCTGGCAACGAGAGAGTGCGAGTGCAGGGGCCTGGCAACGAGAGAGTGCGAGTGCAGGGGCCTGGCAACGAGAGAGTGCGAGTGCAGGGGCCTGGCAACGAGAGAGTGCGAGTGCAGGGGCCTGGCAACGAGAGAATGCGAGTGCAGGGGCCTGGCAACGAGAGAGTGCGAATGCAGGGGCCTGGCAATGAGAGAGTGCGAGTGCAGGGGCCTGGCAACGAGAGAGTGCGAGTGCAGGGGCCTGGCAACGAGAGAGTGCGAGTGCAGGGGCCTGGCAACGAGAGAGAGCGAGTGCAGGGGCCTGGCAACGGGAGAGTACGAGTGCAGGGGCCTGGCAACGGGAGAGTACGAGTGCAGGGGCCTGGCAACGGGAGAGTACGAGTGCAGGGGCCTGGCAACGGGAGAGTACGAGTGCAGGGGCCTGGCAATAGGAGAGTGCGAGTGCAGGGGCCTGGCAATGGGAGAATGCGAGTACAGGGGCCTAGCAATAGGAGAGTGCGGGTGCAGGGGCCTGGCAATAGGAGAGTGCAGGTGCAGGGGCCTGGCAATAGGAGAGTGCGAGTGCAGGGGCCTGGCAATGGGAGAGTGCAGGTGCAGGGGCCTGGCAATAGGAGAGTGTGAGTGCTGGGGCCTGGCAATGGGAGAGTGCGGGTGCAGGGGCCTGGCAATAGGAGAGTGCGAGTACAGGGGCCTGGCAATGGGAGAGTGCGAGTGCAGAGGTCTGGCAATGGGAGAGTGCGAGTGCAGGGGCCTGGCAATGGGAGAGTGCGAGTGCAGGGGCCTGGCAATGGGAGAGTGCGGGTGCAGGGGTCTGGCAATAGGAGAGTGCGAGTACAGGGGTCTGGCATTGGGAGAGTGTGAGTGCAGAGGCCTGGCAATGGGAGAGTGCCAGTGCAGGGGCCTGGCAATGGGAGAGTGTGAGTGCAGAGGCCTGGCAATGGTAGAGTGCCAGTGCAGGGGCCTGGCAATGGGAGAGTGCGAGTGCCGGGGCCCAGTGGTGGGAGAGCAGAGTTCCGGGCCCTGGGGAGGAAAGGCTGTGAGGCCTGGGAGTGAGACGCTGCGGGGGCCCGGGCCTGAGGAAGTTGAGTGGGGTGGGGGAAAAGCTGACTGGTGTGTGAGAGAGATTGAGTGAGTATGTGTGGGAGTGAGTGAGTGTGTGTGGGAGTGAGTGAGTGTGCGTTTGGGAACGAGTGAGTATGTGTGTGGGAATGAGTATGTGTGTGGGAATGAGTGAGTGACTGTGTGTGGGAGTGAGTGTGTGTGTATGTGGGAATGAGTGTGTATGTGTGAGGGTGAGTGTGTGTATGTGATCGAGTGTGTGGGACTGAGTGAATTTGTGTGGGGGAAGTGAGTGTAAGAATGTGGGAGTAAGTGAGTGTGTGTGTGTGTGGGTGTGGGTGTGGGTGTGCGGAGGAATGAGTGAGTGTGTGTGGGGGAGTGAATGAGTGTAAGAATGTGGGCGTGGGTGAGTGTGTGGGAATGAGTGAGTGAGTGGGAGTCTGTGTGTGTACGTGTGTGGAGGTGAGAGTGTGTGTGTCTGCCTTACTCCCGGTCTCAGGTTTTTCACTCACTCTCAGCACCGCCCAGTAACACGTACTCACACCCACTCACAGTGGGTGAGGGTGAGTGAGTGAGCACCCTGAGGCTGGGAGTTGGCCTGGCACACACACTCTGGCCCTCTCACATTCTAGTCATTTTTATTAATTACTCTTTTTTTAACTTAACAATTTATTACTATGACATTGCTTTAGTTTTGCACAGCAATTGTTTCTTAATACCTCAACTTTTTTTTGAAATTCAGTTTAAAGTTGCGCCAAACCTTACCTTTCTAAAATTTGCTCATCAGTTGCTTGAGTGAAAAAAAAATGAAAATGTTCCTCCCACCCCAAGCGAAAAGGTTGGACAAGCCTTGTCTTGTGGGAGAAAACTCTTGGCTTAGACTGAGGAATACCTATAGACTTAAACATCTGTAAATAGTTATGTTCTTACAATAAACTAGTTATTGTCCAGATATCTATGTCTCTGAACCCATTACTTAGCCAAACACAACCAAGATACAACAATCGTGGCAGTGATGAAGGACCCCAAAATCTCCAAATATCGACTTTAAAAAAGTTGGCATACTGACCTGAAAAAAATACATTAAAATTGAAAACTTTGGTAAGACAGTTGAAAATTGCCAGAAAAGTTATATAGAAGATGTGGATGCTGAGAGGGGGAGAAGAAATCAACTGTTCAGCTTACTAAGGGCCACACCATAGCATGTGGTGGTCCGTGAAAAATCCCGATCCAGCAGCAGAGTCCAAGAACCTGATGGTGATCGAGGAAAGGTGAGCAAACCTTGAAAAAGGCTTAAAGGTTTCAAATTTACACTGCAGTGAGCAGGCAGCACTGGGAGAAATTCCATTTTAATGAGCAGCCCGGGTACGAGGTTGGCACCATTACACGTTGTGACTGCATGGCAGCAACTGAATAAAAAAATCGGCTGCTCAATATGGAGGAAAGCAGTAAACTGGCCTGAATAATTCTTTCAGCGATTATTTTAGAAATTTGGCAAAGCTAAGTATGACATAGAAAAAAAAGGCTCATAGCAGGTATCAGTAAAAGCCTGATCAATGCGGGAAAACTCCATTACTGCAACAGAGAAGATTTAAATATTAAGGCAAGCCCCCTAAGAGTTGAAAGCAGCTATGGATTCCAAATTTACCTTGCCAGAATGATTTGGGCATCTGGAAGGGCCAGGCCTGACACAAAATTGGGCACTATGGAGGAAAAGATTTTTAAAATTCAGAATTGCATCTGGATTAAACAATAAATCAGAGGCAGAATAAGTCAATACATTGATGTACTCTATTAGTGCAATTGCTGATGATGTGATAGCAAGACAAGGCAATAATGAAAGATCAGACAAATTCAAAGAGGTCTTAAAGGATTTTGATAATTATTTTAACATATGGATTAACAAGATATTAGAAAGGGCCAAGTTTAACAAAAGGGCCCAGATGGGGAACCAGGTTTATTAACGATCTTTATCAATGATCTGCATTGATTGGCTGAAGGTTGTGAATATGGTGATCTTAAATCTGAACTGATACGAGTTTGCATCATTGTCGGGGTAACCAATGACACCCCTTCTGATCTTCTACAATGTAAAGAGGACTTAACTTTGGAGAAGACAATACAGTTAGTTGGACAATCAGAGGCCTGTAAGCAAAATAGAGCCATACTAAGAGGGGAAGGCAAACCTTGGTTCAGCACACCCCCAGTGAAGTTACAGCTTTTAAACAAAAGAATGCCAAAGATATTCTGGAGCTAAAAAGACCTTATGGAACAACAGCTCAAAATGCCAGAAAACCATGCCAGCGCTCTGGCGCCAAAAGCCTCACAGGCGCAAACAGTGTCCTGCAAGTACTGCACAGTACTTCCATAGGACACTTTGGAAAGATATGCAGAACGAAAACCTTTAGGCACATAGAGGATCAAAGAGAATCTTTTGATACAAAGCCTCAATGAAATAGAGGAGACTCACCAAAAAGAGAAGCAATAATGCTATCTAGGTGAGATCAAAGGTCCAAGATATATTTTCTGGAATGCAGACATTTGTGTCAATGGACATATCACTAATTTCAAACTGGATACAGGAGCAAATATGAAAGTCCTGTCCAATAAAGAATAGTGACTAGTAAAACAATGCCTGAGGTCAACCACATCCCAGTTATATGGCCCATGAAGAATCAAGCTCCATGTCAAATATACATTGCAAGCAATGCCCCAATATAAGAATAAACAGATACTGGAAACATTATAAGTGCTTCACAACCTAGAATTCTCTCTCCTGAGTTGGAAAACCAGTCTCAACCTCAACCTCATCTAAAAGATTGAGGAGATCAGCCAGAAATAAAATACATAAGTAGGGAGAAGTATTAGATTTAGATGGAATGGTGGTTAGACCACATTTGCCTCCCATGTGTAGTTCTGGTCTCCATCCTATAAACTGGATATTGAAGCATTGGAGAAAGTGTAGAAAAGATTTACAAAGATGTTACCAGAATTGAGAGGACACAACCATCAGGAACAATTGAGATAACCGGGGCTCATTTCCCTGGAAAAAAGACTGAGCAGATCTCATAGTGGTGGAGACGATTTGTGTCATTTACATTTACGGCTCAGAAAGGGGTAACCTTTCCACTGTGTAACAATTTCCTGTGAAACAAAATCATAAGCAAATGAATGTGTAGGCACCGTTTCTACTCCTGAGTGATTCTACAACTAGGGAATATGGATATAAGATGGTCACTGATGCCCCATTGAGTTTCATAGAGGCAAGGTCAGTAATAAATGTCCCCAAACCAAAGAAGGAGATATCAGAAAGGGTGACCAATAGCTTGTTTGAAGAGGTGATTTTTAAGAAAGATCATAAGGGAGGAGTGAGAGGCAGAGATACTAAGGGGCTTAGGCAGGGAATCAGGATAGTATGCTTCAAATGATGGGTGAAAAGAAGTGGGGGAGTTGTTGGACAGGGTGGGTGGAAATTCACAAAAGCCCTGAGACAGTGGAGACTTTCCAATACTTACTGGAATGGAGACTTTCTAATATATATTAAATAGCATGGATAAAGATGGCAGCCAGCGTAATATTTCCAAACAGACATTAATGCTTACAAAATATTAGAATTAATCGTATTCTGTAACTTGTGGTTTCTGACCATATATTCACTTGAATTCTCAGGTTTCTAAATGGCCAAAGGTTAATTTACTGCTGGGAGGTCCTCAGCATCACAGATGCCAGTCACCAGCCAATTCAATTCACTCCACAAGATATCAAGAAATGGCTGAAGGCACTGGATATTGCAAAGGCTATGGGCCCTGACAATATTTCGGCTTTAGCACTGAAGGCCTGTGGTCCAGAACTTGCCATGTCCCTATGCAAGCTGTTCCAGCACAGCGACAACATTGGCATCTACCTGGCAATGTGGAAAATTGCCCAGGTATGTCTAACCAAGCCAATTAGCTCCCCACCATCAGTCTACTCTTGATCATCAGTAAAATGATGGATGGGGTCATTAGCAGTGCTATCAAGTGGAAATTGCATAGCAGAAACCTGCTCACTGCTCAGTTCGGGTTCCGCCAAGGCCACTCAGCTCCTAACACCATTTCAGCTTGGTTCAAACATGGACAAAAGAGCTGAAATCCCAAGGTGAGGTGAGAGTGTCTGCCCTTGACATCAAGGCAGCATTTGACTGTGTGTGGCATCAAGGAGCCCTAGCAAAACTCGAGTCAATGGGTATCAGGGGAAAACTCTTTGCTGGTTGGAGTCATACCTAGCACAAAGAAAGATGATTGCAGTTGCTGGAGGTCAGTCATCTCAGCTCCAGGACATCACTGCAGGAGTTCCTCAGGGTAGTCTCCTAGGCCCAACCATCATCAACTGCTTCATCTATGACCTTCCTTCCATCATAAGGTCAGTAGTGGTGAGGTTCACTGATGAGTGCACAATGTTCGCACCATTCGCAATTCCTCAGATACTGAAGCAGTCCATGTCCAGGCTTGGTATGACAAGTGGCAAGCAACATTCATGCCACACAAGTGCCAGGCAATGACCATCTCCAATAAGAAAGAATCTAACCATCGCTCTTTGGCATTCAATGGCATTACCATCACTGAATCCCCCACGATCAATGTCCTGGGAGTTACCATTGACCAGAAACTGAACTGGACTAGCCATATAAATACTATGGCTACAAGGGCAGGTCAGAGGCTAGGAATCCTGCGGCGAGTAACTCACCTCTTGACTCCTCAAAGCCTGTCCACCATCTACAAGGCACAATCAAGAGCATGATGGAATATTCTCCACTTGCCTGGATGAGTGCAAGCTCCAACACTCAAGAAGCTTGACACCATCTAGGACAAAGCAGCCTGCTTGACTGGCACCCCATCCACAAACACTCATTCACTCCACCACCAGTGCACAGTGACAGCAGTGTGTACCACCTACAAGATGCACTGCAGGAACTCACCAAGCCTCGTTAGACAGCACCTTCCAAACCCACGACCACTACCATCTAGAAGGACAAGGGCTGCAGGCACATGGGAACACCACCACCTGCAAGTTCCCCTCCAAGTCACTCACCATCCTGACTTGGAAATATATCGCCATTCCTTCACTGTCGCGAGGTCAAAATCCTGGAACTCCTTCCCTAACAGCACTGTGGGTGTACCTACACCACATGTAGCGGTTCAAGAAGGCAGCTCACCACCACCTTCTCAAGGGCAATTAGGGGTGGGCAATAAATGCTGGCCCAGCCAGCGATGCTCATATCCCATGGATGAATTTTAAAAAAAAGAAGAATCTTCGATATTGACTAATTATATGCACATTTGTAAAGCAACATAAATTTCTCTAGGGGCATTGTACTAATTGCAGCTGTTTCTCAAAGTGAAAAGCCTCTTGACTAATGATGGTTATTGTGAGAAGTTAATCATCTTCAATACCAGTTACTTAACTATTCCTTGAAATTGTGACCTTTTTAAAGCAAAGTCAGGTAGGAAGTATTTTCTGTTGGTGGGCAAGTTACTCTGTCAATTGTAAATAATCAGTTTGCTGTTATTAAACATAAAGTATGACACAAGAATTAGCATGTGCGACAGTTTGACAACTGTCATGTGACAGATCCATCTTAAAGGGCAAGCAGGACAATTGCATGTGGAAGGCAAGGCTCCCTGCCAGTCACACACATTTGTACAGTGCACCCTAGTAAAGTTGGTCCTGTTTAAGCTGCACTATGCATGACTTCCATGTCGTCATGATAATCTTCTCAGCCATTAGGTGGAAGCATAATGTTGAAACTTGCTGTGGATTCCAAGTGAAAAGGTGCTCAAACTTACATATCCAAAGCCATGGATGATTGATTATAATTGAGAATGTTTCACCACGCCATTGCCAGAAATAGCTGATGCACTGGGCATTCTCTAACTGCATGCAAAACAGCTAATTGAGTAGAATTGCACTTCGAATATTTATTTGAAATTGAAATATCTATCTTAGTCAAATATCCTAATGTCAAATGAGCCCTGCAAAGAAACTAAAGCTAAACAACTTTGAGCTAAATGCTAGGAATTCGCCAAATTGATTTCCAATTTATTTTAATTTATTTATTACCCAATATCCCTCTCTTGTGTTGCCTGCATGCTCCTTATTGACTTGACACTGAATTAATTGAACACATGTAGGCATGGGGCATCAGATGTGGCTTTAAGCTAAATTGGATTAAAATTCCAATTCAGAACTAATAAATGGTGGCATTTAATTAGGTAGAAGATAGCACTTCTGGTTTGAAGGTATCAAACGAAATTGACTGTAAATTTTGGCTCAGTAGTGCTGCCGGAGCTCGCGCTACAGAAACTGGAGACCCTCAAAATGGCAAACGCTGCATTTGTAGTCACTGCTGCTGTGGCCCGTGCAGCAGCCCATGCAATGCATGCGCCAGAAACTTGGACAGTGAGATTGTGATGGCAAGCAGCCTCTCGTCTTCTGCAAATGTTTCACGCAGGTCTAAGGAACACCCTGTGCTAACCACTGACAACTGTGCATAAGGGACCCCCCCACTGCCTACAACATTGCTTTAAAGAGCCAGGCATCCAACTGACAGCTTTTAATTTGCTGTTGCCCTGACAACTTTTTCGAAGTACTTTGATATGTTTTGGAGGAGTTTCAGTGACCTATATTTGAAACGGTTGTCGCTTCCTGACAGGGAAGGCAGAAGGGTTTTGTGATCTGCCCACAGAAAGGCTGTGACAGTTATGAGGGCTGTGTTTGTATTTCCTCTGTGTCTACGCCACGGCAGGGAAATGGAGCTGAGGTTGCAGAGAGGGGAAGATCTGTGAAGAGGGTGGAGGAGGAGGAGGGCTCCCCACAGAAGGCCTGACCCAGCATAGGTTTTCAGGGAGCATTTCTCCTACCTCCACCTCAGCCAGGAGCAGTACCTGAGATTCACCGGGGAGGTGGTGATAGAGCTTTGCCCCCTCCTTCAACAGGACCTGCAACTTCACAGCAGGCGAGGGTGACGCTCTCAGTGGCATCAGTCTCACCCTCGGTCTCAACTTCTCTACGACCGGATCCTTCGAGGTGGAACAAGTGACATCGCAAACTTTTTCACCACTGCACCCCGGAGTTAATGGAGGCCCTGAAACACGTGGAGAGGCAAATTCATAGTCTTCTCTCTAACCGGAGAGAAGCAAGATGAGTGGGCACATTGCCAGGGTAGCGGGATTCCCAGTGGTGCAGGAAGCCATTGACTGCACACGTGTGGTTCTGCGGGCCCCACATGTCAATGGGGAAAGGTACAGGAAATGCCAATCGTTACATTCCATTAATATGCAGTCGGCATGCGATCATGCACAGGGCATTATGTCAGTGAATGCACACTATCCTGGCAGCAGCCATGACACCTTTATCTTTAGTCCGTCTGTCATTCCTGCCATCTTCAGGCCACAAAGAACAACCAGGGTCTGGCTCCTTCGAGAAAAAGGATGTCCCTGTACACAAGGCTGATGACTTGCCTTCACCAGCAGGAAATCCAGTGTTATCATGCAACAGTCCTGCTGTCTGGACTGCTCTGGCAGAGCCCTACACCATGTGTCGGAGTGCGTCTCTTAGCTTGTAGTTGCCTGGTGCATCCGTCACAACCTCATTACTAAGAAGGAGCAGCCGTTGCCACCAGGCAGGCAGAGATCACCTCAGGAGGAGAATAGTAAGAGGATGAGAAGAGGAGGCAGGGAGGAGGAATCTGGGATTGTACATTCCAGGTGCACTGTCCATAAGTGCCTGAAACTCCGATTCCTTTAGGATGTCAGGCTTTCACCATTGCTCCAGGATTCCCTCACCTTCCCAACTATCTGCGATGTCCCATCATAGGGGCCAAAATCCTGCAATATAAGACACCAACTAAAACCTTTCCATAGCATCTTTATCCAACAGCGCCAAATCCAAGGAGCTCGGAACTTTCTCTCTTCCCTGTCACTCCATTTGGGGTGTTTCTCTTTCCTGCAGAGACAGTCGGAAGTAGCTTCCTTACAATTAGTGCATCTCTCCCTTAAGAGGTGCAGGCTAGCCGACGGAACATGTGCTGCCACTCATGCTGCTGGGCGCCTGCTAAACATTCAGCCAGTTAGCAGCGCGGGACACACTCAGCTGACCGCTTCAATCATGCAAATGAGGAGGCAACGTAAGGTTTGCACACTGCCTGCCTTAAGTGGCCCTGGTGTGGCTGATCGTGAATTGGAATCCCCACATCTGAAAACAGAACCAAACCAATTTCTAGCTCAGTACCATTTTGCAGATCAAAGCATGCACACGACGTTTCAAAATATTTATTGTCTTAATGTAACATTCTTTTACACTAATACTTTAATCTTTCACCACTTACCTTTTCAGCTTCTAACAATTATTGTTTCTTTAAGGATAGATCCAAATTTTGAATTGTATGATGGGGGGCTCTTTAGGCTCTTGTTACATTGTACTGCTAGCTGAAAAGCCCTTTGTTTCTGAGGAGCTTTGATATTTGAATGAAACATGTTCCACGTTATTTAACACATTGATCACTTGCTGCACTTGAACACCATATTTGGCAGCAAAAGGAATTGAAAACTGAATTTCAATATTTACATTGTTTTTGGAGGAAAAACAATTAAACTAGAAGTATTTTCTTGCTTATTTTCAAATAGAAATGAATTAGAAAAGTAAAGAGTCATAGAACAAGAAACTGATTTGTATGTATGTTCATACTCCTTGAGTACTCTGCAGACTTAATAGCAATATATTAAATAAAACACTTGTGAAAACAGCAGCTTCATTTGAGAAACATTTTTGATCTGTTGTATCATTAATACAGTATAGTTATTGATTGTACAGCAAACTATTTTTTAATGCAGGGTTAATCATTACAGGCTAATGAATTGTTTATAGATTTTTTTTTGAGAAGTGCTTCGTTTGATTTTGCCTGCTGCTGCATTTGATCTCAGAGAAGCATATGTATTTAATTAAGTACAATGCAAAGCTTTCTCAGGAATACCAAAAGAGCAAGCATTAATTTGCACCCTTTGGACTTTCTCTATTATGTGATTCCAGGGGCTATTAGTATAGTTGTATATCAACATCTGGAAACATGGAACACAAGAGGCCATTAGGCTTATTAAGCTAATCCTCTCCGCAATTAAGAACAACTTGTTTGATCATCACCATCATTGCATGATCTCCTGAAGGGGGCAAAATAAGTTTAAAAGATAAAGCTCAACTTTCAAAGTTCATTAAGCAAAACAGCAGAATATTCATTCAACCTTATAATTCATGCTTACAACTCTGAAGGTACATTTCATAGGTGAGTTGTCCTTAGTCCCTGAAGTGCATAACAACACTATCTTGTACTAACGCGTCTTTAATAGAATAAATGTCCCAAGGCCCTTATAAGTTATAGAATTATATAAAATATTTGACTGTTTTTGTCTATCCATATCCACATATCTTACTAATTATATTAATAGCTATTTTTAAACCCCTCAATGTGAAGCTGTTAAACACTAATAGATAAATCTCAACCATATGTTTACATGTAGCTTTGATAATGAAATGACACAAGGTATGCAATAGGCATTTTTTTTAGATTTCAGCTCACGCACCATAGGCTGCATTTTATGGGGAGGAAAATCGGCTGGAGGCTGACACAACCAGAGGAACAAAAATAAAAATACCTGGAAAAACTCAGCAGGTCAGGCAGCATCTGTGGCGAGGAACGCAATTAACGTTTCGAGTCCGTATGACTCTTCAACAGAACCCTGACCCGCAGCAATAGCATGATGGGGGAGGGCTAAATTGGTTGACTGTGGGACACTCACCCCTCAGTGGGAGGAAGTTCCACCCTTGGGAGCAGCTGGCCAATCTGACTGGCCAGCAGCTTCAGCAGTCCCGGCAGCGCCAAAGCTCAGTGGCACTGCCAGGACTGCAGGAAGGAGGACAAAGAAGATCATGTCTTCTGGGGAAAGGTAAGTCCTCTGGTCTTTGGGCGCAGAGGGATCCTAGAGTTCAGGGAAGGGGAGAGTGGTGGTGGGGGCCCCAGATTTGGAGGGCAGGCAATTGTGGAAGGAAAGGGATGGGGATGGTGACATCTTGGGGGGATGCCCCCTCACAGGGCACCCCCCATTTGAGGTGCCCCCTTCAGTCCTGCTCTTTTTCATGTAGGCCGCAAAGAATGGCCTTCCCATTCCTGCCCGCCTGCCCGCGCCAGCCCTATTATGGCACGGGCAGCAGATTATCTAAGCCAATAGACTTGCTAACAAGCCTAATTGACCTTTAATTATTTATTTACATATGGCGGACGGGCTGTCGATTTCAGTGCCTGCCCACCTAGAGTATTATAGGGGTCAGCTTGGGGTGGGCAGGCAGGTGGAGGGCTAGCCAACAAACCTATTTTACATGCCCCACCCGCCGAAAATGTGTCCGTCGTGGGCAAGTAAAACCCAGCCCCATAATACAGAAACAAACTCTGAAATTGGAGCTGCCGTTTCAATTAAATCATCTTGTACCACCCACATTACCCTTGGCCCTGTCTCAATGTTCTAAAGTCTCGAGTTATGTGCTCTTTTAATATTCGTTCCATTGGTAGCGTGTTTAATTTTGGCCGATTTTCTTCATATTTCGACCCCAGAATTACCCTGTTAGGTCTTCTCTGAATTCTATCTGTTTGCTTCAAACTTTTTTATTAAACACAGGGTGTAAAAACTGCACACAATGTTCTAACTCTTATTTTACCAGTGAGCTGAACAGGAAATAAAATAATCCCTGTCAGTTTGCAATGAAATGCCTTTGAGATACATCATCAATAATTCATCAGCTGGAGGGATGAACTTAAATAAGCCTCATAGCATTTTTCCTTTGTTCTAATGTTCTTATTTTTAAGGCTGTGTTTGCTGCCAACACTGTGTATGTGCAGTTCTACTGTTTGGCTCAACGTCATTGTGAGCGACGGAGTAGGTAGCAGCCAGGAGCAGAGGGGCTTATCAACCGTTATTAAAGACAGTGTTGGTGGGGCAGAAGGGAGGAATGGAGCCGGGGATTGGGATGGGGAGGGAAAGGAGGCTTCTGATCCACCCTATGAAAGCCGCTATCCTGGATTACAACTTCCATATCCTGTGTTTGCAGCTCTGGTCGGATCTTATTTGGATCCTGAAGTCGTTCACCTAGTTTCTGAGCCCTTCGGCCTCCCCGCAGTTTCTGAATCTCCTGCTCCGGAGCCTCTTCCTCTTAACCCGGAGCTGCAAACATGGGATATGGAGGTTTGTAATCTGGAATTGTGGCCTTCATCAGGTGGGTCAGAAGCCTCCCCTCCCTCCCCATCCCAATCCCTGGAAACTGCAGGGAGGCCGTGCCCAGACTGCCTGAGCTGCGGGGCTCAGAAACTGGGTGAAAGGCTTCAGGATTTGAATAAGATCCAACTGGCACTGTGTCTCCTGCAAATGACGTCTTTGGTTTTCTGGGCATGCATGGAGAAGTGCGTGTGTGCAGAGGGTCTTCCATGGCCATCTTGCATTGGCAGGAGACACAGTGTATTTCATACAGTTTCAAATTGACTAAATCATTTCATGGAAAAATTAATAAGCACAAATCTGTAAGGGACATTTTACATATATCCATGTTAAAATCCATCTGTTAATCTTTCTTCCATTGACTTAATTTGTCAAATTTCTTCATAAGGTAATTTCTATTATTTTAGTTATCTGACCGTACGCCTTGGTATCATCAATATATTTATAACACTGCAAGAGGTGCCTTCAATATCATTTATGAATGTTGTAAACAGGAGACTAAGACTAGATCCCTTCTAAATGGCATTAGTCACTTTCCCTGAGAGCAAGAGCCTTTTCAATATATTCCTCACTGTCACGAATGTTTAGTTATCATATAAATTTTTAAGAACAATTGTTTGAAAAGCACATGTTTGCTAATAAAAACAAACCTTTGTTCAGAAAAGGGATGCATGGACAGACAACTTAGCATCTTCCTGTGTTGGATCCGAAACCTTATCAAACTGCATCTCAAAATGGATCACAAAAGATGTTATTCAATGAGTGTTCCACAAGTGTAAATGAGATCCTCCTCCTTGCTGGTCTTTTTTCAGAACAAAGACAATTAACTGATAAGGACCTTAATGAAAAGCTAAAAAAGGACCCCAGGTGGGTGAAAGGCTGCTTGAATGGCCAAAACCTAATTTGGAAGCATAATTCATGAGTTTGGGAGCAGCCATCTTTTAGGTTTCATTCTATAAAAGGTTGGAAGCTGCCTAAAGAGAGAACCATCTTGAACATCATGAGACACCTTGACACAGAACTGCTTCTCAACAGGGAGAGGGTGAGGAAGGTTCCCAAAAACAGCAATCAGACTGCTGTTCTAAATCAGCCTGCCAGGAACCTGCAGTACTGTAAAAGTGGAAACAGGAGCCTTCACTCACTTCCAAGGACCTGTTCTGCTTGTTTAGTCCACCTGCAAAGACAACTTCAAGTGTTCAACTATTAAAGCCATCACCACAGCGGCTAAACAGAACCTCAAGTTTCAAACCCCTCACTTTGGAAAGTAGGAATTCAAGCAATGGGCCTGCAATGATATCTCACAGAGACTGATTTGAAATCTCATCTTCAAGTATCTTTCTCCTTTCTTTGCATTTTAATCTTTGTAACTGTGTTTTAGTTAATAACTTCATCACTTTTACTTAAATAACTTTCAGCCAAAATTTTTGTAATTAACTAACTTATCTTGTTTAAGACTAAAGTTTGTCTGCTGGGTTTTTTTTAAGTTGGACCATTCATTAATTAGAAGGGGACTACATACCATACACAAATTCTTAGTCCACGGACCACTTTAAGGAAACACCCTTTGTGTGGCTGTGCCATCACCTTTTCCTTTTTTTGTTCTCAGCCTGTTCTAAATCCAGCTACCAAATTTGAAATTAAATCTTCAAAAGTCTCACATTCAGAATTTTAGTGCCTTATGAAAACTCAAATAAATGATTAACATTGAACAACCTTCATTCATTGATTTAACTGCTTCATCAAAGAATTCTTGATGAGTAATGCATGATCTATTGCCTCTAAAGCCATGCAAATGGCTCATTATGGTTTCCTTTCATGACTTCAGGACATCTCAAAGCAATTTAAAGCCAATGAAGTACTTTTAAAGCCTTGCCACTGTTGTAATGTAGAAAACATGGCAGTCAGTTTGTGCACAACAAGGTCCCCAAACAGCAATGAAATAAAGGATCAAATTATCTATTTTAGATGCTGTTTGAGGGATTTATGTTGGCCAGGCCAAGAGGAGATCTCTGCTCTCCTTGCATTGATGTGGGATCCTATACATCTATATGAGAGGGCAGAGAGAGGCTCAGTGAGTTGGCACTAAGATGGCATAGGGGCTTTAAGGACCCATGGGGATGAATGGGGGGTCATGGGTTGGCAGGGAGGGTATGAGAGGCTATTAGGGCTGGGTGAAGCGGCATGAATTGGCATGGAGGGAATGAGGAGTCATTGGGGCGGGTGGGGGCATGCTTTGGCATAATTTGGCATAGATGGAGCAAAGGGAGTGGGTTGAGGGGTGTGAAGTGTGAGGTTTAGAGGGCCTCATTTTCAATCACAGAACAGTGATGAAGCCCCAGAGCACCAAAGCAGGTCTTTTAACCTGCCCGCCTTGGCACTCAGCAGCCCCTGTGGCTGCCTCTGAACTGTTTCTGGGGGCAGCAGGCCTGACTCCAGTATGAACCACCCTCCCCCACACCCCACTCCGGAATGAAGAGGTCCCATTATTTGGACCACTTTTTCTCAAGGCAGGTGAGGTAAACCGGGAAATTTCCCAACTCTGCACACCTGCCTTAGAAGTGAAAGTCCAGACCTTTAATTCGGTTTTTGCAAATTTTTTTCCTTATGAAAATTAACATAAAAGTTTAAAGAGGAAATATATTTAATTTTCTAAAATCAAAAATAGTTTTTCTCTGTCATTCTGGCTTCAGATATGGAGACTAATCTTAAGTTGCTATGATGGTGAACAACTGAAAATAAATCTTACTAGCGAATTAATGGAAAATTTTTCTGAAAGGTAATTTATCCAAATTGGACGCTATACAAATTACCCCAAAATAGCTCAATCTACAGTGATTTGGATTTTGAATCATCCTGTAATAATCCTCTAAACCTTGATATTGTAATTTGGTATAAAAGAGATAATTAACCTATTTTCGAGGGCTATTATCCCCCATCTAGCTTAACACAGGTGAACAAGGAGTGGTGGTGACTGCTGAGACTGCATCCAGTCCCCAACCAAGATTGTTGCTGCAGCCCAATGGGGAGGTAAGTGGGGGGAATTTTGGTGGGACTTTACTGGCCCCATAGAGGGGGATGAGGGGATGGGGTCCAGGGTGCACAGGCCTGAGGAGGAAGAATAGGGGGTGGTGGGGAAACGCAGTGGGACCACACATTTTTAGGTAGGACCTCTGATGGCCAATCACGGTACACTTGCTGAACAATCCTGAGTGTGCTAATAGCAACACTAAAAACCATTAATCAGTTGAGCTCGTAACATGGCTCATTTCCGTTTGCTAGAAGTGACATACATTCATAGATGGGGACCTGTTCTACGCAAACAAAAGGAATATGCTCAAGCATTGCACCTTTTAAAAAATTACTGGGGAGCTTGGGGAGCGTATAATTTCTCATCACTTTCTCCATGGCAATGCCTCAGCCATTCAGAGTTGATTTGCCAAACAATCAGCATCCTTTTCTCCTGCAGTATAAATTGTGGTGTTTGTTTGAAATTTGGCATTCTTGCATTTGACCTGATGAGTGAAAAACAAAACTTTGGCAACATGTCTCTTTTTTCATCAATATTGGCTGTGTTGTTTTCTCAAGGAAGAAAGGGAAGATTCTTGTTTCAACAGGAAGTTTTGCTGATGATGCAGAAGCAAGATGAGAGTGGCCTGCATGACTACTAAACATTCAGCAAAGCAAATGGGTGAATAGAGGGGATGACTGATCTTGCTTCATTTCTATCTTCAGTCCACCACATCTTCATTGTATATTATGAGTAGTGTGTTGTGAATTGGAAACATTTATTAACTTTTGGGGCTGTTTCAAAAATAGAAAAAGAGTTTAAAACATGAAAAGAATGCAAACTGTGGAGGTATCACCTTATGGAATGTGGTCTAGGCTCTGGAGAGAAAATGGCACCATGATGAATCTTACTGAGATAAGTGTACACGGCTGACAGTGGATGAATGCAATGGTAGGAAGACGTTTTTCTAACCAAAGATTTTGACTTGTATTGTACCCAAAAATGAAACGAAGGGAATGAAAAGTAGCTGCCATATATCACTGCGTGTCATGAACAAGGGTAAGCAAGTTTTATCCATTGAAGAGGACATAATCAAAACTCAGAAAGATGAACACAGACAATCTACACCTTCAAACCACCATGGTACTTTCTAATGGAATAATCATTTTAGGATTCCTGGCATAATCTACAAATCTTTATATTTTGTCATAAGGAATGCAAACTAATTGATAAAAATACAATAATTTAAAACAAGTTATTTAGCTGATGATTGTGCGATCTCTCGCGCCCTCCAATGTGACAGAACAATCTGCTGATATCTCTGAAAGGAATCTATAATTTAAGCTTTAAAGCTAAATTTTATATTCCACTGATCAAAGTGTTATGAAGAAATCATTGGAAGCTTTAGAATGTCTTTGCAATGTACTTTGATTCCTTTAATTCCATAACTAGTTTGAGGCGAACATCTTCAGCACAAATAATTATGCCATTCCCACTTGATAGGCAGGAAGGTTTTTTCTTTGTAAGAAACTTTAACAAACTGTAGTTAGAGGTAGTAATTAAAACATTAAAATGCACAGTTATTATCATTAACTATTTCAGTACGATAGTACAGTACTGGAATGGAGCAAATCTTAAAGATAGATTAAAAAATATATACTGCCGCATTTCCAATTTACAGTTTAGACCATTAACAATCTTCTTACTTGTAAAAATTGTTGTATCAAATTTTGGTGGCATTGTAAAGAGCTGGATGAGAACTAGATCCATGACTAAGATGAGTTCATGTTCTGCCTGGTATTCCTATTTAGAATGCTTATGTCTGTCAGCTTTCATCTTTCCACTGTGCCTGTGAATTTCAGTGCTAAGCACGCAGCCTTAGATCACAACCATCTGCCTTCAAATGGCATGGTCATCACTCACAAGGAACTCTGGTTACAAACGAAAGCCACAATTCGCTGCTCACAGAAGCTGTAACTCCGTGTAAACTAATGAGTCTGTCAAACAGAAAACAATCTGCATTTATCATTTTTTATCTGTTGGCTCTGCAGTTTGCCACTTTGGCACGGCCATTCACCTGCACATAGGTCAAGGACTAGATGCAGACTATGGTTGAGATCTTCTGCAATCTGCTTACAGTGTCTCTTTTAATAATGTCTCACGTATTCATAATAGCCGAGGGACCAGAACAAACCAAATTACCATTTGGAGCTAATATGATGCAATTTGGATTTCTCTAAATAACTGAATATTTTAAGCACATCCAGTGATTGATGTACTTCTGACTTGGCAATGTATGAGCATTGTTTTCCAAACATAATCAATAATAATGGGATACTAAATTACAAAAGGACAATAATAGCAGTAAGGTATTAATGTAATGAAAGATGAATGGGAGGGATATGTTTTAAATATTTGTGAATACGGAGAATAATAAAGCACTTTTTATTATTATTTTTCAATTTCTTTGGAACACTTTTAAATGTGCAAACGTATGATTAGTTAATCTCCCATGGCTTTTCCATGGACAAAAACAGAATGGAAATTGTTTCTTTCTGTGTCTATCTCTTTGTTCATGTCTCAGCCCCCAATTCCTTCTTTCTGTCCTGAATGTTTGTTTGTGTTCTGTCTTTCATTTTCAGTCTTTCCCTGCTACACACACATCTCACATCTTTTCTGTCTAAAACTCTTTTGTTTCCATTTTTTAAAAGTCTCTCTTTGTCTCTGTTTCCTCCTTTCAGAATGATGATCCCAAACATATCAGCTCTGGTTATTCCAGTCTGGCAAAACTGGGAGTTGTGCACACCCAATTTGCTGAATCATCTGCGTTTTCAGTACAGAGGGCTGGTCTGGGGTAGGTTTCTATTGGAAGTCCCTTCCCCAAAGTTGAAAAAGGCCTCTTGCACAAGAAAAGCTTACCTGGATAGTTTGCCTGATAGGCATACTTTGGCTGGGAATGGGAAAATCCCGACCAAGGAGCAGCACGTGGGACATGTGTACAACACGGCTCCCATTCCTGCTGCAGGTTTGGAGGTTCTGCTGGCACTAGGAAGCATCAAGGGGTGCATCAAAAGAGAGGGTGGGGGGGGGGGGGGCGGTGGGGGAGGGGGGGGGGTGGTGCTCTTTGGGATTGAAGACTCCCCTCCAGTAAAAGAACTTTAGGAAATCAGGAAACCCCGGTACCTGGCTGCAAATGAGAAAGAATGTAGTTGGTACCAGGGAAAGGTGATACTGAATATGCTCTGTTGGATACATCTCTTTTGAGGTTTATCACCTGGCGTGAAGCAATGAAGAGATCTCCCATATCCTTTCATGGGTTCATTTCACTTATTGTATACCACCATTGCTCTGTTGCGCACACCCAATCATTATTCTATTTGGCGTGCTTCTTTTCCATGTGCTGGTCCAAGGACCATATCAATTAGCTGTTCAGGCTTCTAACCCAAGTTCTCCCCATGCCGCCCTGCGGTTAGGGAATTTCTCAGTGGAGTCAACAGTCATGGATGACGGGGTTAGTCTTTGTGTGATGAGTGCCATTACTCCTCCCCCTACACCGCAACCCACCAACCCCCCCGTCCGCCATAGTGTTTTTATTTTCTTCCAGAAATACCACAGCAATTATTGCATCAGGGTTGTTTACTGGATGATGGCCTAACGATGTTTCAAATAATCGTGTGTAAACCTGTTTTCTTCACGGCTCCTATCAGGTTGACACAAAGAGCACAAATGCAAGATGGGCTCCAAGGAACACTACCATCCGCTCCACATCCTTTTCAGCTGATGTCTCTGTTCCACAGGAAACATGATAGAAGTGATACCCCTAACAAGCATTGTGCTTGTCATTTCCCTGATACATAAATGCACTGCAGATGGATTTGACAGATTTCTCCTAGTTTGGAAGGATGTGGCCACAGGAAAGCTTTATGCTGTGGCAGCCTTCACATCTACAGGAAGACCTGATTCAGATTTTGTGAGCAGATCATTGGGCAGCAGATGCCACACTCTGGCAGGCTGTCTGATAAAGTGCAGGCAGTAATGATAGGATTCCTCTGATAGATCCAGGTACAGGTCTTGGAGTGGCGATGGATGTGCTGGTAATGGCCTTAGTGATTTCATTGCAACTGCATCTACCAGCAACCTCACCAAGTCCCCTTCTGTGTGTCATAATGTAAAACATCAGGCAGTATTATTTCATTAAACAAAGCTCATTTTTTTTTATTCCTCACTACACCATGACATCTTGAAGTTCCAAATAATTAGTGAGTTTCTCAGTTTAAATACGGGATACTAGATCAGATATTTCCTATATTGTCTCACTCCATACCTGACTAGGCACCAAGAGTAAGATTGAAATTAAAATTCGAGGAGCCCGTCAGCCACTCCCCTGATGGAGGTTGGTTTGTGTGAGTAAACTCTCATATTGAGGAAATGATTGAAACAATATGAGATTGCAAATGGGAGAAATGCAAGTAAACACAGGAATTTTGTACCTTTACCATTAAAAGTAGACCCAGGAGAAAGTGGCCCGGAGGTCAGAATTTCATTCTGGGTTGGCAGGGTTCCCTGGCAGTCTTCCCGGGCAATACCAAAATGAGAGAGGAGGATGTCGGGTGCAGGGGCAGGATGGACGGAAGGCCTGCCTTGGTGCACCGGCATTGGATGGAAGTTTAAAAATAACCCATGAAAACATAAAACAGCCCTCCACCCCTCACACCCTCTCACCACCACACACTCTCACTCCCCATGCCTCATCCATGCCAATCCATGCCACCTCATTCCCCCAATCTACCCCATGGCCCCTCATACCCACCATGCCAACCTATGCCCCCACCCACCCTCCCCATGGCCCCCATACCTTCCATGCCAACCTAAGGCCCTCTGCCCACCCCCTGGATATTTATAGCCCCTATGTCAACTTAGTATCAACTCATGCCAACACATGCCCCCACCCACCACTTTTTGCCCTTAATCTTACCATGTCAACTCATCCAGTATCCCACCGTAGGCAAACCTCCAGATCCATGCTGTGATTAAGTAAAACATAGTTCCAAGTGTCTATTGCAGACTTTATTGTGAAAATACACTCTCATTCATGAAAAGCCATTTGCTACATCTTCATTCCTTCAACTATGTTATCTCTTATAGCAACAAATATTTCATTCAATTGCATCATCCCTTATGAAAATAAGCATTGGAATTCAAAGTCCCACTTCAAATAACCATAACCACTTGGAGCTGTCAATCAAAATATGAAATTGCAGACACTCCACTGTGACAATGGACTATTGTAAAATCAATCATGTAGCACTACTGTAACATAATGCTGACATAACCCTAAGGCTTATGTCAACAGACACAGTGAAATAGTAAGAAATTTTTTTTTAATACCCAGGCAGTTGTTTTCAACAAGTTAAAGGGAAGGAGTTTTAAATGCCTTGACAGCTTGGCAGCTCCCTTCGACACTACTTCTTGACACTTCTGACAGTTATTTTTGGCAGATCCGTGTAACAGTTCATCTTGACACTTTGGCTGTTGTTTTTGTCAGTTCCAATGACTTTCACAGTTCCAATGAGTGTATGCACTTTTTAAGCACATTCATGCCTACTTTTAGGATCCCAAAGGGCACCTTAACTCTCAAAGGGCACCTGACCTCATCCAAAAGGGACACTTGACCTCCCCCAAAGGTGTCCCAGGGCCAGATTCAAAGGAGTACCTGCACCTTTCCAAAAGGGTTTCACACACCTGTCACACCAAAATCACATCTAAGTGGAGACAGCTGCTGATTTCTATGAGCAGCTGCCTCTGCGAATGCGCATGCGTGAATCTCGACCCGGACCCTTTCCTGCCCCTTAGGAAATGGTAGATGCTGTGTCCAGGGGCGGGACTTCTGCATTCAGTCCTCTTCGCCATTTTCGCAACGATGGAAAGGCTCTCTGTCATTGTGAAAATGGAAGCCATTGTGTCATTAGTGTCATAGGACAGGATTTTCCATGCCCCCTGACGTCGGGCATGTTCGGTGGCGTGAGTGGACAAAATGACAAGAAGGCCAAATATCGGTTTAACGATGTCATGAAACCGATTTGTGATTGTCTGCTCTGCCTGCCAAAGGTGGGATGCATTTCCTGCCATTGGACATCGGAAACCTCATTGTAATATATCAGCATATTATTATAAGGACAGCCCGCTGGAATAGCACCCCCAGACCACTGAATCATCCACCCAAGTTGGCGCGATTGTACACTGGCAGGTTTCACAACTGCATATAAAAGGCATGCACTTGGTGGACTGCACTTTAAGGGGAACTAGGAGGTGAGTACACAGTAATGTAGTGAAGCGCTAACCTGGGTCGCCTGTTGGACTTCAAGGTTAAGGCACATTGTGGGGGGCAAGAGCTGTCCTGAGGGTGAGGCGATGGGGGGGATGGGCAAGGGCTGCCCTGGGGTTGACGTGATTTGGTGGAGAGGTGGGGGTGGGGTGGTGGGCAGCAGGGGCTGCCCTGCGGTTGATGGTAATGCACAAGCACGTGCAGGGTAGGGGTGAGGGAAGAGGCCATGCATTAGGGACACCTTGCATAAAGTGACCAATCCTCTGCAGCTGAGACAGTTCAGGCGTAGCCACTTTGATATGATTGGAACAAAATCAGAAAATGCTGGAAAAACTCAACAGGTCTAGCAGCATCTGGGGAGAGAAAAACAGAGGTAATGTTCCGAGTCCGGCTCTGAAGGAGGGTCATACGGACTCGAAACGTTAACTCTGTTTCTCTTCCCACAGATGCTGATAGGCCTGCGGAGTCTTTGCAGCATTTTCTGTTTTTGTTTCAGATTTTCCGGTATCCGCAGTGTTTTGCTTTTATCTTGATATGATTGGAGTTGGGCCTCCAGCTTCTCTGCCCCTCAAGAAACACAGAGGCATGAAAGAGCCACCAAGTGCTCCAGAGCTTTTCACCCCTCGGGCACAGACTGCAAACTAATGAGCGTTTTAGTGGACTGCAGAACAGTTGGATGACCGGGCACATTGTACAATCTCCTTGCTAAATTTTGCCATGGAGCAGTCACTGGTGGAGGCACTCGCAGCCCTTTGCAATGTATTCATCCCGGTTTGGACCAGGCTACCCAATGGTTGAAGCTAACAGCACAGCCTTGCAGTGTGGGTTAGGAGAATGCTTGCATCTCAACTGACAGCACAGCATGAAGTCCAGTAGGCAAAGCTGCTGCCAATCGGTTGGGTGGAGTGGGGTGGAGTTGGGTGGGGTTTCGGGCAGCCATGCAGCGCACTAATCTCTGGGCCTCCAAGTGGTGGCCAGCACTCTCCGCGATGAGTTAAGGAGTCTTCAGACGGGTTCTTCGTACACCCATACTAACCCACGTGTCTTTCATCCTGCAGGAGGAGGATATCAGGATCATGGAGCCTGGTAACCTAGCTGTATACCTTGCGGCTTACAGGGAGCAAAGACGACGGGGAAGAGAGCGACTGAGGCCTGGCTGCGCAGAGGGAGGAAGAAGGAGTGGCTGGGTTTCCCGCACATGCTGCTGAAGAGCCACAGTGAGCCGTCGCCAGTCGGTATCTAGCTAGACCCAGGGTCTATAGACACTGCCTTTCATTCTTGTAGATGACTGACAACCAGTGTCACTGAAGACTGCGCATGTCGAGGGAACTGGTCAGTCACATCTGCCAGCTGCTGCAGGATTTGGCACCACAGGGACAGGGAGGGCATCCACTGCCAGTGGCTGTGAAAGTGACCGCGGTAACTAATTTCTACACCAGTGGCTCCTTTCAGGACTCAGTAGGTGACCCCTGTGGGATATCAAAAGCCTCCACCCACAAGTGCATTCATGAGGTCATGGATGCCACCTTCGTGAGGGCACACAATTTTGTGCATTTCGCCCAGGACCAGGACAGCCAGGGCGCAAGAGCGATTGGATTTGCCTAGGTCTTGGGTTTCCCAAAGGTGCAGGTGCCATTGACTGCATTCACGTGGCGCTCAGATCTCCGTTGCAACACATGGTCAACTATGTCAACTGCAAGGGATTCCATTTGCTGAATGTACAACTGGTATGAGACCACCAGAAATGCATCCTGCAGCTCCGCGCATGGTTTCCAGGGAGTGGTGCATGACACCTACATCCTCAATCGGTCACAGATCCCTGAAGTCTCCCAGGGTCCACGGAAGCTGCAGGGATGGCTCCTCAGGGACAAGGGCTACCCGCAGAGGCCATGGCTGATGACACCCATGCGGCAGCCTCAGACTGCAGCAGAGTGACGGTATAATGAGGCTCATGCTGCAGCTTGCAACTTGGTGAAGCAAATCATCGGGATGCTGAAAGTGAGGTTCCAGTACCTGGACCCGTCTGGTGGAGCCCTGCAATATAGTCCGCAGAGGGTGCCATGTATCGTCGCCACCTGCTGCACCCTTTACCAGGTTGTGCTGCAATAGGGAGAGGAGTTCGCTGAGGAGGAGATGAAGGAGCTGGCGGTCTCCTCCAATAAGGAGAACAGAGACGCTGAAGAGGGTGAGGAGGTCCTCGAGGCAACCATGACGGAGATGAGGACCTTGCACTGGCTAGATGAGGCAGGCTTGCTCGGGTGGCCCTCATAGCTGCTAGATTTGTGGAGGATGATGACAACATGCAGTGATGAGACACCGAGAATCCTCACATTGCATCTGTGAACTTATGACTCTAGTCTGGTTTATGGCAACTCACATACCCTCTGTGATAATGCTCCTGTAATGGAGGCGCAGTGGAGGCCCTAACAGCCACTCGAGTGCAGGAGGATGATGACAACATACAGTGAGGACACTCCATAGATCTTCACATAGGGTAGGATTTTCCCCTCAGCGATTTGAGGGTGGGGTCCGGTTGCCAAGGGGAAAATGACATGGGATGATGTCGAGAGGAATCCCCGACGTCATCCTGGTCCCTTTAAATTTTTAGGAAGGCGGACGGACAGCGAAATCAGCTGTCCGCCCGCTGACCTGTCAATGGCCAATTGAAGCCATTGACAGGCTCATTAAGATAATTAAAGACCTGCCCGTCCAACCTTAAGGCGGGCAGGCCAGGAGCCCCAGCAGGCTCCAGATTATTCATGAAACTTCATCCACTGGTGGGATGAAGTTTCATGTCCGTTTTTTAAACATTTAATAAATTTTATGTGTTTATTGTTAACATGTCCCATCTCGTGTGACATTGTCACATGAGGGGGACATGTTAATAATTTCAATATTTATCTATTTTTAGACTTTACTTAGCTGTCACGTTTCTCCCTGAGACAGGACTTTCCCTCAGGGAGCAGTGCGCCCTCTCGCGTGCATGCGTGAAAGAGCGCACTCTGACAGATGGGGAAAATCTCCACCCTCCACACAGGAAGTGCATAGCGTTTCCTGTCAGGCAGGCCGCTGGGTGGGCCTTAATTGGCCCGCCCACTCAAAATGGCGGCGGGCCCCGTTTCGGTGGCGGGGGTTGGCTGTCCGCCCGCTGCCGAGCCAGTGGGGCCCGCACACCATCTGAAGGCAAAACTCTGCCCATAGCCTCTGAGGATGTCTGACTCCTGTCTGGCTGAGGGCAGCTCGCTTGCGCTCTGTGATCAGGGTCGTATCATGGAGACGCAGCCATGAAACTTTAAAAGAGCCTGATCCTTTGTCCACCTGCAGCACTTGAGCCCTTCATAAGCACAGCATCACTGGTCACAGATGCTGGTGTGATGGGGCCAGCCCTATCTTAAAGGTGCTGAGAGCACACAGAGAGAATGATGGAACTCTGTGATGCCTGTCCATGACATTCTGGCAGCAATGACCAGCACCGCCGAAGTGCAGGCATCAGTAATGTTTCCAGCGAGTGTGAGGCCGGACCCTCACTTTGGCCCGAAGGCTACACAGAACACAAGGAAGAGGCCCTGGACTGAGACACCTGGCTTTATTTGTGCATAAAGTTTTCACAACTGATTGACATGAACACTGCTCATCAGAACAAGGAACCATTGGCAAGGAAACATTCTTGGGAGTTTATTGACAATAGTGAACATTTTGTACAAGTGATTAACACCCATGCCCAGGCTGTGCAACGACATCTTCTTAACCTTCATAACCCTGCCGCTATGTCTTGGTGCTCCCCGGACATCCACAGTGAGGTGGAGGCAGCCTGCTGACTCCTACGTCCTGTGTGTGATTACTTTGGCAGGCGTCCTCTAGAGGGCCAAGACCTGGAGGGCCCCAGCCTACTTTCAGGACCTGCTGTGTGGCAGTGGCACCCTCCTCGACCTGTGGAGATAGAGCTGTTGGGTTCACAAGGAAGAGGGGATTCGGATGGGCTGGACACTCCTGGAGTCACCTGGGTGGATGGCCCCGGGTTGTGCATCTGCTGATCCACCTCCCTCTGGGAGCCCAAGGACCCCTGGCTGAGTCTTTGAGGAGAAGGGGTAGCTGGAGTGAGATCGGGCTGCCCCACACACCTCTTGTGTACACACTTTTGGAGGCCAAATATGGCATCAGCGATGGAATTATGCCTGTGTAGCAGTGCAGGGCTGACGTCCTGGTCCAAGGTCTCCATGGCAGTCACCACCCTACCAGTGTTGACCTCGGTGCGTTGGCTTGCCAGCGCTATTAATTCAGCCTGAACGCGCACAGACTCCTCCATCATGTCTTGCAATCTGAGGAGTGCAGCGGACATCCCTTCCTGATGTTCCTGAGCTTGCCTTTGCAGCTCCAGCAACTGTGACATGACTGAGTCCAGAGGCTCATCATCTGACTTGGACTCAGCAAATTTATGGCCTCCAGCAGTCCTCCTAGTGCTGGACACCTGGGAAATCCCTGCTACTGCCTGCTGTGGATCAGACAGTGCGATGCGCTCAACATATTGTGATCCTGGGACTACTCTAAAGCTAGGTCCCACCGAGGTGTGTGTCTCTGCGCTGGTTGAGGGTATGGGTGAGCGCTGTGACAGGACTTCAAAGAGGATGCCTTCAGATTCATCTTCAGAGGTTTCTTCGGGGCTTGATTGGAGGCCCTGGGTCGTGGACTCTGTCAGCCCTTTGACAGATGTGCCTGCGGAAGCAAGGAGAGATAATTAGTGCATGGCAGTGGCCTGTGAAACAAGACACATCACTCACAGCATGGCTGTCTGATGGATGTTGCACTGTTGGATCCTCACTTGGTAGAGCAGTGTGGACCTCACTGTCAGCTCAGGAATGATCCAGATACTCGCCGGCCAGCTGGATGGTACTGTTTTCAAGGTCTGTGAGGAGCTTGATTTCAGACATTTCTCCACCAGTCTGCGACCTCTCCCTTTTGTTGTGTGCCAGATGCATAAATAGAGTTGGAGAGAGTTTAAGTAGGGCTCCTGCTAGACCATATGATAAGTATGCCTGGTATATGTGGGTGGTAAGTGGCTCCATGGATGGGATGAGGACAATGAAGGTGTGTGTGAGAGAGTGAACGGTGATGTCCCTTGAACTGGCAGTGAGTGAGGACCCTGTGGATGTGTGATGGGTTTGTGAGTGTGTGAGTTGAGAGTGATGAGAAGAGTGACTTACTCTGGTGGAGTGGAGGAGATCATTCATCCTCTTGCAGCACTGGATGGCTGTCCTCTTTTGCAGGATGATGGCACTGACCACCTCTGCCACCGCCTCACAAGCCAGATTGGCGAGGTTGCTGCCCATCCTGCGGCCAGAGTGGGGGTAGAGGACATCACAGTGAGCCTCCACTGCGTCCAAACAGCGCTTGAGGGACGTATCATTGAACCTGGGGGCTGCAGTCTTCTTGTCTTTCAGGGCCATGTCTTCTTTGCAGCAGCCATGGGCTAGAAGCCCTGAGAGGTGTTCACATGGCTGGACTTTAAATATGGCACCCAGCGTGATGAAGTGGTGAGGTGATGGCGTGGCGGGCAAATGAGAGCCCACCATGGAAGTGGCATGTTTCCCAGGAATGCATAATTAATGCGACGGCTTTGGGATGATACGATGTGAGAAGCCACCACCACGGCTGGTGGATAAAACATTCTTTTACCCGCCTGCTACTGCACTTAGTGCAAGTCTGAGATGATTCACCGATAGCATCATTACAGCACACATGGAGGCCATTTCTGCTCTCCATAGAGAAATCCAATCAGTCCCATTCCTCTGTTCTATCCCCATACCCCTGCAAGTTTACTTCTCTTGCCACTTATCCAAATTCCTTCTGAAACTTTGACTATCTCTTCTTTCACTACCCTTGTAGGCAGTGAGCTCCAGTGACCCTGAATGAAACACTAGTCATTATGGTTAGGTAATGTTATATGATGTTGTATGTGTCTGCATGCCACTACAGTGTAAAAATGCTCAGCGGAGCAAAGGTTAACGTGCGACTGGAGAATAGTACTGCCCACCGTATAATATATAGAGTCACATGGTAATAAACTGAGAGAACAGTCTGGAGAGAGCTACTCTGGAAACAGACTGCATGGCATGCAGGTAACAGCACCATGCATGGCGGTAACCTGGAATCTGTAAATAGTTAAAGGTTTACAGTAAAGGTTCATGTTTAAATATATAAGTCTCAAGATCTCATTATTGAGATACTACTACACATCAGATTACAACATGGTTGGCAATGGTAGGATATCAGCACTATCAGCAAAGTACAACAGCTTGGCAGCGGTGGTTGCTTCTACAACATATCACATTAGAGACTGTACCATAGCCTGACATGGTGATCCGCAGTGATTTGAAAGGTGGCAGCTAAATGCATGAACCCAGGACAGCATCCTAAGGTATAAGAAACTAAAAGCTACTGAAGTTGAACTAGAGAGATGTGCATGTAAGAAGAGAACTTGAAGAAACAATTTACAGAAGCTTTGTTACAGGCTTAGAAGTTGAGGAATCCACCAGAATGAGTTGAAGTTTGTTGCAATACCCCTGAGTTACGCAGAGTAAGGAGAAAATAAAAACTGGTCAGATTACAAAGATGGGTGAGCAAAAATACAAAAACTGCAAGAACCTGAATGACACAGTTCATGAGATGGTGAACAAAAATACAAAAATGTAGCTGTACTTGCATTTTTGAATAGGTGGAAGTCCCAAGGGCTCAGCATCCAGAGGGCAGCTGGAATAAGGATGCAGTATACCATTAAAATATAATAGTTTTCATAATATTATTGTGATTTATTATAAAAGTGGGTTAATAGTGAGGTTTGGATTAATTTAATTGTGTGTATGTGTGTTTAGGGGATTTAATTGAATTGGAGACAGCTGGTCTGGAGTTTTTGAGTTATCAGCAAGAAGCTAAGTTTGAAATGTTAAATACGTGAACAGGCTGAAATTTTAGAATGTGAGGTATAAGGAAAACTTGCATTTTTAAATAGACCAGTTTGGTTGAATTTCAAAGAGATGGTAAGAGGTATACCTAGCCAGAAGAAGTCAAGCCAAACAGTGTTTTTATTTTTCCCAAAGGTTACTGATAAAATCAATACTATGAAAGATTTATATTATGAAGAAAGTAAAGTTGCAAAAACATATGGGAACAATGGAACTTGCATGAAATATGAAGGAGAGAAGGCTATGTGTAAGGGGAGAAGGAATTCTAAGATCTAACACAAGTGTGAAAAGACTCCAGCCTCTGTGCATCAAGTTGCTGTCTACAGGGACCGAAGCTGAGAAAACCCACTTTGAATATCACTGTCCAGGGTATTGTGTGCTTTGCCTGGGTCTTTTTAAATCTATTTGTTTTTTTTTTTACTGTTGCCTTAACAGAGATGTAACTGGAAGCCAGATTAATTAGGGGTTTTAGGAGTTATTATTCTAGTAATTTGTAGACTTTTGTATGTGCTTGAAATCTTTTCTTTTGTTAACAAATGTTTAATATAGTTTTGTAAAAGACCTCTAAGTCTTGGTGGACTTATTACCACTGAATACAAGGCTTGCATCTTGAAATAAAATGCAAATTGCAAAATCATTGTGACTGTATGATCAAGTTTCCCCCATGGATTTGATCTGCCTGGCACACATCTTCTGCTGTGTCATAACAAGTTAAGAAGGTGGCAGAGTTAAATAGAGAAACCTGCAGAGCATAGTAAGAACAAAAGAAAAAGCCTACAGAGTTTAAGAAAAACAAAGAATTGCTGTTGCTGTGAAGATTTTTTAAAAAGCGGCAATCAGAGCCTAAAGAAGTGCTGTCTCTTTCAAAAAAAAAATAGGCCCCAATCGGGCCTCAAGCCTGCTGAAACTCCCAAAGCACTCAAATAAACGGAACCTGCGGAGTTTGAAAGAAGGAAAAGAAATCACTGCAATGGCCTTAAAAAAGAGGATAAGTTCTCAAAATGTAAAAGTTAAAAAAGAGGTGGCTGACTGCTGGAGATCCCACGAAAAGCACAAAAGCATGAGGAGCTTGCAACAAACAAAGCTGACAACAGCCGACAGCCTAAGCGTTAAAAAAGGTTACTGCACTCACAGTCTTAAAGAAGCAATGTAATTTAAAGCTGTAACTATAAGAAAAGAAAACAGCCATGGACAGAAAATTGGAAAAGACACCAAAGAGAGGGCAACTCCATTGAGGGGAACGTGAGACTCCAGAGAAAGGGTAACTCTGCTGAGGGCAATGTGACCCCAGAGAGAGAACAATTCCATCAAGGGTAACAAGAGACCCTAGAGAAAGAGCAACACTGCCGAGGGCAACAAAAGACTCCAGAGAGAGGATAACTCCATCAAGGGTAACAAGAGACCCCAGAGAGAGAGAGAGAGAAACTCCTAATAAAGTGCCAAAGGTAGCAAAAGACCCCAGAGTGAGGGCAACAAAAGACTCCAGAGAGAGGGCAACAAAATATCTCAGAGAGAAGACAACAAACGACCCCAGTGGAAGGGCAAGCAGAGACCCCAGATTGAGGGTACCAAGTGACCCCAGAGAGAGGACAACAAAAGACCCCAGAGGGAGAATAATAGAAGACCCCAGAGCATGTGATAACTCAAAAGAAGCAAAATGTGCAAAAAAGTAAATGAAGCTGTTCCATGGGAAAATGTTCCCATCAGAGCTGAACTGAAATATTTAAAGTACAAGATTCAAGCTGAGTGTATACCTTTGAAAACACATGATAACCAAAGGTCTTCAATGAGACAAGCTGTTCGAGATCTGAACAAACAAATTTCAGAGACAACACAAAGGTACCAGGAGGAAATAATGATCCTCAATTCCATAGTTTGAAAATCAAAGCAGGAGTTGGGAAAAACTCAACCAGATGTACAGCCAGGCAAAACAGCAGGCAGAAAAGGCATGCAAAGACGTTGTGACGCTGAAGGACTCCTTGAAGAATCAATATGTAGCCATGGAAAAATATGAGGAGTTAAAAAGTACGTTGAATATTACTTCAGAAAAAGCGGCGCTGGAATTATCAATAGCAATGAAACAATGCACTGAAGCCCAGAGTGAGTTGGCAAGAGGTCAACAAGAAAATAAACAGTTGCAAGTATAGTGATTGCCCTTCAAGATCAAATGTAAAAGGAATGCATAATCATTCAGCAACATGAAGAAATGAAGACTGTCTTGAACTGCAGAATGGAAGTACAGCAGAAGAAACATGAGGAAACTTTGCTGAATTACAGGAAAGTTCAAAATGAAGGAATTAAGCTTTGCAAAGAAACATAAAACCTGTTGAAAGACCTTCACATGTTACAAGAATCCCTTCAGTCAAAGGTTATTCTTCTGGAAAATTGCAAAGAGAAGCAAAATGCATTTAATGTCACTGAACAAACTGAGGAACCAGTTGGCAGAGAAGACTCTGCAATGTTCAATATTGCAGGAGAAAGCTGAAAGCTGCAAGATAGAGACTGAAGAGCTGAAGAAGCTGTTGAATGGAAAAGAGGAAGCACTGAGAAGAAAAGCCATACAGATTTCCAAACTGTGAACAGGTAATGAAGCCATGAGCGGCACAATTACAGAACTGAAAAGACTTTGTCAGAGAGAGACTGGCCAGCAGTGAATCTAAAATGAAATACACAGACAAAGTTCTGTTGCAGACAGGGAAAGAAAAGACAGAAATAAAATTGGAAAATGTAAATCTGACACTGAAGCGCAAGGCGCCAGAAGAAGAAAAAGCTGAGCTGAATGAAAGGATACATAAGCTTGCAAAATGATTTGAAAATAAAACAGATGTTTGGCTGTAATTGTGAAACAAGAAGTCAAGGTCCAGCAAGAACATGATGGACACCTTGGAGAAAGAAAATTCGAGTCCGCTCTAGGAACAAACCGAGTGCATATTTCCCTCAGAAAGAAGGGGACAAACCCACAGTGTCCGACAAAAGCAGGTTGGTTGTTAATGAAGAAAAACACAACTCGAAGGAGCACAACAAAGCAAATCAAATGGAGATAGCCAAGTACCAGAACACAGAGTACTACTGTTCCTCCAAATGTGACAGACTGAGATGTGGAAGAACTGTCACGCCTCAAGAGTTTATAAAGTCAGAGACTTGAGATGGAGCAGCAGGGATAGTAATTGAAGATTGCATCACAAATAGTTATACTCCATTGGAAAGTTTTCTTTGGAGAAGAAAGGAGAATGTTGTATGATTTTGTATGTGCCTGCATGCCACCGTCATGTAAAGGTGCTTGGGAGAGCAAGGGTTAACGTGGGACTGGAGAGGGTACTGCCCACGGTGTGATGTATGGAGTCACATGGTAATAGACTGAGAGAACACTTTGGGGCTAGCCTGCATGATGATAACAGCACCATGCATGACAGTAGTCTGGGATCTGTAAATAGTTAAACAAATAGTTAACAATAAAGGGTTCATGTTTAAATATACAAGTCTCAAGATCTCATCATTGAGACATCTAAAGAACCCATATTACAACAGGTAATTTTCTGGGAGAACTGAAAATCCCAGGCCAATTCAGAGACAAAAGATCTGCAAAATTTCTCCCTGACTTCCAGAGTTTATCAAAACAAGTTTCAGAAAACCACATGGGATACATACCTAATGTCTCATTTACATTTTGCATGTAATACTAGCCACAGCATGGGACATGCCCAACCCTTACTTGAACTGTTTAAAGGGGTGCAAAATATTCCGTCACTGTGTTCCTGCAGCAACATAGAAGGTGGAACATCACCTCTTCTAACCCTGCCTGTGTAAAAGCTGTCACAGACAGAATTCATGTGTTTTATTATTGTCCACGATCGAAGTGTTTGAATAGGTGAGGTTAGAGTGTATTTCCTTCTCCTCAGAGTGGTTATCTCCATTTTAAGAATTTCTAGCAGCAAACGTTTGAGAATTTTAAAAAATAAAGATTATTATTTATTGTCACAACCTTGCCCTGGAGATTTGAGTGTGCTGTCTCACACACACTACCACATACATAAAGATGAGATACAGGTGAAGAAGACAATACAATTAAATTTGTAATGATTACAGTCTCTTTTGTATCAGGCCTGTAGTTTCTCAGCTGAATTGATACTTTGGCCAGAATTTTCCACCCCCCCCTGTGGTGGGTTCCCCGGTGGCGGGGCAGCTGAGCTGATGAAATTTCTGTTCACATCAGCGGGACCAGAAGAGAGGCTGGAAAATTCCAGCCTTTAGTTGGAGCGGAGGTCTTGAAAAGCAGAGGCGTCTCAGTAAGCTACAATGCTTCAATATTGGCTTTCCCGGAGGTTGGTTCTCAGGTGAACTTGAAATCAGAGCAGCTTGGAGGGAGATTCCTTCTCCCCCTTTCAAGGTATAGCTGTTTTATAGCAGCTGTGCTGCCTTGCGGCTAGTTCGATGACTTTTCAGATGATCCTTCTGATGTTTCTGATCTGGACAGCTAAAAAAATAACGGGTAACAAACATGGCTGCCTTAAATCATGTGACAAATGATTTAATTACAAATTCAAGTTTCTTTCAAAAAAAGGGTAGTGGGTTATTTTTCTTCACACCTTGTGTTTGAGCTTTTCACACATTGAGAGCTTTTGAGACAGCCAAGGTTGCCTCAACTGAGTGATCTGTTCAATTCAAATTGCCCTTTGAATGCCTTTTATGATAAGAACAATGAGTTTTGATGACTCTATGGCCCCGATGAGTCAATTGATATGTAACAATCTTGTTCTGTTCACAGTTGATCCTTAACAAAAGGACTTGTGAGTTTCACAAGTGGCTGGGATTGTTCATATTTTAATGAGTTTTTAAAATTCTTTCACGGGACGAGGGCATCGCTGGTGTCATGAAAAGCAGTTTACAGCCGCAACTTACTATGGGCATATTGAACTTTTTAAGGAAGGCTTGAGTGTTTTTAAAGAAATACATGCAAGGACATGGAGCAAAAGATGGCTGATAATGTGAAGTGACCGTTTTCAGTGACCTGTCCTGAGAGAACATGGAATGTCGCACCTGAAAAGATGTCATGGCCTTCTTCAAGCAGAGACACTTGAAAGGGAGATAGGAAAGATACAAAAGACTGAACTTCGGTTGCAGAGACAAAAGACTGATTTGCATGTCTCAGCAGTCACCCAAAAACCCATCTCCTGTTGATTTATATCTCAGAATGTGTAAATAGTTCTGATATGAATGCAACACAACTATTTCCTCTCCTGGAATGCACAGGAAAAAAATCAGTTAAAAAGCTGAAGAGCTAGTGTGTTACGATGTGTGACAGCAAACAGAAGAACAAGTTAGTCACCCCCCTACAGCTTGCAGGCAAAAGGATCTTTCTCTCTGTTGTTGGAGGCAAAGCTCAGCAGAAGCCACAATCTAAAGGAATTAGGACAGCCTTTCAGCCGCTCTGCAGAACCAAGTCTCTCCAAACCAATTGTGAAACTACCAAAGTCAGCACTACCAGAATCACCCAATGTAACGGCTGTAACGTGCTGCCATCTACGCCTCATGGACAAGCCAAAGATTGATTTGTACATTCTCTTTAACCTTTATTTGGACTCTTAACTTCTCATTTCTGATATGTGTGAACGTGTGTTGCATTTTGATTATTCTTCTCGGGTTTTAGTAACTAATAAACTTGCTCTTTCTTTGATTCAAGAAAGCCTGGTTAAATTGGCTCCTTCTAAAAAATAAATACATTTGGACTGGGAAAAGGTATCCACAGGGGAAGGGATCCCTATTAAATTACCTTGTTGGGACCAGCCGAGGGGGTTGAATTAAGAAGGGGAGCCAACTCTTTCCTCTTCATCTGGGAGCATAACGAATTGGGGAACTTCGCCCGGGAACTGGTCTTAACACTGGTTAAGCCAGCATTAATTGCCCATCCCTCATTGCCTTTGAGAAGGTGGTGGTGAGCTGCCATCTTGAACCGCTGCAGTCCATGTAGTGTAGGTAACCCACAGAGTTGTTAGGGAGGGAGTTCCAGGATTTTGACCCAGCAACAGTGAAGGATAGTGATATATTTCCAAGTCAGGATTGTGTCTGGCTTGGAGGGGAACCTGCAGGTGGTGGTGTTCCCATGCATCTGCTGCCCATGTCCTTCTAGGTTGTAGAGGTTGTGGGTTGGAAGGTGCTGTTGAAGGAGTCTTGGTGAGTTGCTGCAGTGCATCTTGTAGATGGTACACACTGCTGCAACTGTGCGTCAGTGGTGGACGGAGTGGGTTTTGATGGTGGTGGATGGGGTGCCAATCAGGCTTTTCCCTGGATGGTGTCGAGTTTCTTGAATGTTGTTGGAGCTGCACTCACCCAGGCAAGTAGAAAGTGTTTCATTACACTCCTGACTTGTGCACTTGTAGATGGTGGGATTCAGGAGGTGAGTTACTGTCCACAGAATTCCCAGCTTCTGACCTGCTCATGTAGCCGCAGTATTTATGTAGCTGGTCAAGTTCAATTTCTGGTCAATGGTAACCCCAGGATGTTGATAATGGGGGATCAATGATGGTGATGCCATTGAATGTCAAGGGGCGATGGCTAGATTCCATCTTATTGGAGATGATCATTGCCTGGCACTTGTTTGGTGTGTATGTTACTTGCCATTTATCAGCCCAAGCCTGAATGTTGTCCAGATCTTGCTGCATATGGACATGGACTGCTTCAGTTTCTGAGGGGTCATAAATGGTGCTGAACATTGTGCAATCATTGGCGAACATCGCTACTCCTGACCTTATAATGGAAGGAAGGTCATTAATGAACCAGCTGAAGATGGCTGGGCCAAGGACACTCCCCTGAGGAAGTCCTGCAACAATGTCCCGGGACTGAGGTGATTGACCTCCGAAACCACAACCAACTTACCCTGATTCCCATTGACTCCAAATTTGCTAGGGCTCCCTAGTGCCACACTCGGTCAAATGCTGCCTTGATGTCAAGGGCAGTCACTCTCAACTCACCTCTTGAGTTCAGCTCTTTTGTCCATGCTTGGACCAAGGCTGTAATGAGGTCAGGAGCTGAGTGGCTCTTGCTTAAACAAAATGGAACATCAGTGAGCAGGTTATTGCTGAGTAAGTGCCACTGAGGACAAGTTCCATCACTTTGCTGATGATCAAGAGTAGACTGATAATTGGCCAGATTGAGTTTGTCCTGCTTTTTGTGGACATGACATACCTTGGCAGTTTTCCACACTGCCGAGTAGGTGCTAGTGTTGTAGCTGTACAGGGGCAGCTTGGATTAGGGTGCAGCTAATTCTGTAGGTCTTCAGTATTATTGCTGGAATTTTGTCAGGGCCCATAGCCTTTGCAGTATCCATTGCCTTCAGCCATTTCTTGATATCACGTGGAGTGAATCGAATTGGCTAAAGACTGGCATTTGTGATCCTGTGGACCTACAGAGGTGGTCGAGATGGATCGTCCACTTGGCACTTCTGGCTGATGATTGTTGCAAATGCTCCAGCCTTGTCTTTTGCACTGATGTGCTGGGTTCCCCCATCATTGAGGATGGGGATATTTGTGGAGCCTCCTCCTCCAGTTAGTTGTTTAATTGTCTACCGCCATACACAACTGGATGTGACAGGACTACAGAGCTTAGATCTGATCAGTTGGTTGTGGGATTGCTCAGCTCTATTGCATGCTGCTTTCCCTGTTTGGCATTGTAGTCCTGTGTTGTAACTTCACCAGGTTGACACCTCATTTTTAGGTATGCCTGGTGCTGCTCCTGGCATGCCCTCCTGAACTTATCATTGAACCAGGGTTGATCCCCCAGCTTGATGGCAATGGTAGACAGGGGGATGTGCAGGGCCATGAGGTTACAGATTGTAGTTGTACACAGCTCTGCTGCTGCTGATGGCCCACAGCATCTCATGGATGCCCAGTTTTGAGTTGCGAGATCTGTTCGAAATCTATCCCATTTAGCATGGTGGTAGTGCTATGATGGATGGTATCCTCAATGTGAAGATGGAACTTTGTCTCCACAAGGATTGTGCGGTGGTCAATCCTACAAATACTGTCATGGATAAATGCATCCGTGACAGGTAGATTGGTGAGGACGAAGTCAAGTAGGTTTTTCCCTCTTGTTGTACATAATTGTTGGTTCCCTCACCACCTGCTGCAGGCCCAGTCTAGCAGCTATGTCCTTTAGGACTCAACCAGCTTGGTCACTAGTGCTGTTACTGAGCCACTCTGGTGAAGGACATTGAAACCCTCCATCCAGAGTACATTCTGTGCTCTTGCCATTCTCTGTGCTTCCTCCAAATAGTGTTCAATATGGAGGAGTACTGATTCACCAGCTGAGATGATGGTGGGGGTGTACAGCATTGGGCACCGTAGGCGTTAATCAGCAGGAGGTTTCTTTGCCCATGTGTGACCTGATGCCATGAAACTTCGTACGGCCCAGACAGCCTCCTCCTCCCACAGCCACCCACCACTGAAGTTGGAGTTCAGTAGCTCAATGAAGGCAGCCTTTACATGGTAAATTGGGGGAACCATCGGAGTTCCCGCTCAATCTCCCAATAACAGAGCCATTGGGATGAGAAGGTCACAGGCAATCCATGTCTTTTTCAGCTCAGACTCTATTTTCCATCACCCTCCTTGCTGTCTTGCTGAACTTCAGCCCAAATAAATCAACTCATTACTAACTCTGGAAATACTCAGCAGGTCTGGCAGCATCCGTGAAGAGAATTAATGTTTCAGGTCGACGATTTATTGGAACTTATCTCAAGTTTCCAGCGTTTGCAGTATTTTGCTTTCAACAAGAGTTCTGTTGCTGGCGGGTTCTGGAAATGGCCTCAAAGTGGAACATTAATTGTCCTCACTGGCTGCCTGACTCTAAGACTCTCAAGGCAGTTCATCTCCAGCAAGACTTCATGGATGTGTGAACTCATCTGTGGGTCTACGCAACTTTCAAAAATTCAATCCCTCCACCCCCCACCCCTGCCTCTAAAGGCACCACTGCTTGCTTGATAAGATTCCTCCCATAATGCTTCTTTCTCAGCCTGTGTATTATTTGTACATGCCTGCACCTGCTTTCAAGATATGGAAACAATTATTTTCAGATCTTACACCACAGTGTTGTTCAGTAAATATAATTAGATAAATTTATGGCCACTGAGCTGTAACAAAGTACAAGTTGTAAATTTGTCAGCATTCATTAAAATGCACTCTAAATTTTACAACTTACTACGTTACTGGAACTTGTTATTAATCACGATAAAGCAAACATTGAACCGTTTTCTTTTAATCTGTAATGCTCAGGTCCTTCATCTGCTTTTACCACTAAATAAATGTGAGTGCAGTCTTCCCAGGCATCGGTTTCATGTACACAGTATTGGCTAATATTTCTTAATCTTTTTGAGCTGAGATGCTGGTTACAGGTCAAGGATCGGGCAGAGACTTACCAAAGCTATGAAAAAATAAAACAGTTGGGTTAATTGGTAGCAGAGTATGTTAGTGTACAGAGGCATTGTGAAGTGGTAGGATCAACTTCCTCTCCCTTCACGATTGACTTCATTGTGTGTTCTCTACTTTAGCTGTACACTCTGATAATAGGTTACCTTTCATTTGTATTAGGTTTGCAATGGTTTGGGAAGACCAACATGATATTGCAGCAGATGTGATTCACGTACATCCCCCTCCTGGTGCCAGGGTACCAGGATATCACTGATTGGCTGCAGAACATTCTGAGGGGGGAGAAGGGTGAACAGCCAGAGGATGCAATTCAAAAGGAGGATGAAAGATATAGGTAGAAAGAGGGATGAGGTCCTGCAGGCAGCTATTCAGGAGCTAGGAAGGAGATTAATAAATTAGTAATCTCTGTATTGCTCCCAGTGCCGAGCACTGGTGTGTGTAGATATAGGAGGATAAAGAAGATATATGTGTCCCTGAACATATGATGCAAGATGGAGGGCATTAGATTCCTGGGACTGGTTCTGGGGGAGCTGGGAGCTGTGCAGGCTGGACAGCTTGTACCTCAACAGAGCTGGGACCAATGTTCTCATGGGGTGGGTGTGTTAGTGCTGTGGGAGTGAGTTTAAACTAACTTGGAAGGGTTGTGGGCACCAGGGTGGAGCATTAGAAAGGAAAACTGAGGTGTACAAAGGATTGGGAGACAGATAGCATTAGAGTAAGAACTGGAGTAAGTCCATTCTGTAACCATGAGAAGTTGTGTGGTGTTAAAATGGACCACATGCGAAATATGCGGATCATATCCTGCACCAGTCCCGGGAATCTAATGCCTTCCCTTGTGCACCATACCCTCATAAATCTTCTCTATCTTCCTATTTCTATACTCACTAGCATGTGGCACTAGGGGTAATCGGAGTAAGAATTAGTAAGAGATCAGGCTAAGAGGGAATTCAAGAAAGTCTAAATTAAGTTTACAGTTTATGGTGGAATTTCACAGAGCATCACTGGTGAGCTTAACAGTGGGGGTGGCGGACTCATAAGATGCAGTGTGTGGTCTGCCCATTGCCTCCCGGCCCACAGGCCACCCGACACCTCCAATTTCACGGGAGGTGGTGGAGGTGTCAGGTGGCCTGTCCCCCTTGGGCCCATTGAGGTAACTTAAGTGTTTCATTCTACCCCCACCTGCAGCAGGGAGAGGCCCACATCAAGCAGGTAGCCCAGAAGCTTTGGCATGGCTGATGTTGGGTAAGGTGGGGGAGACCTCCTCTTGTGGTCACCTGTGCCCATCAGAGGCACCCCCCCCCACCCCAACCCCACAAGTTCATTCCTCCCGTTTAATCCTCCCTCACCCCAGTCTCTCAAACCTGGACCCCTAACCCCCTCATTCCCCTTGCAGGGATCTGCCAAGCAAGCCCTGCCTATGCCCCAGACTTACTTTCAGTCCGGCCTCCATTAGCTCCACTTCTTTGGGAACTGGCTGTAATCCCAGCAGTGGCCGCCACTCAAACCTGGTGCTGCTGGGACTACAGAGCAGCTGGCCACTCTCTAAGGTGGCACTTCCTTTCAAGATGGGGACGAAAGTCTAGCCCTGAGCTAATTAATGCCCCACCAAATGTTAAATGGCTGCGCACTAGCCGACATCGGCAGAGCTACGTCCCCGCCGACTCTTTGGGTGGTGGGGCGCAAAACCCCCTATCTGAACAATCCTGCCCTATGTGTGCAAGCACGCAAAGATGTTAAATAGCTTTGGTGAGCTGCAGGTGCAAATAAGCACAAGGGAAATGATCTTGTGGCAATAAAGGAGACCTGGCTTAAAGATGGGCAGAACCAGGTACTAAATATTCCGGATACAATGCATTCAGGAAAAATAGGGAAGGAAAAAAAAGGAGGGTGGCAGTATTGGTTAAGGAGAATATTAAAGCGCCAGAGAAAGAGAGGACGTCCGGGGGTGGGGGTGGGGGTGGGGGGAGGGGTGGCGTGGGGGGCGGTGGGGTGGTCAAGGATAGAATCTATTTGGTTAGAGTTAAGAAACAGTAGAGGTGCCATAAGACTACTGGCTACATTCTATTGACTAGCAATTAGTGGGAAGGAAAAAAGAGGGGCAAATTTGCAAAGAAATTACATAGAGGTGCAGAAGCTACAGAGTGCTGATAATGTTGGACTTCAATGATTCGAATCATTGGCATCCTTCCATCTACAAAAGATGATGGGCACCCAGCAAATAATCCATGTCAGATGGGGCATCTTCATATGACGCACCTTTGCTGGCAGCTGATGAGGCCAATATTCAGAGGCAGGTCCTGCCACAAGTACCGCACCTGAAGCTACCAGGTGTCATTGTAAGTTTTTGTTTTTGGCGTTGGCATCTGCTGCCAAGCCGCTGTAGCCACTGGCTATCGTGGTGGTACATGCTACCCTGCAGGAGGTGTTTTGCTCTATCATCAGCTTGCGACTCCCAGGTGAGATAATCGATGTTTAGGGCTTTCATGTCACGCCTACAAGCATCCTTGAGGCAAATGTTTGGGTGCACTACTGGTCACCTGGCTCCAGCTACCTTGCCATACAGAAAGTCCTTTGGTATGCGACCTTCCACCCTGTGGACATGCCCCATCCAATGATGCTGCTTCAGTTTGACGAGTGTAAACAAACTTGGGAGCCCTGCCTTTGAGGAGATTGTTGCATTTGTGATTTTGTCCTGCCAGGATATATCTACAAAGTGCTCTGCAGGCAGCGAAGATGGAAATTCTTGAGCTTCTTTTCTTGATAGCCGTAAGTTGTCCATGTTTCACATCCATACAGCAAGGTGCTGAGAACACAAGCCTCATAAACATCAGCGTGGTGCTCAGGGCCAGCTTGATGTTATCCTATGCTTCTTTTGTGTGAAGTCCAAAGTTGCTAGCTGCTTTCCTGAAGTATGTATTGAGTTCTGCATCAAGAGGCAGATTGTCTGTCACTGTGCAACTCAACTAGCAGAATTTGCTAACCACTTCCAATGGGGTGTTAGTCAGTGTGATCAGGGATCCTAATGGAGATGCAGATAGTAATAGTGTAAAGGACAGAGGCAAGGGGATGGGGCGCATTTTCCGAAGTGTGTCCAGGAGAATTTTTTTGATCTGTATACTTCCGACCCAGTGAGGAAGGTGGCATTGCTGGATCTGGTTCTGGAAAATGAGGTGGACGGAGTGTCGGTAGGTGAACATTTAGAGAGAAACATTCATCATATCATACCGTTTGGATTAGCTATGAAAGAAGATTAGGAGCCATCTAGAGTAAAATTACTTAATTGGAATAGTGTGAATTTCAATGGGTTGAGAATGATCTGTCTCAGATAAACTGGAATCAAAGCTTGGCAGGCACAACTGTAACTGAACAATGGGCTGCCTTTAAAGAGGAGATGATGTGAGTACAGTCAAGGTATATTTCCAAAACCAGAACTCCTTGGAATACGAAAAGATAGCGAGTGAGATAAAGCAAAAAAAAAATGGGGAGTGTGACAAATAGATGGTTGATAATACAAATGAGATCCAGGCTGAATATAGAAAGTTCAGAGAGGAAGTTAAAAAGGAGATATAAGGGACAAAGAAAGTATGAGAAGAGACTGACAACTAACATGAAAGGGAACCCAAAAGTCTTGTTTAGGTATCTAAATAATAAAAAAACTTGTAAAAAGAGGCTGATTATGGACCAAGAAGGGAATTTGTGCACAGAGACAAAGAGCATGGCTGAGATACTAGATGGAATACTTTACACCTGACTTTACCAAGGAAGAGCTCGCTGCCAAAGTCATGGTGAAAGAGGAGTTAGTTGATATACAGGATGGGATAAAAGTTAATAAAGAGGAGTTAATAGAAAGTTGAATAGTCACCTGGACCAGATGATTCATAGATGGTGATGGAAGCAAGAGTAGAAATTGTGGAGTTACTGACCATAATCTTCCAATCCTCCTTAGACACGACAGTGGTGCCTGAGAACTAGAGAACTGTAAATGTTACACTCTTGTCAAAAACAGGATAAAACCAGTAAAATTGCCAATCACTTGGGCAAGTGTGGATTGATTAAGGAAAGCCAGCATGCACTTGTTAAAGGCAAATTGTGTTTAACCAAGGCTTAAGGAGGGTGATGCGGTTGATGTGGTGTACATGGACTGCCAAAAGGCATCTGATAAAGTACTGCATAATGGGCTTGTCAACAAGATTGAAGACCATAAATTAAAAAGGTAGCATAGATATGAAATTGGCTGAGTGACAAGAAACAGAAAGTAGTGGTGAACGGTTGTTTTTTTGGACTGGAGGATGGTACACATTGGTGCTCCCCAGAACCACTGTTGTTCTTTATGTATGTTAATAACTCAAACATGAGTGTACAGGACACAATTTCAAAACTTGCAGATGACACGAAACTTGGATGTATTGTGGAATGTAAGGAGGATAATGATAGACTTCAAGAGAACATAGACAGGCTAGTGGAATGGGCAGAAATGTGTGGATGAAATTTAATGCATAGAAGTGTGAAGTGATATCTTTTGGTAGGAGAATTGAGAAGGGGCAATACAAACAAAAAGGTACAATTGTAATAGGAGTACAGGAACAGAGAGACTGGAGGGGGTGATACAGGTGCACAAAGTGTTGAAGGTGGCAGGGCAGGTTGATAAAGCGTTTATAAAGGCACATGAGGTCCTGCACTTTATAAATAGAGGCATAGAGTACAAAAACAAAGAAGCTATGATGAACTTTTACTAAACTCTGGTTTGGCCACAAGCAGAGTATTGCGTCCAGTTCGAGGCACCACACTTTAGGAAGGATGTGAAGCTTTTGAGAGGGTGCAAAAAAGAAATGAGGAATTTCAGTTAAGTGGATAGATTGGAGAACTCAGGGTTCTTCACCTTATAAAGAGAAAATTGAGAAGAGAATTTATAGAACTGTTTAAAATCATGAAGGATTTAGACAGGGTAGGTAAGGAGAAATGGTTTTTGTTGGTGAAAGAGTTTCACACCGGATTTAGGATGATTGGCAGAAGATCAACAGCAACATGAGGGATGAGTGGTTGGGATCTGGAATGCGCTGTCTGAGAGTGTGGTGGAAGCAGATTTAATTGTGACTTTCAAAGGGGAATTGCACCTGGAGGGAAAACATTTGCAGGGCAACGAAATGAGGGCAGGAAGTTGGACTAGCTAAATTGATCTTACAGAGAGCCATTGGGGGCTCCAACGGCTGAATGGCCTCCTCCTACACTTTAACCATGCTATGAAAGCTGAAAGTGGATTTTAAAGAAAAAGGCAGCTGATTGGTGAGTAAATCCTGGGAGCAGACTCGGAGGGAGGAGCACCGGAGTGGTGAGTATAAATCTAGATTACCTCGGGGATTCGCAGCTTTGTCTCCAGGGAGCAGACTCGAAGGGAGGAGCACCGGAGTGGTGAGTATAAATCTAGCTTACCTCGGGGATTCGCGGCCTTGTCTCCAGGGTGCGGACTCAGAGGGAGGAGCACCGGAGCGGTGACCTCGGGGCACAGAGTAACTGAAGCTAAAACTGAAAAAGTGACATCACAGGAAAGCTGTGACCTGATTGGTTGGTAGGAAATCTGCACCAAATTTGTAAAAAAAAAACACTGCAAAGCTAATTAATAAATTAATTAACTAAGTAGAGATGGCTGGGCAGGTGATGTGTTGTGGCTGTATGATGTGGGAGCTGGCAGATCCCATTGTGAGCCACAGTGACCACATCTGCAGCAAGTGTTTGTTGCTGGAGGAACTCCAGCTCAGAATTGATGAGTGAAGTCCGAGCTCCAGACGCTGCAGCACATGTGTGAGGGGGAGAGTTACCTGGATGCTTTGTTTCAGGAGGCGGTCGTACCCGGTAGATTAAGTACCTCAAATTTGGTCAGTGATCAGGATCAGCAGGATATGACTGCAAGTGAGGCAGGTAGAGGAATCCTGTGTTCAGGAACAGAGTAGCCTCAGCTCTTGACCTTGTCCAACAGGTATGAGGTACTTGCGCTCTGTGTGGATGGGGAACAGGGGAACTAGGGAGGATGAGCCAGCTGACCACGGCACCGTGGCACAGGAGGCCATTCAACAGGGGGGAGCAAAAAGACAAATGGTAGTTGTAGGGGATTCTATAATTAGGGGAATTGATAGCATCCTTTGTAAACAGGATTGAGAGTCCCGCATGGTATGTTGCCTGCCCCGTGCCAGGGTGAGGGACATCTCTGACTGGCTTGAAAGGACATTGGAGAGGGAGGGGGAGGATCCAGTTGTTGTGGTCCACGTCGGGACAAATAACATAGATAAGACTAGGAAAGAGGACCTGTTTGGGGATTACCAGGAACTAGGAACTAAATTAAAGAACAGGTCCTCAAGGGTTATAATCTCTGGATTACTACCTGAGCCACGTGCAAATTGGCATAGGGACGCGAGAATAAGGGAAGTAAACACGTGGCTACAGGAGTGGTGCAGGAAAGAGGGGTTCCATTTCGTGGGGCACTGGCATCAGTATTGGAACAGAAGGGATCTGTACCGTTGGGACGGTCTCCACCTGAACCGATCTGGGACCAATGTTCTAGCGAAAAGGGTAAATAGGGTGGTCAACAGGACTTTAAACTAGAAAGTGGGGGGGGGGAAGGGAAGGGTAAAACTCCAAGATGTATGACTAATGGGAAACAAAGCAGCAGGTTAGCGTGTTGGGGGGGGTGGATTCAACTTCATGGAAAATTATGAAAAAACTGAAAAGAAAGGAGAGCCCAGCAGAGGCTATTAAAGTCTCCAGAACACAAAATAGGACAGAGTGTTTGGAAAGGGCTAGGAATCTAGGGACGGGAAATAAAGGACTGAAGGTGTTGTATCTGAATGCATGCAGTATACGAAATAAGGTAAATGAACTTGTGGCGCAGATTGAAATTGGCAGGTATGATGTGGTGGGCATCACGGAGACATGGCTGCAAGGGGATCAGGACTGGGAGCTAAATATCCAAGGATATGCATCCTATCGAAAAGATAGGCAGGTTGGCAGAGGGGGTGGGGCTGCTTTGTTAGTAAGAAATGAAATTAAATCGATAGCAAGAAACGACGTAGGGTCAGATGATCTGTGTGGGTAGAGTTGAGGAACCGCAAAGGTAAAAAAACCATAATGGGAGTTATGTACAGGCCTCCGAACAGTAGTCAGGATGTGGGACACAAGATACACCAGGAGATAGAAAAGGTGTGTAAGAAAGGCAAGGTTACAGTGATCATGGGGGATTTCAATATGCAGGTAGACTGGGAAAATCAGATTGATAGTGGATCCCAAGAAAAGCAATTTGTGGAATGTCTGCGAGATGGCTTTTTGGAGCAGCTTGTGGTGGAGCCCACTAGGGAACAGGCAATTCTAGATTTAGTGATGTGTAATGAGGCAGATTTGATAAGGGAGCTCAAGGTGAAGGAACCCTTAGGAGGAAGTGACTATAATATGATAGAATTTACCCTGCAATTTGAGAGGAAAAAGCTGGAATCAGATGTAACGGTATTACAGTTGAATAAAGGCAACTACAGAGGCATGAGGGAGGAGCTGGCCAGAATTGACTGGGAGATGAGCCTAGCAGGAAAGACAGTGGAACAGCAATGGCAGGAGTTTCTGGGAGTAATTTGGGAGACACAGCAAAAATTCATCCCTAGGAAGAAGAAGCATACTAAAGGGAGGACGAGGCAACCATGGCTGACAAGGGAAGTCAGGGACAGCATAAAAGCTAAAAGAGAAAGCATACAATACGGCAAAGAGCATTGGGAAACCAGGGGATTGGGAAGCCTACAAAGACCAACAGAGGACAACTAAAAAAGAAATAAGGAGGGAGAAGATTAAATATGAGGGTAAACTAGCCAGTAATATAAAAGAAGATTGCAAGAGTTTTTTTAGATATATAAAGGGTAAGAGGGAGGCAAAAGTGGGCATTGGACCGCTGGAAAATGATGCTGGAGAAGTAGTAGTGGGGAACAAAGAAATGGCAGAGGAACTGAATAGGTACTTTGCGTCAGTCTTCACGGTAGAAGACACGAGTAACATCCCCAAAGTTCAAGAGAGTCGGGGGGCAGAGGTGAGTATGGTGGCCATTACCAAGGAGAAGATGCTAGGAAAACTGAAAGGTCTGGAGGTGGATAAATCACCTGGACCAGATGGATTACACCCCAGAGTTCTGAAGGAGATAGCTGAAGAGACAGTGGAGGCATTAGCGGTGATCTTTCAGGAATCACTGGAGTCAGGGAGGGTCCCAGAGGACTGGAAAATTGCTAATGTAACCCCCCTGTTTAAGAAGGGAGTGAGGCAAAAGACGGGAAATTTCAGGCCGATTAGCCTGACCTCAGTCGTTGGTAAGATTTTAGAGTCCATTATTAAGGATGAGATTTCAGAATACTTGGAAGTGCATGGTAAAATAGGGCAAAGTCAGCATGGTTTCATCAGGGGGAGGTCATGTCTGACAAATCTGTTAGATTCTTTGAGGAGGTAACGAGTAGGTTAGACAAAGGAGAGCCAATGGATGTTATCTACTTGGACTTCCAGAAGGCCTTTGACAAGGTGCCGCACAGGAGGCTGCTCAGTAAGATAAGAGCCCAAGGTGTTACGGGCAAGGTACTAGCATGGATAGAAGATTGGCTGTCTGGCAGGAGGCAGAGAGTGGGGATAAGGGGGTTCTTCTCAGGATGGCGGCCGGTGACTAGTGGAGTTCCACAGGGATCAGTTTTGGGACCACAACTTTTCACTTTATACATTAATGATCTAGATGAAGGAACTGAGGGCATTCTGGCTAAGTTTGCAGATAATATAAAGATAGGTGGAGGGACAGGTAGTATTGAGGAGGCGGGGAGTCTGCAGAAGGATTTAGACCGGTTAGGAGAATGGGCAAAGAAGTGGCAGATGGAATACAACGTGGGGAAGTGTGAGGTCATGCACTTTGGTAGGGAGAATAGAGGCATAGACTGTTTTCTAAATGGGGAGAGAATTCAGAAATCTGCAAAGGGACTTGGGAGTCCTAGTCCAGGATTCTCTTAATGTTAACTTGCAGGTTGAGTCAGTAGTTAGGAAGGCAAATGCAATGTTGGCATTTATTTCGAGAGGACTAGAATATAAAAGCAGGGATGTGCTGCTGAAGCTTTATAAGGCTCTGGTCAGATCACATTTAGAATATTGTGAGCAATTTTGGGCCCCGTATCTCAGGAAGGATGTGCTGGCCCTGGATAGGGTCCAGAGGAAGTTCACGAGAATGATCCCAGTCATGAAAGGCTTAACATATGAGGAACATTTGAGGACTCTGGGTCTATACTCGATGGAGTTTAGAAGGATGAGGGGGGATCTGATTGAAAGAATACTGAAAGGCCTGGATAGAGTGGACGTGGGGAAGATGTTTCCATTAGTAGGAGAGACTAAGACCCGAGGGCACAGCCTCAGAGTAAAGGGAAGACCTTTTAGAACAGAGATGAGGAGAAACTTCTTTAGCCAGAGAGTGGTGAATCTATGGAATTCATTGCCACAGAATGCTGTGGAGGCCAGGTCATTGAGTGCATTTAAGACCGAGATAGATAGGTTCTTGATTGGTAAGGGGATCAAAGGTTATGGGAGAAGGCGGGAGAATGGCGTTGAGAAACTTATCAGCCATGATTGGATGGTGGAGCAGACTTGATGGGCCGAATGGCCTAATTTCTGCTCCTGTGTCTTATGGTCTTATGGTCTTATGATTGTATGCTAACGGACCAAAGACAAAAGTTGTATAGAAATAAAGCCCAATCAATTATAGTTCAGTAGTACGGGGCTACACAGATCAGTAGTAGTCAGGACCGGGGTGTGGTGGGGGTGTGGCGGGGGGTGGGTAGTGGGCATGTGATTCCAGGGAGGGCATTAAATGTGCCATAATCAGTGGGCTAAGATTTTTATCTGGATCCTACTCCTCCTATAAAAGCACAACATTTGCCGAGTCCTTTTTGGAACAGCCTCCAAAAGACCAATGCCTGGTACGACTAGGCAGAACTTGCACAGATCTGGATCTGCCGACTCATACATACAACAGGCATATGACAGGTTCCTATTTGTCTTTAAGGATCAGCAACCTTAAGTAACAAGAATAGCCTTTTAAAAATAAAATCAAAACCTTAAGAGCCAAAATGTTACTCAAATGCCAATAATAATGAAAAACAAGACAGACACTTACCAACAACATTTTAAAGGATTTTACAAAAATGTTTTTAATTGAATCATACTTTCTCACAAATATAATGTTCATAAAAGTTTAATAAAACAAAACAAATTATTTAACTACTTTCCAAATGGAATTAATAGATTGAGATTGCGAGTTGCAGATGAATCCCTATTGAGCTGCATATGCTCCAGAACCTCAGGTTGCAGACCCCTGGTTAAGCTAAACAGTCTTATGATAGTTGCAGGCAGGCAGGCTGTTTGCCTTTTTACAGGCCAGGGAAAAGGCCATTCTCGGTAAACGTTATTTTCCTTGTGGAGCTTGGAGGAGAAAAAATATTTCCTCAGTCTCAACAAGGAAGATTTAGACCTTATGTCCCATGGAATTCACCCCACTGTTACGTGATATCCTCCAAAACCCGCTTTCTGCAACTTGTCCCCAGTGCCACAAGCCTTCCTTTGGTGTCCAGTTGTATCCTGATGCCTGAAATTCTGTTCCCAACCACAGGCATGCAGCTGAGGCCTGGCAGTTAAGATCACTTGGCATCACGCGACTGGGGAGGTGGTTCCACTGGCACTCGCTTTCCACCCAACATGTCCATATCCTGCTTCCCATTAATATCAGGGCTTTAGTATCTTCTAAGCTCGATGGATGCTGCATAGTGTAATCATGTGCTTATAGCACATCCTGTTCATATATTTCAGTTTGAATGCAGTGAGAACATAAAAAGAACACAAGAAATTGTGGCCTTAACACTTTGCTGCCTGCCTCTCATACATTGACTGCCTTGTCAATCAAAAATCGGTTTCACTCAGCTTTGAATATATTCAATGACTGAGCCTCCTCTGCTCACTGGGGAAGAGAATTCCAAACACTAAAGACCTTCTGAGAAATGAAATTCCTCCTTATCTGCATCTTAAATGGGAGACCCCTAAATTTGAAACTGTGCTCCCTAGTTCTAGATTTCCCTATGAGGGGAAAGATCTTCTCAGCATTTACCCTGTCAAGCCCCCTCAAAACCTAATATGTTTCAATAGATCACCTCTCAATCTTCTAAACTCCAATGAGTATAGCGAGTGTACTCAGAGTGCTCTCAGATAAACAGGTTGGTTTTACTTTAAGCAATGCAGTGATAGAGAGAAACTGTTACTTTCTTCTTTCATTAAAGGCATGCAGAAACACATAGAAATCTTAGAAATCTCCCTTAGGCAAATCAGATTTTTGTGCCCGCGCTGATTGTTAATTGAAGTGTCTGTAAATTTGTAACAAAAACAGAAAATGCTGGAAAAACTCAGCAGGTCTGACAGCATCTGTGGAGAGAGAAACAGAGTGGACATTTTGAGTCAGTATGACCCTTCGGACTCGAAACGTTAACTCTGTTTCTCTCTCCACAGATGCTGTCAGAACTGCTGCGTTTTTCCAGCATTTTCTGTTTTTGTTTCAGATTTCCAGCATCCACAATATTTTGCCTTTACCTGTATGTTTGTGTTGGAAACAGGGGTACACAGCCTCTCCAGTGAGCAGTGGTCTGCTATTAACTTATGAGGCAGTGTACATGACTGGTTTCAAATTGATTTGTCAAGTTTCACAATGGATTAGATGTTCACTTCTACCAGATCTAAAATGGGCCATCATTCTCACCACAACACTGCTGTAACCTTGGGGCAACATTATCCCCCCATTGTGGGGGAAGTGCAGGACCGGGCGCGGGCAGCCAGGCTTCCAATTGGCACCCTGGTTGGGGCCGCGCCGCCATTTTACGCCAATTAAGACTCGCCCAGCATGACGTCTGCCAGTAAGTGCTATGCGCTCTCTGCCTGGGCGGGTGGGGGTTCCCTCAGCTGGGAGTGCGCTCTTTCGCGCATGCGCGCAGAAGAGCACACAGATCTCCCTGAGGCAAAGTGCTGCCTCAGGGAGATCAGCTCACATTTCAAACTTTAAATAAAGCTGAGAAAAAAATTTCCATGCCATGTCTCCTCATGTGACACTGTCACATGAGTTGGGACATGTCCATAACTTTTATTTTAAAATATTGTGAGATTTTTAAACCCTCATGAAATCTCATCCCGTCCATGGGTGAGGTTTCATGCTTTTTCAGAAGCCTGGCAGGGCTCCCAGCCTGCCCGCCAACCTTAAGGTTGGACAGGCAGGTCCACTAATGACTTCAACTACTTTGTTAATGGCTTCAATAGGCCGTTGACAGGTTGGCGGGTGCGCAGCCGACTCGGGTGCGTGCCCGCCGAACTGAAAGTCTGAATGCCGTGCCGTGACATTGGGACGCACGCCCGATGTCACCCTGCGTCATCTTATGTGGCTGGCCTCTTCCTACCACGTAGTCATTTAGAATAGGGTCTGATTAGAGAAGCACACATCTGTTAGTGCTCTGTTACTTGTGTTAATAAACAGCATGTGCTTCATCTTATATTGGTCTCTACGTCTGCAGTATCTTGTTTACCAACTCACTCACTAGTAGATAAGCGTGCAACCATGTTCCCTGAGCAAAGTGACCTGACAGGGAAGGAACGTAACACTGGGAGTCCAGCATTCATAATTAACTTAAGCTAATACGGGCAGTCGAGTGTTTAAAAGACTGAATAACATAGGCATCCGGTGTCAGGGGGGATAGTAACCCTGGGCGTGGAGAAGAGAGCAGGAAAGAAGAGGCCTGAGGCTTTGAAGTAAGTTGACTTAAATTAACTAAAATTAAATAAACTTTAAATGAACTGCAGCTCTTTTGAGGCTTTAAATAAGCTTCAATTTAAATCTTAAAACTTAAGTGTGAATAAACTTAAACTTAACTGCAGGACCATCTAGACAAACTATCCTGAGAGATACCACACAGCATTGGGAGGACTAAAAGGAAATGGAATGGTTAGCATATTAGCAATATTATAGCGTTACCCAAGGCATGAGAAAACGGTGACGGCTAGATGTAGAGCAGGAAGTAGTTGTGACAATCATTAAAGGTGTAGTTTTAATTGAATTGACCTGTTGGCAGTGGGTGGGGGTAGGGGATCTCAGGTGTGGACATGTGCAACAATGGATCAGGAACCTGATCGTTACTGGAATGGACTTGTCCATCCTTCTTAAACTCAGCCACAGCATTAGCATCCTACTTTCAGGTTTTCTAACCAATCGCAGAGTGTGCGCATAATGACAATTTGCATTTGTCAATGGAAGGACTTATATTTAGAGGGAGCCTGGCAGGGATCAGAATGGTTGCATCCGACACCATTTCTGAAGACTGCAGGAAGAAGGAAGATGGAAGTGAGATGTGGGAAGGGTGTAACCCCAGCTCTCTGACTATTCTCTGGAGGGGATGGGGAAGGCAGTGAATACTTGAAGATATCGATTCTTTCCCACGGACGGTAGGAAGAGGCCAGCCGCATAATCTAAACAGGTGTGGCTGGTAGTCTTTGAAGCACACGCCAACAGGGGTGTGGTCCCTGAACATGTACACAATGCTACAAGAGGTTCAATAAGCTCATAAGGGCAGGGAAAGTGAGTGGCATACTCCCACACTCTGACTTCCCCAGGATTCCATTACAAGGCACTCCTCAGGCCAATGCACCAATCATTCCTTTCTCTCAAGACACCTCCTCACATCCCCATCTGGATACCCAACACTCACACTCAACCTCCTCTAAGTGCCATCATGCACCCACCCCTCAGAGTCACCCTCCATAAAAGTTATCATTCCATCCTCTTCACATGTTTCATGTCTCATGCTCATAGCTCTCTGCTTTCTCTCCTTGCAAAAGAACACCAAGGAGAGACAGACAACCAGCAGCTAGCCCTGCAGTCATAGCCACCCTGACCACTGTGAAGTAGGAGGCATTTGATAGCAGCAGGTCAGCACAGTCAATGGGCAAAGGGAATGGAGAGATGGCGGTCTCCCACACACCAAATTCTGTTCTTTGCAGACAGAGAGAACATGTACATACACTGCGCCTGTTTCAGCTAAACAAAATAAGTGACAGCCATTTGTTGACTCATTCCTTAAGGCCTTGACCAATCAGGGTCAAGCTGCTTGGTTTAAATTTCAAACAATGCTTGGCAGTTATCTGTCAATCACCACCTGTGGTGCATTCTCCATGGCAATGCCACTAGCCAACCAATCAGCACTCTCTTCACATACAGTATAAATTGTTGTTTTCCCCTTTATATTTGTATTCTTGCGAGTGTCCTGATGAGTGCAAGACGAAAAGCTTAGACGTTTCTCTTTTTTCAGAAATTAGAATTACTAAAAAAAAAGTGCTGGAGAAATTAATGGGACTGAAATCTGATAAATCCCCAGGGCCTGATAATCTACATTCCAGTGTTCTAAAGGAGGGGGCCATGGAAATAGTGGATGCGTTGGTTGTCATCTTCCAAAATTCTGTAGATTCTGGAACAGTCCTGGCAGACTGGAGGGTGGCAAAAGTAACCCCACTATTAAAAAAAGGAGGGAGGGAGAAAACAGGGAATTACAGACCAGTTAACCTAACATCAGTAGCAGGGAAAATGCTAGCGTCTATTATAAAGGATGAGATAAAAGGACACTTAGAAAATATCAGCGGGATTAGACAAAATCAACATGATTTATGAAAGGGAAATCAGATGAAATCATGTTCTTTGAGGACATAACTAGCAGAATAGATAAGGGACAACCAGTAGATGTGGTGTATTTGGATTTTCAGAAAGCTTTCGATAAAGTCAAACATAAGAGCTTGGTGTGCAAAATTAATGCACATGGGATTGGGGGTAATATATTGGAATGGATTGAGAATTGGTTAACAGACAGGAAACAGAGAGTTGGAATAAATGGGTCTTTTTCAGAGTGGCAGGTGGTGACTAGTGGGGTACCACAGGGAGCAGTGCTTGGGCCCCAGCTATTCACAATGAATATCAATGATTTGAATAAGGGAACCAAATATAATATTTCCAAGTTTGCTGATGACACAAAGCTAGGTGAGAATGTGAGCAGTGAGGAGGGTGTTAAGAGGCTTCAAGGCAATTTAAACAAATTGAGTAAGTGGGAAAATACACGGCAGATGCAGTATAACGTGGATAAGTGTGAAGTTATCCACTTCGGTAGGGAAAAACAGAATGTTTATTTAAAAGGTGATAGATTGGGAGATGTTGATGTACAAAGGGACCTGAGTGTCCTTGTACACCAGTCACTGAAAGCAAGCATTCAGGTACAGCAAGCAGTTAGGAAGGTAAATGGTGTGTTGGTCTTCATTGTAAGAAAATTTAAGTACAGGAGCAAAGATGTCTTACTACAGCTGTACAGTACCATGCCTGGAATATTGTGCGCAGTTTTGGTCTCCTTACCTAAGAAAGGATATACTTGCCATCGAGGGAGTGCAGCGAAGGTTCACCAGACTGATTCCTGGGATGGTAGGATTGTCATATGAGGAGAGACTGTGTTGAAAAGGCCTGTATTCACTGGAGTTTAGAAGAATGAAAAGTGATCTTATTGAAACATATAAATTTCTGACAGGGCGGAAAAGACTGGATGCATGGATGATATTTGCTCCGGCTGGCGGGTGGGATCTAGAACAAGGGGTCACAGTCTCAGAGTATGGGATAGGCCATTTAGGACTGAGATGAGGAGAAATGTTTTCGCTCAGAGGGTGGTGAACTTGTGGAATTCTCTACCACAGAAGGCTGTGGAGGCCAAGTCACTGAATATACTTAGGAAGGAAATAAATAGATTTCTTGACTCTAAAGGCATCAAAGGGTATGCGGAGAGAGCAGGAGTATGGCATTGAAATAGAGGACCAGCCATGATCATATTGAATGGTGGAGCAGACTCAAAGGGCCGAATGATCTACTCCTGCTCCTATTTTCTATGTTTCTATGCTGTCACCACTAACTGAAATGTCAAGAACTGCAAAATGTAAGACTTTGCAAGTCAGGGGCTGAGAATGAAGAGGATCATTCTGGAGTAGCAACAGAAAAGATGTGAGGGTCTGTCAGCATTTTCAGTTGCACTGCTCACCCTTGGTGAGAGATTGGAGGAGCCAAGCCCTACTTTGAACGCCATGATATCCCAGGTCTTTGCACTGATGTCCACCTCCATGGAAAGAGTGGCTACCTGCATGAAGCATCAGACATAGCAGGCAATCGAGTGCATGCTGGGCCTGAACAATGGCCTGCAGGCTCATTCTACTGATTTAAGCAGGGTGCTGGAATGCTGTTCTGGTGAAGGGTCATTGACCTGAAATGTTAACTCTGTCTCTTACCACAGACGCTGCTTGATCTGCTAAGTATTTCCAGCATTTTTTGTTTTTATTGGAGGAAACCCTCCCCTTAGCTGTTCAGCACCTCACTCAAGTGCAGCAAAGTGCTTGCCCTGGTCTTGGTTAGCAGAGTGATGCAGGTGGACCACAAGAGGCAAGATGGAGAAATGGAAAATGGAAGCAGGAATTCTTCTAAAGGGGCATTCTTCGGAGCAGGCTTCACAGGTTCAAAACCCCAAACGACATCAGCCATGGTCCAATAAGAGCAGCTGAGGAATTGAGTGCATGCTGAGAGTTTGATGAGTGCGAGAGTTTAAAGTGCTAATCTTGTTCTTGTAAAATCTAGCCTAGTCTGTAATTAGCAGTAACTGGAAAGTAGAGTGTAAGAAGACTCAGGAAGGATTTTCCGGCCCTGTTGTGGTGGGACCCGCCGCACGAGATTCAACGGCCCAGCCAAAAGACAATTGACTTTCGGTGAAACCAGAAGATCCCGGTAGTGGGTGGGGCCGGAAAATCCTGCCCTAAGTTTCTTTCTTTCTTCCAGCCTTAGACAGGTAAACACACTCTGCTGAGAGAGCTAAGTAGTTAATTAGCTAACTGGTTGAATCTAGTTTCTCTATCCCCAGTTCAGTTTTCTATAAATTCGAGGTTCTTTAGTGCAGCTAGGGCAAATGGGAACTGAGTGCATACTGAGAGTTTGGTGAGTAGGGGAGTTCGGTGAGGGGAGAGGGTAAGGAGACCTTTGTTTCCTTTTGCTTTTCCTATCTTTCCACCCTATAGGAATTGGTTATTACTCTACTACTGGGAAAGGAACTAACTATTTGGTGAGTATCTGGTAAGCGGTTAAGGTCTGCTCCAGTCCTAAGGTTTAAAATAGTTTTACAAACTCATGGCAAAGTTAATAAAATATATTAAAAAATCAACAGAAATAAATGAAGAATATAATTAAGTGATTAATTAAAAGACATTAAGGATGGTAAGACAGGTGATGTGTCAAGGCCACGCCATGTGGGAGCTCCTGGATGCCAGTGTGATCCAAGACAAATGTGTCTGCAGTCAGTGTTTTCAGCTCAATGAGCTTCGGCTCGGAGTCATTGAGTTGGAGGCTGAGCTGCAGACACTGCAACACATCAGGGAGAGGGAAAGTTGCCTGGTTGCTTTGTACCAGGAGGCAGTCACACCACTTAGGAAAGGGTCTTCTGATTTAGTCAGTGGCCAGGGAGAGGAGGGTGTGACTGCGAGTGAGGCAAGTAAGGGGACACAGAGTTCAGGAGTGCAGGAGTGTCAGCCACTGCACTTGTCTGAGAGGCTTTAGGTTCTCTCAGCTTGTTTGGATGAGAAAAGAGGCTGAAAGGTAGATGAGCACACTGACCACGGCACCATGGTACAGGAACCCATTCAAATGGGGGGAGCAAAAAAGAATATATTGGCAGCGGAGTATAGTATAGTGAGAGGGATTGACACTGTTCTCTGCAATGAAGAGCGAGAGTCCAGATGGCTATGTTGCTTGCCTGGTGCCAGGGTTCAGGACATCTGCTCAGGCTGGAGAGGGACAGTGGGAGGGAGAGGATCCAGTTGTCATGTCCATGAAGGAACCAATGACATAGGAAAGGGGTTCTGCATAGAGAGTATGAGTAGCTAGGCACTAAATTAAAAAGCAGAGCCTCAGAGGTTATAATCTCTGGATTAATACCTGAGCCACATGCAAATTGGCATAGGGTACATAAAATTAGAGAGATGAATATGTGGCTCAACGACTGGTGTGGGAGAAGTGGGTTCCAGTTTGCAGGACACTGGCACCAGCACTGGGGAAAGTGGGCCTATAGAGTTGGGACAGTCAACACCTGAACCATGCTGGGACCAGCATTCTTACGAATTACATAACAAGGGAAGTAGAGAGGGTTTTAAACTAAATTGTGGGGCAAGGGATCAAATGTGGACAGATGTGGCATATCAAAGAATAGAGACAAGGGAAGGGAGGAAGGTATTAATATGGGAAATGATAAACAGACCATGGAGGAAGGGACAGAAAATACATGTCCAAGAGTAAATCAACAGATAAGGCTAGAGGTTACAAAAATAATAAAAGGACAAAACTTAAGGCTCTGCATCTGAATTCATGTAGCGTTTGAAACAAAATAGATGAACTGATAGTGCAAATAGGGATTAATGAGTACGATCTAATAGCAATTACAGGGACATGCCTGCAGGACGGCATAGAATAAGACCTGAATATTGAAGGGTATGTGACTTTTAGGAATAATAGGAAGTTAGGAAAAGTTGGAGGGGTAGTTCTTTTAATTAAAGACGACATTAGCACAAGAGAGAGGGGTGACCTAAGTTCAGAAAACTAGGATATAGAAGTGGTTTGGGTAGAGATGAGGAATGATAAAGGCAAGCAATCACTGTAGGAGTGGCGTACAGGCCCCTTAACAGTAATCACAATATGACCGGGTATCAAAGAAGAAATTGTGGGAGGTGTCAGAAAGGTATGGCAGTTATCATGGAGGGCGTTTAATCTACATATAGACTGGAATAATCAGATGGGCAAAGGTAGCATAGATGATGAATTCATATAATGTTTTTGGGATAGTTTCTTAGATTAGCACATTCTGGAGCCAACCAGGGAGCTAGACTAGACCTGGTATGGTGCAGTTGGATAAGATTAATTAATGACCTCATAGTGAAGGCGCCCCTAGGTAGCAGTGATCATAGTATGATTGAATTTTATATTCAGTTGAGGGAGAGAAGAGTGCATCTAAGACTAGTATTTTAAATTTAAACAAGGGCAACTATGAGGTCATGAAAGCAGAACTAGTGAAATTGAACTGACACTTCAGCATAAGGGATAGGTCAATGGAGATGCAGCGACAGACATTTAGGGGGATATTTCAGAATACGCAGAATAGATACATTCCAACGAGGAAGAAAAATTCCCAGAGGAAGACCCACCATCCATGGGTAACAATAAAAGTTAAAGATAGTATCAAATTTAAAGAAAAATCATATAATTGTGCAAAGATGGGTGGCCATTCAGAAGATTGGGCAGAATATAAAAACAGCAAAGAGTGACTGAAAGATTGATAAGGCAAGAAAAATTAGAGTACGAAAGATAGCTTGCTAGAAATATAAAGACAGATAGTAAGAGTTTCTATAGACATTTAAAAAAGAGAAGAGTTAACAAAGTGAGCATTGGTTCTATAGACAGTGAGTTTGGGGAGTTAATAATGGAAAATAAAGAAATGGCAGCTGAATTAAACAGGTATTTTGCATCAGTCTTTACTGTAGAGGATACAAGTAACACCCCAGAAATAGCTGTAAATCAGGAATTGGAAAGGAGGGAGGAACTCAAGAAAATTAAAATCACCAGGGAAGTGGTACTTAGCAAATTGTCGGAGCTGCGGGTTGACAAGTCCCAGGCTTCTGATGGATTTCATCCTAGGGTCTTAAAAGAAGTGGCTGGTGAGACAATTGATGTGTTGGTTTTAATTTTCCAAAATTCACTAGATTCACGGAAGGTTCCATTAGATTGTAAAATAGCTAATGTAACTCCTTCATTCAAAAAGGGGGGGAGACAGAAAGCAGGAAACTATAGGCCAGTTAGTTTAACACCTATCAGAGGGAATATGTTCAAAGTGATTATTAAAGCTGTTATAACAGGGCACTTAGATAAATTCAAGGTAATCAGGCAGTGTCAACATGGTTTTGTGAAAGGGAAATCATGTTTAACCAATTTATTGGAGTTCTTTGAAGAAGTAACAGGTGCTGTAGAAAGAAGGGGATCTGTTGGATGTGTTGAACTTAGAGTTTCAGATGATATTTGATAAGGTGCCTCATCAAAGGTTATTACAGAAAATAGAAGCTCATGGAGTAGGGGTAACAGATAGGCATGGGTAGAAGATTGGCTATCTAACAGAGAGTAGGCATAAATGCATCATTTTCTGGTTGGCAGGATGAGATGAGTGATGTGCCACAGGGATCAGTGTTGGGGCCTCAAGTCGTTACAATTTATATCAATGATTTGGATGAAGGGACCATTGGTCTGGTTGCTAAATTTGCTGATGACACAAAGATAGAATGAAAGTAAGTTGTGAAGAGGACATAAGGAGGCTACAAAAGGATATAGATAGATTCAGTGAGTGGGCAAAGATCTGGCTAATGGAATATAATGTGGGAAAATGTGTGATTATCCATTTTAACAGGACGAATAAAAAAGAGGCATATTATCTAAATGGTAAGGGATTGTAGAGCTCTGACATGCAGACCGATCTGGATGTCCTAGTGCATGAGCTGCAAAAGGTTAGTATTTAGGTATAGCAAGTAATTAGCAAAGCTAATAGAATGCCATTGTTTATTGCAAGGGAATTGAGTACAAGAGTAGGAAGCTTCAGTTATGCAGGGCATTGGTGAGACCACATCTGGAGCACTGTGTACAGTATTGGTCACCTTATTTAAGGAAAGATGTAAATGCATTGAAAGCAGTTCAGAAAAGGTTTACTAGATTAATACCTGGAGTGGGCGGGTTGTCTTCTGAGGAAAGGCTCGACAGATTAGGCTTGTTTCCAATAGCGTTCAGAAGAATAAGAGGCGACTTGATTGAAACATATAAGATCCTGAGGGGTCTTGACAGGGTGGACGTGGAGAGGCTGTTTCCTCTTGTGGGAGAACCGAAAACTAGGGGTCACTGTCTAAAATTAAGAGGTCACCTATTTAAAACAGAGATGAAGAAAAAAAAATTCCCTCCGATGGATGTGAGGCTTTGGAATTCTCTTTCTCAAAAGGTGATTGAGGCAGAGTCTTTGAATATATTTAAGGCAGAAGTAGGTCTTTTCTTGATAAGCAAGGGGGTGAAAGGTTATTGGGGGTCGGCATGTGAAGTTGAGGTTGAAATTAGAGCAGCCATGATCTTATTGAATGGCAGAGCAGACACAAGGGGCTGAGTGGCCTCCTTTGCTAATTTATATGTTCGTATGGTCATCTCAGCCATTAGCGGAGGAGAATGAGCAGCCTGCCTGTTCAAGCCACAGGCGTGGCACCGCATAGAGTTGTAGAAAGCAGGAAGGGTTCTTGTTTGCATAAGGGAATTCATTTGAGTGTCATGGCAATATCAATGCTGTTATGTCTATGGGAATTTAAATGAATCATGCACTTTATTCAAACTTTATGGCCTAACTTTGTCCCTGTCTCAGCTCATTTGTTGCTGAAACCTCCATTCATGCCTTCGTTACCTCAAGACGTGACTATTTCAATGCACTCCTGGCTGGTCTCCCACATTCTACCCTCTGTAAACTTAAGGTTATCTCTGCTGCCTGTGTCTTTACTCACACTAAGTCCTGTTGTCCTGTGACCTTTGTGCTCACTGACCTGTATAGTCTCCCGGTCAAGCAACATCTTGTTTTTAAAATTCTTATCCTTGACTTCAAATCCCTCCATGAACTTGCCCCTCACTCTACCTCTGCAATCTTCTGCGATCCAACAATCTTCCGAGATATCTCTGCTCCTCTAATTCTGGCCTCTTGGTCATCTCTAATTTTCATTGCTCCACCGTTGGTGACCACGCTTTCATTTGTCTAGGTCCCAAGCTCTGGAATGCCCTCTCTGTACTTCACTTTCCCCCTTAAAGACGCTTCTTAAAACGTACCTCTTTGACCAAGCCTTTTGGCCATCTGACCTAACATCTCCTTTATGTGGCTCGGTGGGGCATTTTATTACCTTAAAGGTGCTACATAAATTTAAGTTGTTGTTGAAATGTCCATTATCTTGCCATCACCAAATTCCAAATGGACAATAGCTTTCAGGAGAATGGTATGACCAGAGCAGAGGGGAAGCAAAGGATGCAAACGTAATGGAAGGATTTATGGCTGTGGAAATGATTTGTGTTGGGGCCATGTTGGAAGGTGGGTGGGATAGGGTGTAGGGGCAGCACTGGAGTGCAATATGGCTTCACTCACTCTCAGGTTCATTGAACCATGCCTAAATGACTTTGCCGCAAGCTCCTTTGGCAGCCAGGAGATCAATTGCAGGAACCCTGGCCATGTCAGGCTGCTGTTCCTCCTCCTCCCCCTCCTTAAAGGATGCTGAGTGGCCTGCATCTTTCTCCTTCGGCAGCCCCAGTCCTCTCTGCAGCAACTGTTGTGCAAAGCACAGCAGACCACTCCCATTCTTGTGCAGATGCATACTGAAGGGAATGCCCTTGTGGTTGTGTGGCTCTTGTTATACCTCTCCTCTGCACCAATAGCAGGTTCATGAAAGGTGTCATCAGACAGAGGATAGCTCTTGTCTCAAAGGAGCCATTTGTTAACTCTGGAGGTGCAAAGATGTGGGAGATGTGACTATTGCAGAATGAAGGCATCATGGCAGCTTTCAAGACATCTTGCACATCTATACATAAAAACCTACAGGTGGCCACATACTGGCTGAACATTGATGGAATGGAACTGCTTCTTGTTGATATATACTCCAGGCTGATCTGAAGGTGCCCTGATTATCACATGTGCACAGCCAATGACTCCCTGTACCTGTGGGATCCAGTCACTGCAGCAAATGAGCCAGCCCTCTGTGTCTGACTGGCTTCATCAGTGTCAAAGTGGACAGATGTGGCGGCCTTGGAAAACATTGCACTTATCACCTGAGATAGACACTTGTGGGCAGCAGATTGTAAAACCCTGCAGTGTCACCAGTTGTTATAAACTTGATGTACTGGACAGGTTTCTTATTTGAAACAGGTAACTTTATTGCAGAGCCCATTTGAAGCTACATGCTTGAACCAGGTCCACGACTAGAAAGCTCTGCCCCCCCTGATTATCTACACTTAGGGCCCATTTATCAGAATAATCTCGTGACCTCTAATAAGCAGTTGGAATCACTACATTTCCTCCTCCTTTAGTTTTTTTACATTTCCTATTTACAAAGAATGTTTTAACCCACAATGTATACCTATATACACGGCTCTGGTAATTAAAGATTAAGGGCTGGATTTTATGGTCTCGCCAAAGTGAATGAGTTTAGAACGGCTCGCTGCATTTTGTGGCCCCGTCCCCACTGTGACGGGGCCATGAAATTCCGGCCTAAGTCTCTGAGGTGGTTTTCTAGTTTGGTTAGAGCAGTGCAGCTCTACCATTTGAGATTCTCCCACTGGATTGACATGATCAGGAACTGCAGCATCAGGTACATCATTAGAAAGTGGCAGTTCAGGATATGGCAATTCAACAGAGACATCAGGTATGTCTATTCTAGGTCGACCTGTCACCTCAGGGATTAAAGGTTCGACATCAATTACAGGCAGAATAGCTGGTTGTTTGAATGTCTCTCTACTCCTTAGATGATTCACATGTTTTTGAACAACCCAGTCTTCCACTTCCACTTGGAATGTCAAGGATCCAATTTCAGAGGCAATTATACCAGAAATTTTGGGAATGGATCTAGATCCATTCCCAAAATTCCACACGAAAACTGTATCTCCTACGGTAAATCTTCAAGCTTTGCTATGAATATCGTGATTCAATTTTTGATTACTCTGATCCTTCTCTACCTTCCCCTCTAAATTTGGAAACACCAGACTTAACCTTGTATGTAGGTGGCATTTCACCAATAATTCAGACGGTGTTGAACCTGTAATTGCATGAGGAGTCGTACGATAGTAGAGAAGAAAACAGGAAATTCGAGTTTCTAGAGTGCCTTCGGATAGCCTCTTCATTCCTGATTTGGAAGCTTTCACTGCTCTTTCAGCTAACCCATTTGATGAGGGATGATATGCTGCTGTTTTAATTTGTTTAATTCCATTTAAGCTCATGAATCTTTTTTTTATTCATTTATGGGATGTGGGCATCGCTGGCTGGACCAACATTTATTGCCCATCTCTAATCTCTGAAATTCTGTACTAATAAAGACAGAACTGTTATCCGAAATAATGACTTCTGGTAGGCTATATATATGAAAACATTGATGCAGCTTTTCTATAGTTGCACTTGATGTTGGTGATCTAACTTCATACACATCCATCCACTTAGAATGCGCACCAACAATTAATAAAAATATTGTACCTAAAAATGGACTTACATAATCTATATGCAGTCTAACCCGGGGTCAACCAGGCCACTTCCACGGATGCAGTGGGTCTGAAATGGGCAACTTCTGACACTGGAGATAGGGCTTGACCATGCTTTCAATGTCACTGTCAATGCCTGGCCACCAGGTATGACTTCGCGCAAGCATCTTCATCTTTGATATGCCTGGATGCGCACTGTGAAGCTCTGTCAAGTGGTTCTCTTCCTTGTGAAGGGACGATGACTCTTGATCCCCACAATAAGATTCAACCTTGACAACTTAACTCAGCTTTACAGGCATAGAATGGTCTCATCTCTTCAGACACTGGTGAATTTGCCCACCCTTGAAATACAAGGTCTCGGACTTTTGCCAAATTGGATTACTGTTTGTCCAATTCCTTATTTGTTTCATGCACAGGTGAAGAGTCCAAGAAATTCAGCACAAGCACAACTGCTTGAGGCACTGAAGCATGTACTATGCTGTCTGGTAACGGAAGACGACTGAGTGTGTCTGCATTTGCAATATCCACATCAGGACTGTGCATAAAGGCATACTCATGCGCAGATAATATCAAAGCCCAACATTGAATTTTTGCTGATGCTATTGGCAGAATGGCTTTATCCTCACTGAATAAACCCATTAATGGTTTATGGTCCAACACAATAGTGAAATGTCATCATGCAGATACTGGTGGAATTTCCTCACTCCAAATATTACTGATAAACCTTTCTTTTCAAGTTGTGAATAACCCTTCCCGGCTGCAGAGGGTTCTGGAGACGTAGCCGATTGGCCTTTATGATTTGATTTCTGTCTTTTCTTTTTCTGTTTGCTGCAGAGTTTTGCCTTCATTTTGATTTCACAGTCGGGCAAGTTTCTCTCTGGTGAAATTGTAACTTGTTTCAGTTCGGTGGTTGAGCGACCCATGGGTTCATTATGCATTTGCATCTTGGAAAGTTCCATGACTTTTCCTTCCAATGCCTCTTTTGTTTCATTCAACTGATTATTCAATTCTTCTGTTTCTTTCTTCTATCTTTTGGCTTCCTCCTGGAACATTGAACATTGTTGAGTTTTCTCTGCCAACTGTTTCTTCAGTTTGTTCAGAATGGCACCAAATTCGTTTTGTTTCTCTTTATGATTTTCCAGGGGATCCTTGCATCCTGTGAAGGCCCTTTGAATCTCCTATCTCATTCCAAAATACACTTCCATATTCCCTTGCCAACTGAAGAGATCTTCCTGTTCTCACTTGAAATATTTCAGACTAGTTGAACTTAATTTTTTGTAACCAGTCTCGGCCCAGAAGACTAGGTCCTTCGCCTGTCACTATGATCACTGGAAGCTGGGCTCCCTGTTTCCTATGCGGCAATGTCCCTTACCTGTATCGGCTCTCCAGTTTATGTCTTCAATTGAGCCGTGGTTTGCTCTAGATTCAGTGGCTATGTACCTTAATTTAGTTATTTAAATGTGTGTTCTCCCACTACTGTGGTTGAGGCCCCCATATCTACCTCCCTGACTAGAGGCTCCCCATTCACTTGAATGGTGACGATTATTGGTTTGGATTTTACTGCTTTGATATTGTACAGGGAATAGATATCAGTATCGGCAGCTTCAGGTTCTGTTTTATTATACACTTCAATCATCTTGGTCTGCTGTCTGGTAGGCTGTCTCGATTTCACCTGCATTGCTTTATTACGTGCCCTTTTTTGTGGCTGTAATGGCATTCTGCCTCCTTGAATCTGCAGGTTTCAGGTACAGCGTTACCCCCACATCTGTAGCAGATTCACTTCGGAGTCCCTGCTGAAATGCTTACACTAAGCCTTTTTGTTTTTTGAGCAGCTGAGACTGCCTCCCGCTTTGTGGCTGTCTCTCTGGTTTTCGCACCACACCAGGTGGTAGGTTCCTGCCCCAACTGAAGAACGGTGCCATGTTGAACACTCTGTAAAGTCTGCGAGTCCCTCACAGCACTTTCCACGGCTAGTGCTATTTCCATGGCACGTTTCAAATCAATGTTAACTTCTGCAAGTAAACGGCACTGAATGGCATTGTGAATGCCACAAATCAACCGATCCCATAACATGTCATTGAGTGTATCTCCAAAGTCGCAGTGCACAGTCAACTGCTTCAACTTCGCTATATAAGCTGCGATGGACTCTCCTGGGGCCCTTACTCTGGAGTTAAACTTAAACCTCTGCATTATTACTGCTGGCTTCGGCTGAAAGTGTGTCTTCATGAGGTCTACTGATTCATTAAAAGATTTAGAATTGGGCGCGTTCAGGGCTGACAGACTGCGGATGTGGTTATATATCTTGCTACCACAGACACTCAAAAGAATTGCTTTCTGTTTCTCCTCCGCAGTTATTTCATTTGCCATGAAATAAAAACCTAAGCGCTCTACATACCGGCTCCAGTCTTCCATAGATGTGTCATAATAGTCAATTCTGCCGAGGAGCGGCATGACTGGTGTGTACACTTTCCTTACTTTCTTAAGAACTGATGTACTCACATTCACAAGGCAAGGTGCAGCGTCAGAGCTATTTTACCCCGGTCGCCAATTGTAATAAACTTGGGGCAGAATTTTTAGGTCGGAGGGTGGGCATAATTGGCAGGTCCGGGATTGGTCAGGGAATGGACTGCTGACCACGATCGGCCCCTGACTGCGATTTCACGCTGGCTGGCCAATTAATGGCAAGCATCATAATCAATCACCTGAACAGATACATGATAAAAGTGCTGTCCATAGATTTTTATTTTCCTTTCATTTAATAACAGAAATCACATCCTGCCCTTGAATGAGGTTTCATGAAAAAAGCAAAGGCCGCTTGGCCGATTTGTCCGTCCGCCAACCGTAAGGTTGGACAGACCATGAAAAATCAGAGATAATTGCATCTTTAATTACCTTAATTGGCCTCTTAATTGTCGGCGGGCGCACTTTGGACTTTTGCACGTGCCTGCCGACCAAAATATCGCGCATGGCGTCGGGACACTCGCCCAACGTCATCTCACACGATTTCGCATCTGATCGGTTCGGGCGCCCGCCCACCTGCCGAGCTAAAAATTTTGCTCTTTGCTGTACCGGAGAGGTTTCTTACTTGAAACAGATAACTTTATTACAGAGCTCTTTTAGAAGCTACAAGCTTGAACTAGGTCCACGACTAGAAAGATCCAGCCCCTGATTACCCGGTCTTAGGGCTCATTCGTCCGAACAGTCATGTGACTCCTAATAGGCAGTAGGAAGGGTTATACCTTCAATCACGACATCAGTAGATCCTAGGAAGGTGCTGGAAGCAAAGAAATTCAGAGCTGTGCTGATTTTTGATGTGTGCACTGTTATGACATGGTAGATGATAGGTGCCAGGCGGATTAAATTCACAAAGGGAACTTGGCCACACTATCACAACAGTTTTGTATTTTGTATTTTTTGTATTTATTATGAGTAGATGTGTGCACTGAATTCATAAGTAGTGAGTCCACTAAGACCTTTAGGGATTTTTAAAAAATATTTATAATCAAAAGAAAAGATTTCAAGCACATACATAAGATTACAATTACTTAATACCATAAAATCCTAAAATTCCTAATTAACCGGACTCTAAATTATATACCCTCTTTAAGGCAACAGTCCAAAATAGATTTTAAATTTAAGAAGCAAGCCAACAAGTTATCACAGTACCTGTTTGACAGTGGAGTTCCCAAAAGTTTTTCTCCAACTTTAATTACTGGACAGTGCAGATTTACACACAAAGGGCTGGAGGCTTCCTGAAGGCTGTTTCACACACTCTTGTTAGATCTTACATGGCCCCCCAACATAGCCTTTCATTCTTCTTTATATATATTTCTCTCTAATTAATCTGCAAATTCCATTGTTCCATATGTCTTTGGAAATGCACTTTCCCCAGAATATAAAAACTTTCATGTTGCGAATATTGTCAGTAACCTTTGGGAAAAATAAACAGACTGCATGGCCTTGCTTATCTGGCTGGTTGTAAACATCCTAACATCCCTTTGAAATCCAAACAACTCCTTCACTTATCTAACAAAGCAAATTTCTTCCACATCTTATACGCTAATACAACATCCATGTTTATTGATTAGCATTTCAAGTACACTTCAGCACCTAACTTCTTTTGATAATTTCAGGCTTTCAGTCTCCCTGATTCCAAATGTAATTAAATCACACAGGCTAAACCACCTACATTCACACCCATAAAACAATTTGACAATAAACCAGAATAATACTATGAAAAATATGCAGCAAGACCTGGACAATATCCAGGCTTGGGCTGACAAGTGGCAAGTAACATTTGCACCACACAAGTGTCAGGCAATGACCATCTCCAACAAGAGAGAATCTGACTATCGCTCCTTGATGTTCAATGGCATTACCATCACTGAATCCTCCTCTATAACATCCTGGGGGTTACCATTGACCAGAAACAGAACTGGACTCACCATATAAATACTGTGGCTACAAAAGCAGGTCAGAGGCTAGGAATAGTGCGACAAGTAACTCACCTCCTGACTCCCCAAAGCCTGTCCACCATCTACAAGGTACAAGTCAGAAGTGTGATGGAATACTCTCCACTTGCCTGGATGAGTGCAGCTTCCACAACACTCAAGAAGCTTCACACCATCCAGGACAAAGCAGCTCGCTTGATTGGCACCGCATCCACAAACATTCACCCCCCCACCACCGATGCACAGTAGCAGCAGTGTGTGCCATCTACAAGATGCACTGCAGGAATTCACCAACGTTCCTTCGACAGCACCTTCCAAATCCATGACCACTACCATCTAGAAGGACAAGGGCAGCAGATAGATGGGAACACCACCATCTAGAATATCCCTTCCAAGTCACTCACCATCCTGACTTGGAAATATATCGCCGTTCCTTCACTGTCGCTGGGTCAAAATCATGGATCTCCCTCCCTAACAGCACTGTGGCTGTACCTACACCACATGGACTCCAGCAGCTCAAGGAGGCAGCTCACCACCACCTTCTCAAGGGCAACAAGGGATGGGCAATAAATGCTGGGCCAGCCAGTGAAGCTCACATCCCATGAATGAATTAAAAAAATTATACTTTTGTAACAGCACTAGCTGTGAAATATTTAATATATTATGTAGAGGTTCATTATTTGTTATATTGTTTTTAATGTCCAATTTGAAAACTTAGATTTCAATGTGAAAAGCAGCTGGGGTGTTCTTTTTATCAAAAAAAAAGCTGGCTGTGAAGGAATCTTAAGTTTATTTACCCACTGACTTAATGAAAGCATGATTCCATGTTCAAATTATAGAAAAAAAGAAATGGACGGTCTCGTTAACTTATAAGTTCTTGTTATTTTAACTGCAACATGTATACCAGACATAATTTAGGAGCAATAATTTTTCTTTCTGAACAAAGGTGGCATTAATCTTAATGCTGTCACTTTCTTGTAATTTCTCACCAAAATAGATGATGCTATTTTAGATGTTAACCAAGTGTTGTTTAACTGCAACACCCATCCATAACAGTGAATCTTATAAATACTGGTTCAGTAGCTCTACAGGCTCTGAAAATATACACAGACCTGTATCATCAACATCGCCACTTCAGGCAAAATAGAAATGAAGGGCAATCATCTATCACCTGCCAACTGCAGAGAAAAAAAACATAATTCAGCAAAACAACTGTGGAACTCGCAACTGATGAAGTTGCAAGTGGTTAATTTGAGGTAATGAAATAATGCTTTCAGAACTTAACACATTGATGAGTACCTTGTTGAAGGTACACTAGTTAATGTTGTACTTTTCAGTTTCTTAGTGAGTTTCACTAGCAAATACGTAGAAATACTGTCAGGCCAGGACAAGTGCTAAATCTGAAGTACAGGTTACAAAAATGTTCTGGATTTGATTTATTTGAATTCATTAAGAAAAATAAAGGTTTTGATGAAAGCATGAATTGAGGGCTTTGAAATTAAAGTAGATATTAAAAGCCATTTCCAATACCCTAAGGAATATGCTCACACTAGGAGAACAGTTAAATTGTACATGTGTAGGCAGTGATCTCAAGTTTCCTCCTCTTACAAACAACAATGAGTTAATTATAAATGTAGCTGGTTTAAATTAAAATGTAAGTCCAGCACTTAGTTATAAAAGCTGTACAAGTGCCCAAGGTGAATATGTGGTTGTCCAATCACTGGTCGTTTAATGGAGAAGGAGAGGTGACCATGTAATGATTGTACACTTACTCAAACTCTGTCAGTCTAGTGAATAGAGAGAGAGGTGACCTTGTGATGAGTATGGCCTCATCTAATCACTGCTAACTTTGATGGGAATGATTGAACGAGATGCCTTTGTGGTGTAAAGCATCACATGGCAGGTATCACTTGCCTGATCATTGTGATAGTTTATCTGCTCCCTAGTGTTGGAAAAAGTTACAGAAGATTCAAATTTGAGAAATTATGAACATTAGATAAAATTGAAATTTTCGGAAAGTGCAGGTTTCTGAAAATGGGAGTTTGATCAAGGCACCACAGAGACTAACCCTGTGAAGTCCGAGACTTTGGGAGGAGATGTAGGAATATGTATATAGTTTTGATAAAGACTTGAGGGGAGATGTGAAATAAAGGGTTAACATCAGGAACACCTGATACTGATGTAACTATGATGCAATGTCACATGATTAAATAACCACGATCTAGTGGGAAGCAGAAGTACAACCTCATGTAGAGTACTGAGATGTACATGGATCTGTGAATAAACAAGAACCTTTTTTATGAATAACAGTCAATGGTAGCATTCTTAGGGTGACTGAAAGCCCTCTAGTCAGCACCTCCACAGCCAGTGGGAAGAGGTTGCAGAAGAGGTCAAAGCTAAGAGCTTATCTCTGAGGACATGGCAACAATGCCAGAAAAGGTTCAGTGACTTTACCAGAGTTGTCAAGGTGGGAATCTCACATGCATTACTCTCTCCTTACACCTGTACCATCTACTGCCTCTCCACGCTCCTCCCCACTTCCCCCCTCCACCCACCCCCATCCTCCTACAATCACTGTACCACACTTCAGTCCACCTCTTCCTCTTCATATTCAAATACTCTGCACCCTCTACTCTCAGTACTATTGCAATTAGCTCACTTCACAACACGTCACATCTTCTACATAAGTTTGACATTATTCTATCATGACAGATGCATTCTCAAAATACCTGAAGACAAATATTAACTTCTTTCTTATGGGAGAAAGTAAAGAACAACATCAGGCAAGTGTTAGGAATTGCAGAAGACCAAACCGGCCTGCACAGACTTTTCCCTTTGATGGAAGATATGTTGGCCACATGGGAAGGGGCAGAATCATCGCCATAGTGAGTGGCAGTGCTGGAGAAGATGCCATGCAGGGCTTCTTCACAACTTATCCTCATCTACCGTTTTTTCATCCTATACACTTTACATGGCAAACTGCAGTTGCTTTCTTTAGCCACTTATTCCTCTCTCTCTGCTGCCCTGTCACAAATACTAACCTTGTCTCTCATTTTAATTTCAAGTACTGAAAATGGCAATGACCCTGTGCCACTTCAGGAAGAAAAGACCAGCCTTCCTGAAGATGCAGTATTGCTTTAGCTGAACGTATACAGCACCGGCTCAGAGACTGGCACCAGACATACTTTTGAGGGTAGACTAAACGAGGGATCTTCATGTGGTGTATTACCAGTCGTAACTTTGCAGAAACTAGGCAAGAAAGAAGGGATGCCACAGGTGCCAGCTCATCAGAGAGCGAGATGGCAAACTGGCTCTATGTAGAGGACTCAGACACTAACTTCAAGGGCAGTCCACCTAGGAAGGCTGATGTATATAAATGAGAAAATGTTGGGTGTACTGGTCAAGCTGTCAGTGAGTTTGCATACAATGGCTTAAGAGTATGGAGGAGTCCAGCTCCAACTTGTGTTGGGGCTTCATTCAGAGCACTGAGACCAGCCTGCCAAACATGGAGCAAGGGGTCAGCTTCTTGAAAATGACACTAGCATCTATCATGATAGAGCCTCCAGGGACAACTTCCAGATGACTGTTATTTGGCTCTGGGAGCCCGTATTTAACAGAGTGTCATAGCACTCCATTCTGTACTCACACAGTGGGAGTGCTGAGGCTTAGTCCCAGGAGATTCACCTTATGTCCATGGCAGAGGCACCTCCTGTTCTCTTACAGGAGGATGGCATGCCTGCACCCTGCAATATAGCTCACAGAGGGTGTCATGCATCATTGTCGCTTGCTGTGCCCATTACAACCTGGTGCTGCAACAAGGAGAGGAGCTGGCTGAGGAGGAGATGCAGGAGCTGGAGGTCTCCTCCAATGAGGAGGATGCTGACAGGGATGAGGGTGAGGAGGTCCTCCAAGGTGACAATGACGAGGGTGAGGCCCTCGCACTAGCCAATCAAGGCAGGTGCGCTCGGGAGGTCCTCATAGCTGCTAGATTTGTGGAAGATGATGACGACACACAGTGAGGTGACCCCATAGATCCTCACATTGCATCTATTGACGTTTGACTCCAGTCTGGCTTATGGCAGCACAAATACCCTCTGTGAGAATGCTCCTATCATGGAGACGCAGTGGAGGCCCTAATAGTCGCTCGACTGCAGGAGGATAATGATGACATGCAGCGAGGACACTCCATAGATCTTCACATAGCCTCTGAGAATGTTTAACTCCTGTCTGGCCGAAGGCAGCTCACTTGCGCTCTGTGATCAGGGTCATATCATAGAAATGCAGCCATGAAACTTTAAAAGCATCTGATCCTTTGCCCTCCTTCAGCACCTGAGCCCTTCAGGAGCAAGGCGTCAGTGGTCACAAGTGCTGAAGAGATGGAGGCCAGCCGCACCTTAAAGGTGCTGAGAGCACACAGAGAGAATGACGGAACTCTGTGACGCCTGCCCATGACATTCTGGCAGCAATGACCAGCACCATCGAGGTGCAGGCATCAGTAATGTGTCCAGGGAGTGTGAGGCTGGACCATCACTTTGGTCTGAAGGCTGCACAAAGCACAGGGAAGAGGCCCTGGTCTGAGACACCTGCCTTTATCTTGTGCATTTCGTAACATCTGAGTGACACGAACACTGCTCATCTGAACAAGGAGCCATAGGCAGGGAGACATTCTTGGGAGTTTATTGACAATAGTGAACAGTGTGTACAGGTGATTAACACCTGTGCCCAGGCTGTAGCAACTTACATCTTAACGATCTCGTTGAGCTCGTTGTTGCTCAGTTTGGAGCTGGAGCCAGAGGAGAGAGGAGGTGTTCCTGCTGCTGCTGCTGTTCCTGCTGCTGCTGCTGCTGCTGCTGTTCCTGCTGCTGCTGCTGCTGCTGTTCCTGCTGCTGCTGCTGCTGTTCCTGCTGCTGCTGCTGCTGTTCCTGCTGCTGCTGCTGCTGTTCCTGCTGCTGCTGCTGCTGTTCCTGCTGCTGCTGCTGCTGTTCCTGCTGCTGCTGCTGCTGTTCCTGCTGCTGCTGCTGCTGTTCCTGCTGCTGCTGCTGTTCCTGCTGTTCCTGCTGCTGCTGCTGTTCCTGCTGCTGCTGCTGCTGCTGCTGTTCCTGCTGCTGTTCCTGCTGCTGCTGCTGCTGTTCCTGCTGCTGCTGCTGTTCCTGCTGCTGCTGCTGCTGCTGTTCCTGCTGTTCCTGCTGCTGCTGCTGCTGTTCCTGCTGCTGCTGCTGCTGCTGCTGTTCCTGCTGCTGCTGTTCCTGCTGCTGCTGCTGCTGTTCCTGCTGCTGCTGTTCCTGCTGCTGCTGCTGTTCCTGCTGCTGCTGCTGTTCCTGCTACTGCTGCTGCTGTTCCTGCTGCTGCTGCTGTTCCTGCTGCTGCTGCTGCTGTTCCTGCTGCTGCTGCTGCTGTTCCTGCTGCTGCTGTTCCTGCTGCTGCTGCTGCTGTTCCTGCTGCTGCTGTTCCTGCTGCTGCTGCTGTTCCTGCTGCTGCTGCTGCTGCTGCTGTTCCTGCTGCTGCTGCTGCTGTTCCTGCTGCTGCTGCTGCTGTTCCTGCTGTTCCTGTTGCTGCTGTTCCTGCTGCTGCTGTTCCTGCTGCTGCTGCTGCTGCTGTTCCTGCTGCTGCTGCTGCTGCTGTTCCTGCTGCTGCTGCTGCTATTCCTGCTGCTGCTGCTGCTGCTGTTCCTGCTGCTGCTGCTGCTGCTGTTCCTGCTGCTGCTGCTGCTGCTGTTCCTGCTGCTGCTGCTGTTCCTGCTGCTGCTGCTGCTGCTGTTCCTGCTGCTGCTGCTGTTCCTGCTGCTGCTGCTGCTGTTCCTGCTGCTGCTGCTGCTGTTCCTGCTGCTGCTGCTGCTGTTCCTGCTGCTGCTGCTGTTCCTGCTGCTGCTGCTGCTGTTCCTGCTGCTGCTGCTGTTCCTGCTGCTGCTGTTCCTGCTGCTGCTGCTGCTGTTCCTGCTGCTGCTGCTGCTGTTCCTGCTGCTGCTGCTGTTCCTGCTGCTGCTGCTGCTGTTCCTGGGGGGCCAGAGAGGAGGAAGAAGAAGAGAACAACTTTCTTTTGTTTGTTTGCTGCAGGACAGGAAGGCCAGGAGGCCTGACTTTGGGATTCACAACATCCTAGGTGGGTGTTTGGACTTTGGTTTTTTGTCTTCAGGTGGGGGCTATAGAGAACTGTGTACTGTGGGGGGAGGATAGAAGACCATCCGGAGGGCTTGGGGAAGGAAGAGGGAGGGAGGGTGTGTGTGTGTGTGGTTATAAACCATCTTTGCTGCCACCCCCCACCCGCCCCCCCCAACACAACCCGGCCTTTTTCCGGTGGCCTATATTGGCTGAAGCCATCACCTCCCCCTACCAGAAGGCCAACAAGCCCCCACCCACCATCCATCTTTTTCAGACCAGGAGACACCCACCTAGAGTTTTCCCCCCTTTTCCCTCCTGTGCCTCCCTGTCCTCTGCCTCTCTCCCTCCTCTCCTCTCCTGCATTAAAGGGGGGGAGGTTATTCCAACCTCTCTCCCCCATTTCCCCCCCAGGAAGGAGCTTTATTTATTAAAAAAATATATATATATTTAATTAAAAAAAAACCATCAATAAAATGGCCAATACTTCCCAGGGTGGGTGTGGCTCTGGCCCAAAGGCCACTTCGCCATCACCTGTGGCCGGGCCCTCGAGGGCTAACGTGGAGGTGGTGTTGTCACCGGTGCCAGGGCCTTCTAAAAAGACCTATGCGGGGGTGGCTGCTTCTGCAGCTCCTGCTGCCCCCGCAGCCCTGTCGCCATTCCGCCTCCTTACGAGGGCCCTAGGGGTAAAGAGCTATGCTCACCCTGAAATGACTATAGAGGCCTGCGTCAAGGCTATGGCTGGGGTCGTCGGCCCCTCGGCCATAGTCGCGGCCTCTAAAATGTATGGGAAGGCCATATTTTTCTTGAGGTCTGAGCGGGCGGTGCACCTCGCCCTACAAAAGGGGCTCACTGTGGGCGGGACCTTTCTGGCGGTGGACCCTCTTGAGGCCACCGCCCAGAGGCTTTTGATTTCCAACGTCCCGCCCTTCCTCCCAAATGAGCTCCTCCTCCCCCACCTTTGTAAACTGGGGGAGGTCAGGTCGGGGGTGGCGCCGATCCCGCTCGGCCTCA